>NC_065451.1:152390491-152994599 GCF_917563875.1 Diabrotica virgifera virgifera | reverse complement strand
TACATCAGATATATCCTGTGATCCAAGTATTTTGTTGTTAGAGATGTTCAAAATTGTAAGCGTTCCAAAATAACAACATATTATTAAAAAATCACTTTAACACTTTTCCTCTTTTCTCGATTGATTATTAGTTTTTGTTGTACAAATAAATTATTACAATCACTGAAAACATAGTTAGTAAAAAATTATCACATTTATTAACTGAATTAATAATTTGCAATTATAAAAATAACAGTTATCCAAGAACATTCAAAAGCCATCTCTTTAAATTAATTATGACATTTTCAAGTAGAATGACATTCTAGTAATGTTTACATATCCACACCAGTGTGAATTTTACTACACGTAATTTGCCGTGTAAAGACAGAAAAAGTAGGGATACACGTAAAATATTTGCGAATTATGTACCCATAGCCTTAACAACAAAATACTTGGATCACAGAATATATCCTGATGTATTCTCTGCTTGGATCTTCCATAAATAATAAACAATAAATAACGTTTTATTAAGTTCACGTCTTAAATCAATTATTTATCAAATACAATATAAATATTATTAATGTCCGACTGGTCTATTATTTGACAAATAATGACATTATTTCGAAGTCTATTAAGTACGATATAACGCTCAAGGGCGTGTTATTGAAAAATAACGCCCTAGGGCTTATTAAATTTAAATAACGAGTTAAATACTGTCAAGTTGACAAATAAAGCTCTAAGGAAAACTATGGTTATCACAATTACGTTACGACTATTTCTGGTAAATGTACTTATTTGAAAACTAATTAATTCAAAATTCATTCAAATTTTTTGCATACAAAGAATAATTTAGTCGGACATTAAACGTTGAAGGCACCACGGGTATTATAATAATAACGCTTTCGGTCTATACACCATTGACCTCAAACGTTATTATCCTTATAATACCCTTGGTACCTTAATAACTATAATGTCCGACTGGTATTATATTTGACAAATAATGACATGATCTCGAAATGAGTTAAATATGATATAATGCCCTATGGTGATATTTTGAAAAATAACGCCCTTGGGCGTTAAATTTAAATAACTAGTTAAATACTGTCAAGTTGAAAAATAAAAACCTAAGTAAAACTATGGTTACCACAATTACGTTACGACTATTGCTGCTAAATGTTCTTATTTGAAAACATAACTAATTCAAAATTCATTCAAATTTTTTGCATATAAAGAAGAATTTAGTCGGACATTAAACGTTGAAGGCACCACGGGTATTATGATAATAACGCTTTCGGTCAACGTATATACCTCGGGCCATAGACCCTCGGTATATAGGTACACCATTGACCTCAAGCGTTATTATCCTTATAATACCCTGGGTACCTTAATACTATTAATCAACAACTCAAAATATTCCCGATGCCATGTCAAATATTTAAAACTGTCACTGTCTTGTCATCATATTCTGTTTGACTCAGTACGTTGTATGACAGATAGCGAATGTTCGATTTGGAAAATATCACCACGGACATGGTGCCCATTTTTTTGAATCCTAAAAAAACTAATAAATATTTTTAAAAAATTTAAACGCAGAATGAAAGACTAAATTTTTATTGAGGACCGAAAGTCCCTTAGAATAAATAAATACTTTCTTTTGAATGAGGTATTTGAAATTAAAAATCACACTACATTTTCTCTTAGTTTTTCACCCCTGTAACTTATTAAAATAAACATTATAGAAGTTTTCAGGGACTTTCGGCCCTTGGTAAGAACGTAATATTTTATTATGCGTTTAAATTTTTAAAAAATACTTATTAGTTTTCTCAGGATTCGAAAAAAAATGAATCCCCATTTATACGTACCCATCCCCTTCACATACCTACTATGGCTTTGACTTTTTTCCTATTTTAGCTGTTAGGTCTGCTGTAAATTTTGGCGAATGTTCTACATATAATGAACTGTTTCATCTGTCTTTGTGTTGGTGAATTCTTCCACCAATACAGAGATTTGTGAGCTACTCACATACCAGTTCCTGTTAACGCCTTTGCAACGCCGGTCCAATAACTGAACCTTGTTTGGTCATTTCATCTGATTTTTCATTATGACTTCGCATTGCCATTATGACTCTAGTTCCCTGGTAACCAGGCCACCGTAACCTTGCTATGGTCTCCTAGTTTATTTAGGGCATCCACACAATCCCATATTAGCTTAAAATTGAACTCTATAGAATTGAGTGCCTAATACGCTGCCTGGCTATCTCTGAAAATGATAATTGAACGGTGCGTTTTTTTCTGCCTTTTTTTTTTGTTTTTTTTTTCACGTAGTGATGGATTTCCATTTACCGAGAAAAGGATCCCTTGCTTTGTCCCTACTATACCGGCTCCTACATCCTCCGAGATTTTGAGCCATCCGTATACCAGGTAGCTTCTACTTATATGGGTACACTTCCTTTTAGTCTTCCCAACCTGGTATATTAAGTTTAAATTTATTGTCAAAGCTATATGTCGTAGCTCTGTTATATCGATGAGTTTCTCCATTAGGATTATCTGCTTTTAGCTTCTTTACATGCAAAAATTTTACCTGCAAAAATTTTACCTGCAACTAAAACAAACTAGGTAAATTACAGAGAACTGTTACAAATCACACCGCATACATATTTTGGAAAAAACAATCTCACCACTCAAATACAATAAAATTTACATGAATAGATTCGTCTAGAACTTACAATCATTTCGTATCATTGCGCCAACTGTGAATTTTAATTAATAACGGCGTAAATTGTAATTAAAGTTTATCGAAATCACATTTCTGAAGTTCATAAAATTGTCATTCATGAATACTATTAGTTTAATGGCTATTGAAAATAGTTTCCCAGCGTCAGCTAAACCGATTAGACGAACAATATACTTTTGTGCGACTGATGAGATTAAACCTCTTGAAGAAAGATTTACGAACAGGACCCCGATTTTTGACCCTTAGCTTCGTTATTGATCATTCGCTATCCGTATATGTAGAGTGTATAGATAGCGAATGATCGATAGCGAACCGAAGGTGAAAAATTGTTGTGCTGGCGATTTACAACATCTATTTTCTCTTTTTGACTCACGTACACTCCCATTTGATTTAAGATTTATTTATATCAATTTAGGCCTTTATTAATCAAAATTCAGAGTTAGCGCAATTATATGAAATGATTATAATTTCGAGACTAATCTATTCATGTAAATTTGATTTCATTTGAGTGATATAATTTGATTTTTATAATAGACCTGGATCCCGCGTACCAAAAAAAGTTGATTAATAGCAAGCTGAAAATTTGTTAATAGCTTAACGATGTCTAGTCGGACAAACTTTGATGCATTAGAACACTGGAACAGGGGAAGTTTTAATTGTGGAACAGATTAAAAATTTGGAACATCAGACTACGAAAACGTTCTATGTATTTTGTCGGACAGAACTTCCAATTGATTTGTTAGTAATTCATTAAACTCTCATGCAAAAATCAGATTGGTGTTTATCTTATCACCAACTGGACATTTTAATGAGTGGAACACGAAGAACATGTTTTTAAACTGTTCCACAATTAAAACTTCCCCTGTTCCAGTGTTCCCATACATCAAAGTGTGTCCGACTAGACACCGTTAAGCTATTAACAAATTTTCAGCTTGCTATTAATCAGCTTATTTTGGTACGCTGCATCCAGGTCTATAAGATGTGTGCGGTGTCATTTGTTTGGAAGAGTTGCTATTTTTACATGGGCAGATTTGATTAGGACACGAAAATTATTGCATAGCCCGTCTGCCGGAATATTTTTAATATAAAGTTTTTTGTTGATTTTTCTCATACAGTTTTTGTAGCTTTTTTGTTACTCAAATAATATTGAAAATAATATATATTATACACAGAAACAAATTACGTAGGAATGCAGTCTAATTAAAATCTTTACGATGATTACAATATAATAACAAAATATTGTCGGTAATAAACTTCTTTATATAAAAGCCGACATCGATGTAGCCAATTATAGTAGACTGTCACAAAGACGCATTTTTTGTAGTCGTTATTATTTTATTATAGCGATCATTTTGACGCGAGATGTTATTTCGAGCTTTTTCACGTTGTTTTATGAAAAATCAGGTCTTTGAAATTTACTTGTATATTTGTCAAAAACAAATAGTATTTTGAAGGAATCTTTAGCAGTAAAGAAGAAACTAAATAAACTTGCAATAAAGTAAAAAACTTTTTATGTACTTATAATGGTAAATTTTTTATAAAAATAATTTTAAAAATCATGCAAATGAATTATAAATATCAGAACGTTTTCGATCCAGTCGGACCATCATCAGAGAAAGATTTTAAAGTTACACCCCACCCACCTCCAGGGGTGGAGTGGAGGGTCGTGTTTTATGTTATTCGATAGGTTTTTAAAAAATATAACATTACGTATTTTTTGGTTTTTTATTTGGAAGTGTATTTCTCGAGATATTAGACCGTTTCTATAATTTACCTATGGTATCACGAAAAAATCGTTTTTTCCGATTATAGCGCCATCTATCCACAATTCTAAAAAATGTCTCGAATAAGAGTTGCTTACTTTTACGTAAGCAATCCAAATTAGCAATAACAAATGGGCGTTTCCGTTTAAGATTTTAAAGTTACCACCACCCCACCTCCAGGGGGTGGATTAGGGTGGTCGTGTTTAGTGTCATTTGATAGATTTTTGAAAAATATTAAACGCGTATTTTTTAGTTTTTCGATCCAATCTTCATTTCGCGAATTATTCGATCGTCCAAGGCGACGAGCTATACCCTGGGCACCAGGTACCTCGGAGACCATCGCCGTCTTGAAATTTGTGTTCACTGACCTCCAAAACCCCCAAATATAAAAATTGAACTCATTTACGTCAATATTTTTTGAGTTCTAAATTTTTCATTTTTCATCTCTTCGAGATGCACTTTGAAAATACATTTTCTCATGCACAATATTTTTTGCCGGAGCTCAATTTAGTTCACAAAATTGCCTGACACTCTCACGAATCGAATGCAAAAAGTTGCATTACGATTCATCTTACTGCACAAAATTCCTAGGTTTAATGCTTCGTTGCTTCGTCTAATATGTAAATCATGCATGGGGACACACATGTAAGACTACCTTAAAAAAGATACAAGCAGCACAAAACAGAAGTTTCAAATATGCCCAGCTGTGTAGCTGAATGCTTCTTTTTATAAATCTGAAAAAAGTAAGGGGTCTAAAGATGATAGAAGAAAAACCAGAATTAAATTCGCTGAGCTTAAGGAGCACCCGAACCGGATCATGCGAGATATATTAGGATATAATGTGTTTCATAGATAAAAGCACAGAAGACCAAAACAACAAACCAGGGCCGGATTTAAGGGAGGGCAGGCTGGGCAGCTGCCCGGGACCCCACATTCCGGGGGCCCCCACAAAATCCCAAACATAAAAAAGTCAGCACATTATTCACATAAAATAATTTTTGTTTTATGCAAACATAATTATGTATATCAAAAATAATTTCTTATTTATCGTTATCTTGAGTTGGCACTACGCCACTGAGTATAATAACATTGATCAAAACATTGCTTACTCCACATTTACAAAGTTTGAACTTAAATTTGAGCCAAACTTGCCTCCTACGCCTACAATAATTTATTTGTCTTCTAAATCATATTTTTTATATATCCTTTTTGCATGGATTGCAAAATACTCAGAACATAATCAAGTGGAATTCAGTCTTTTTTGTAGTTATAATTTTGACAAAAAAAATTTTGACAAAAATTGTGGCACAAGCAAATCTGAAAATCTGGCACTAAACCACTCATTTGTTTTGTGACTTTGTGCTACTTGCAGAAAGAATAATAATTGTCAGCTGTAATACTATTTACGATAATCTAGTAAAACAGCAATATTACTTACCACTCACCTGTTTGTATTATTTCGTTCTGTTAACCTTGTTGAAAAAGGTAAGTTTTTACTTTATTTTTGTGATAGCCTAGAAGTTTCCTATCTAGTATTTGGAGGGTTGGGAACTTTTAAAATATAAAAATTTAAATAAAGTCATGCTACTCATACAAACATGGTCAGGCCAGGCCGGAAAATATTTAAGTTGTACATTGGATTGTTAACTGTTAAATAATTGGGATACAAGTTTAAATGCTAATTTCTAAAATCATTCAAAAGTTGCGTATACAATAAAATTGTGCTGTGTGCTCTCATTGTTACTGGTACATAATAGTCCATTGACTCACGGTTCTTCTGAAAATTTTAAAGATCCGCTTGAATTGACATGAAATTTGGAATACACACAAATAATAACATGTCAAAGAAGAAAAGTGAATTTTGCCGATTTGCGCTTTTGTCCTGGAGGTGAGTTTCAACCCTCCTCGGGTGTGAAAAAATAAGTTCAAAGTAAGTCCGGAAATGGATAAACTGACGAATTCTAAGCAACTTTTGTTCTATAGCATTTTTTCACTAAGTTAATACTTATGTCGTAGTGTTATTATTTCAGTTATTCATCACCATCAGTAGCTCGACAATCATTTTCGGTCCTGGCTTGTTCTAGGATTTTCCGCCATTCTGTTTTGTTCCTTGCTTTGTTTTTTCAGTTGGTAATCTTAAGTGGTTTTAGATCTTGTTCCACTTGTTCCATAGTTCCATGTATCTAAGTTTGGGTCTTCCCTTTGACCATGACCTTCTCCCTACTAGTGTCTGCCTCATTATATGTTTTGGTGTTCAGTCTTCAACATCCGTTCAACATGGCCCATCCAGTGCAGACGTCTGATCTTTATGGATGTTATGACATCGGGTTCGTTGTATGCTGCGTAAGGGGGTTGTTTCTCTGGTATCCGTTTGATGCAGTATAATTCCATGATAAGTGGATCTCTGTTTTTTTTTAACTTTTCTTTGAAGAAGTCTGTTATTATTTCAGTTATTTGCAGTAAATTTGCGAGTAAATGTGTTCATTTTTCAACAATAAAAACACGTTTTTAGACGGTTTTTTGCAAATGACTAAAAAAGTAAGTATTTTATCGAAAAAACATTCTTATCAAAAATATAAGTGTAGCTTATGAATAAGTGAAAAAAATTGTGTATGTATGAATTCTAGAGAGCAAGTCCAGCCTTGCTGTCTCTAACTACAGTGGAGAGTGATCATTCTCAAAACTAAAGTTAATTAAAAATCGCCTTCGGTCTATGATGGGCCAAGAGCGTTTCATCTCTCTATAATGAGCATTAAACACGAGGTCTTAAAGGAACTAAATAAATATGTCAGACATAATTAAGGAATTTTCAATTCAAAAATCTAAAAAATACCCAGACTTTAACCGTACATTTTACAATATTTATTTTTAATATTTTACGGTAACAAGTTACACCTCTTGTATTTTTTATTATTTTAAAATATATTTATAAATGTAGATCAACATTTTTTTTAATTTTTAAAAGGGAAAACTATATACTTGGCTGTATACCATAGTTATAACAACAATTTTTTAATGGTAGGAGGTAGGGTCCCACACCAATTCTGCCCAGGGCCCCCATACCAATTCTGCCCAGGGGCCCCCACTGCCTTAAATCCGGCTCTGCAACAAACGGTAGCAAATATCGAATTATGTAAGTCTAGATTGTAGTTCTATCAGAAGAACACATTATGCTCATCTTCAAGCGTCGGACTTCTAATAGGACTTCAGACATCCCTCAAAAAAAATTAAAAAAAGGCCTATCAAAAACATTACAGCATTACTAACAAAAGACGCAAGCCAAAAAAATACTAAAGTCTGTTTTAGACTATACGCTGTGAGCTCGTACGTAGAGGGGATATTTATAAATTCGTGAGCGCCAGTAGTGACAAGTCTGTAAACGTTTACTGGAAATTTGACATAAATGTCAAAGTGATTAATTTAAAATTTAAATTAAAAACATTAATTATACAAAATATTAATTGGTCAAAGCTGTGGTATATATTTTTACCTTAAATATATTTACGTTTTAAATACTGAATTTACATTTTTTTAATGTTCCGTAATATGTAATTATAAATTAATCTTAGCGCCATCTACACGATAATTGTGAAAGTATCCGAAGTAAGAAATTAATATTTCATCAATAGAACGTCAAAATGATTAGCAAAATCTTAAAAAAATCTATTACAACTTAATTACTTTTTAGCGTTGTAAATATTAAGCGATAACAATTAAGTAATAAATTTAAAAATTACCGGTGAAAGTTGAATAGTAAGCCGCTAGGAGCGACACCAGCGAAGCTCATAGCGTATAACATAAAATGATATAAGAAAATTGTATACTAAGTTTTGTCACAATGTAAAACAGGAAACAAAATCTGTTAACAGAAAATGTTATACAAATTGGAGCATGTCCTATTTGATAACAATTTTTAGTACACAGGCATGCGCAGTTAGGTTATTTTCGTTATACTGTCACATTGGTTCTTTTAAGGTTAACTTTTCTTTTAAGAAATGTTGCAATGGAAGCAGCTGATAATAATAGAGTTTTTTTATCCATCATATAAAATATATCTTTGTAATATAAAATATCAAAGATAAAACTAACTAGTTAAATGTTGAGAAAAACGAGGTTAAAATATTCTTAAAAGAAAATAAGAAGAAGAAAATTGATGTTAACTGCACATGTACCATCACAAAAATATAAAAAAGTACTTTTTTAGGATGTAATGCACAGAATCACATAACATATTTTGATACCAAAATGTGACAATGTAATACACAAAACTTCTTCTATTAATATTGTACACAATCATTTCATGTAAGTTTTTGTTATACCATTTTCTTATATCATTTTATGTTATAGTCTAAAACATACTTAACATATCCTAGAAAACGGGCAAGAGAGACGCACACACTCGAGCGCCAAGTGGCCGAACTGGGCCAAGCCTGTAGCGGGGACTCAACGCCCGGGCCAGATTCAGCAAATTAATGATAGGTCAGTCTAAGGCAATAGCAGGACTAAAGCGCCTCACGCTGCCCTTCATATTAAGCGGAAGATTTCATATGGGGATCTTTGTACCCATGACTCCCATAGTTCAGCATTTTGATGATAGTTGTCTCCATAGTGATCATCGTGCTATGTAAAAGTGGAAGAGAGGCTGTGGAGCAGTGGTGCTTGAAGGAGTGGTTCCTGATCTATAATATACTAACGATATCCACAGTTTTCACTGTATTCCTTAACTTAACCTTTCTCTCCAGTTTTTGAAGTTATACTTCTTTAGACACGATTGAGAGTAAAATTTCAAAATACTGCGCGCATGCGCACACAGACAGTACGGTATAAACGTTATACGGGATCTGATTGGGTGTTAAAATCATCTGTCAATAATTGTTCAATATGGAGATTTTTAATAAACAAATTAATGTTGTGTATATTAGTTTTTATTGTTGTGATGGCAGAGAAAAAAGCAAGTTTATAATATTGTAGTGACTTTTTAAATAGTTTTTTAAAAGCGACAGGTACGTAATAATTATAAATGTTTCAGTATCCTAATAAAAAATTTCATAGGTACCTACCTATTTGGAAAATAGAATAAATGGAATAAAAAGAACCTACCAAAATAGTATGTAATGCTTTGATTTACATAATTTGATTACCATCAAAATTTCTATCAATATTCACCTAATATATTGTTTTCTTACTCTACGTTTTGTTGTATTTTAATATTTCTTTCAATTCTATATAATTTCAATTCAAAATCAAAATAATTTGGTTAAATTCAGAACCGTCAAAAGTTTAATCCGTTTAGTTAGTTGATCTGCGCACATGATGACACATAGTCTCCGTTCGAACCCCAATGGAAACTTTTATTTTATTTTTTATTTGTTTTATACATTTTATGATTATAAGTTTATTTATTATATAATTTTTTTTCAGAAAATACGTATTTAGTTAAAAAAATTTGCTACATTGTTCAGAAATCATTTGTGGCATATTTTAATGTGTTTGTTTGTGTGTTTTATTCTTATTATTTTAATTTTGTGGCACTGTTTTAATAATAATTTTTGAAAAGTAGTAAGTATTAAAATTAGTTTAATATTTAAATAAAATATAAATAAACTGTTTAAAGTATATTAATTTCGTTGAAATCATATAATAGAAGTATAACTTCTTACGTGCGTACAAAGTACACACACATTCTTTTTTCTGTTTTGCCAGTCCTCTTCCTGCCGATTTATTATTACCACCTCTGAAGGATCTTCGAGGTCTGTCTCTCTTCCTTCTCTCTGTTATTCTGTTTATCCAACGTTTTTTCTGCTCTACTGACATGTCATCTCTTCTGTTCTATGTAGTCTATTATATCTGAGTTCATCAGCTTTTTTCATAATCTTTATTTATTCTATCTCTTCTTGTTACTGTGTAGCTTCTCCATAGGAATTTTATATCTGCTGCTCTCAATTTGTTTTTGGTTCTCTCATTTATTATCCAATTTTAACACGCATACGTCAGGATAATTGTTGTCATGATGTTATAATAATATATTCTTCTTTTTGTTTATATACCGATATTCTGATCCCACAGTACTGCTTTTAATTTTCGTATGCAGTCTCTCGTTTGTCCTAGTCTATTTTTATATCTTCTTTAGTTGTTCCTTTGTTTGATATTATGACACATAAATACTTTTACTTGTCTGTTCCTTTGATTTGTTTACTTTCGTCTATTTCCAGCTGTTTTATGTTTGTATTCTTCGTTGTTAGGTATTCAGTTTTCTTTAGGTTTAGTCTTCAGTTTTCTGATCATAAAGCTGAGGTCACCTTCGTCTTGTGGGATTTGCTCGTCTGCAAAACTAAATGTATATAGGTATTCGTTTCTTACTAGTATGTAGTATGTCCACTTCTTCGCACATTATTTTCCATGATTTCAGGGTTTTTTCCAGGAATACTTTGAACAGGGTAGGGCATGTGGAGCAGCCCTGTATCAGTCCCTTGTCGTCTTAAATGGACTACCACTACTATCTGCTCGGATCAATCATCTTTACCCCAATGCATTGTATGTCGGATTGTCCTGATGGGCATGTAACTCTCTACAGGTTGGGTCAACTACTATAGGAGAGAAAAATGAAGCTGAAAAAATGGCAAAACCTCGCAATTTTTTCGTCCAGCATCGATTTGTACAAAATTTGGGATTAGGCTCATTACACCCTCTAGTTCATTTTCTATATTGAGCCGTTGTACGCTTTTGATTTTTTAAGGGTGAAAACTACCCCTAATTGTAAAAAATTATAAAATAACATTTTATGCTTTAATATTGTCAACATTTGGTTCTTATTAGTTACATACTGATTGTTTTATGCTTTAAGATCTACTATCATAATATTTCAACCCGTAAAACCACACTTTTTGGAGCTATATATAAAAAATTTACTTATCCTAAAAGAATAATTTCGGCTTGCATCAATTTACATAAAAATTTGCAATTAGGATCATCTCACCCTGTACTTCATATTCTATATTATCATGCTTAAGGGCGTTGATTATTTTTAGGGGTGTAAACTACCCCTTACTGTCAAAAATTATATAAAAACATTGTAAACTTTAATATGGGTAAAATTTGGTTTTGATTGGTTAAATAATGATTGTTTTTTACTTTAGGATATAATATCATAATATTTCAACCCTTAAAAACCACCCTTAATAACATTACAGTTTTTAAAAGTATGTAGATATTTTAATAGATCTATGGTACATTCCATGTCAAATCACTCAGGCAAAAAATTTTGGATCTCCGATTTTTCTGAAAATTGGTATATAGCTTCTGCGGGACGTAAAAATAAGATATTTAAGGTCAAAAAATCTTCTTCTTCTTTTTTTCTCAAAATGTTATTTTATGCGATTTTACAGTGATTTTGTGTTTATTTAAACAAATTTGCATTTTCTGGCGTAAAGTATCAATGAAAAACATAATATTTTAATAGAAAGGACTCAAAAATGTCATTATATGGCATTATAACAAGTTATTTTGAATCAAAACAAGTTTTTGATCAAATTTTATAGTGTAAAAAACGTTAAAATACCGTTTTTTGCATTTTCCTCCATTCCCAAAATACATCATCATCGATTTGGCTGAAAATTTGCCCACAGATAGCCACAAGATAGGACTTTAAGTGGTTAGTAGGATTTAAATTATATTACAATACCAATAAAGTTACATGCAATAATATCAGACTCAAAAGTATATATTAGTCCAGTCGGGATAGCATTTGACCTTGAATGCCAAGCTGCCCAAAATTTTATTTTTCTGATCTTTAGGGGAGTCAATAGTAGCTTAAATTTAAAATCACGAATGAATTCCTCCGTTACGTTAGCCGCCATCTTAATTTTAAAGGAGAACCTATTTTGCTCAATATCTCCGCCATTTTTAACTTTTCGACAAAAATGGTAGGAACTGAAATTGTTCCAAATAAATCTTATTTACAATTATTACAATTTCTTTTTAACAATTTTTGTCGTGAGGTCGATATTTTCGAGTTAATTATACTTACAGTAGACGCCTATATTTTTGACTATAATATTGCATGTAACTTTTTCGGTATTGTAATATAATTCAAATCCTTCTCACCACTTAAACTCCTATGTTTTGTCTATCTGTGGACACATTTTCAGCCAAATCAATTATGATGTATTTTGGGAATTAGTCCTGTCGCCAGGGGGGGTACAACGGCCTCCTTTATTCAGATGGACTTACCCAAGTTTTTTTCATGTATTTTGACCCGTAGAATACGAATTTTTTGGGTAACAGTTGATCCGGATGTCGATAAGATTGTTATTGACCAAGAACTTGAGGAATTACATAACAGAGGTTTCTCACAAAACAAAACATGTTATAATAATATATTCTTCTTTTTGTTTATATACCGATATTCTGATCCCACAGTACTGCTTTTAATTTTCGTATGCAGTCTCTCGTTTGTCCTAGTCTATTTTTATATCTTCTTTAGTTGTTCCTTTGTTTGATATTATGACACATAAATACTTTTACTTGTCTGTTCCTTTGATTTGTTTACTTTCGTCTATTTCCAGCTGTTTTATGTTTGTATTCTTCGTTGTTAGGTATTCAGTTTTCTTTAGGTTTAGTCTTCAGTTTTCTGATCATAAAGCTGAGGTCACCTTCGTCTTGTGGGATTTGCTCGTCTGCAAAACTAAATGTATATAGGTATTCGTTTCTTACTAGTATGTAGTATGTCCACTTCTTCGCACATTATTTTCCATGATTTCAGGGTTTTTTCCAGGAATACTTTGAACAGGGTAGGGCATGTGGAGCAGCCCTGTATCAGTCCCTTGTCGTCTTAAATGGACTACCACTACTATCTGCTCGGATCAATCATCTTTACCCCAATGCATTGTATGTCGGATTGTCCTGATGGGCATGTAACTCTCTACAGGTTGGGTCAACTACTATAGGAGAGAAAAATGAAGCTGAAAAAATGGCAAAACCTCGCAATTTTTTCGTCCAGCATCGATTTGTACAAAATTTGGGATTAGGCTCATTACACCCTCTAGTTCATTTTCTATATTGAGCCGTTGTACGCTTTTGATTTTTTAAGGGTGAAAACTACCCCTAATTGTAAAAAATTATAAAATAACATTTCATGCTTTAATATTGTCAACATTTGGTTCTTATTAGTTACATACTGATTGTTTTATGCTTTAAGATCTACTATCATAATATTTCAACCCGTAAAACCACACTTTTTGGAGCTATATATAAAAAATTTACTTATCCTAAAAGAATAATTTCGGCTTGCATCAATTTACATAAAAATTTGCAATTAGGATCATCTCACCCTGTACTTCATATTCTATATTATCATGCTTAAGGGCGTTGATTATTTTTAGGGGTGTAAACTACCCCTTACTGTCAAAAATTATATAAAAACATTGTAAACTTTAATATGGGTAAAATTTGGTTTTGATTGGTTAAATAATGATTGTTTTTTACTTTAGGATATAATATCATAATATTTCAACCCTTAAAAACCAACCTTAATAACATTACAGTTTTTAAAAGTATGTAGATATTTTAATAGATCTATGGTACATTCCATGTCAAATCACTCAGGCAAAAAATTTTGGATCTCCGATTTTTCTGAAAATTGGTATATAGCTTCTGCGGGACGTAAAAATAAGATATTTAAGGTCAAAAAATCTTCTTCTTCTTTTTTTCTCAAAATGTTATTTTATGCGATTTTACAGTGATTTTGTGTTTATTTAAACAAATTTGCATTTTCTGGCGTAAAGTATCAATGAAAAACATAATATTTTAATAGAAAGGACTCAAAAATGTCATTATATGGCATTATAACAAGTTATTTTGAATCAAAACAAGTTTTTGATCAAATTTTATAGTGTAAAAAACGTTAAAATACCGTTTTTTGCATTTTCCTCCATTCCCAAAATACATCATCATCGATTTGGCTGAAAATTTGCCCACAGATAGCCAAAAGATAGGACTTTAAGTGGTTAGTAGGATTTAAATTATATTACAATACCAATAAAGTTACATGCAATAATATCAGACTCAAAAGTATATATTAGTCCAGTCGGGATAGCATTTGACCTTGAATGCCAAGCTGCCCAAAATTTTATTTTTCTGATCTTTAGGGGAGTCAATAGTAGCTTAAATTTAAAATCACGAATGAATTCCTCCGTTACGTTAGCCGCCATCTTAATTTTAAAGGAGAACCTATTTTGCTCAATATCTCCGCCATTTTTAACTTTTCGACAAAAATGGTAGGAACTGAAATTGTTCCAAATAAATCTTATTTACAATTATTACAATTTCTTTTTAACAATTTTTGTCGTGAGGTCGATATTTTCGAGTTAATTATACTTACAGTAGACGCCTATATTTTTGACTATAATATTGCATGTAACTTTTTCGGTATTGTAATATAATTCAAATCCTTCTCACCACTTAAACTCCTATGTTTTGTCTATCTGTGGACACATTTTCAGCCAAATCAATTATGATGTATTTTGGGAATTAGTCCTGTCGCCAGGGGGGGTACAACGGCCTCCTTTATTCAGATGGACTTACCCAAGTTTTTTTCATGTATTTTGACCCGTAGAATACGAATTTTTTGGGTAACAGTTGATCCGGATGTCGATAAGATTGTTATTGACCAAGAACTTGAGGAATTACATAACCGCGATCTCTCGCAAAACAAAACATTTTTTGGTATTTTTTGGATCATTCTAAGCAAAACATGTTTCTACAATTTTTTTCGTAGGATGGCTAGTTTTCGAGATAACCGCGGTTGAACTTTCAAAAAATCGAAAAATTGCAATTTTTGAACCCGAATAACTTTTGATTAAAAAATAAAATAGCCAGTCTGCTTACCGCATTTGAAAGTTTAAGTCAAATTATATCGGTTTTAATTATTTGCATTGCTAAAAATTTATTTTTTTATTGTTTAACAAAGCTATAAACACATAGTGTTTCCCGTGCCTTTACATGCATTTTAACGCATGCTACGTAGAAATAGCCTCGATTGCACTAGTACCTATTCTACCTACTCGTTAGATTTTAAATGAGAAATTATAGAAAACATCACTCACGCACTAGGTGTTTGTAGCTTTGTTTAACAATAACACAATAAATTTTTAGCAATGCAAATAATCAAAACCGATATAATTTGACTTGAACTTTCAAAGGCGCTAAGCAGAATTGCTATTTTATTTTTTAATCAAAAGTTATTCGGGTTTAAAAATTGCAGTTTTTCGATTTTTTGAAAGTTCAACCGCGTTTATCTCGAAAACTGAGCATCCTACGGGAAAACTTGTTAGAGCATTTTTTACTTAGAATGACCCAAAAAATACAAAAAAATGTTTTGTTTTGTGAGAAACCTCTGTTATGTAATTCCTCAAGTTCTTGGTCAATAACAATCTTATCGACATCCGGATCAACTGTTATCCAAAAAAATTCGTATTCTACGGGTCAAAATACATGAAAAAAACTTGGGTAAGTCCATCTGAATAAAGGAGGCCGTTGTACCCCCCCTGGCGACAGGACTAAATGGAGAAAAATCTAAAAAACGGTATTTTAACGTTTTCTACACTATAAAATTTTATCAAAAGCTTGTTTTGAATCAAAGTAACTTGTTATAATGCCATATAATGACATTTTTGAATCCCTTCTATTAAAATATTATGTTTTCCATTGATACTTTACGATAGAAAATGCAAATTTGTATAAATAAACACCAAATCACTGTAAAATCGCATAAAATAACATTTTGAGAAAAAAGAAGAAGAAGATTTTTTGACCTTAAATATCTTATTTTTACGTCCCGCAGAAGCTATATACCAATTTTCAGACAAATCGGAGGTCCAAAATTTTTTTGCTCCAAAATTGAGTGATTTGAAATGGAATGACCCCTATACAGAAAATAAGTAGAATTAAAGAATTACAAAAACATTTATTTACACAAAAATACGAATTTACAAATATGTACAAATACAAATACACATAGTTTTTTAGTCATCTTCCAGTATACGAACCGGTTCTGTGGTATTATACATACATTGAAAATTATCCATAAGCGGACTATCCGAATTTTTCGAAAAAAAAATTGGTTTTATAAACATAGCTCCTTCATTTTTGGCGATAAAAAGTTTTTTCAAAAATTACTTTGTAGGATTTCTGAAGAGTTATAAGACTGTTTAAACTAAATTCCCTAAGATCCCTTAGTTTTTAATTAGGGTGGGTTTAAAATGCTCGAATAAGGGGGTGTTTGCTCGTAAATAGAGGTTTTAAACAGCTATATCTCACTAACTGTTCACTGTAATGAAAATCTATGCACAAGAAAATTTTAGTTATTAAAAAAGCTACAATTTAGTAATCCGTCATATTTTTCGTATTTCCAGTATTTTCGGAGATATTTTGAAGTAAAAGGTGAAAAATGGGAAATTCCAAAAAATTTATTCTTCTTTAAATTCCAATTTTTCTAAAATTATGCCTTTTAAATAGGTCAAACTTCTTGGGTGTATTAATAATACAAATATGAAAGGAATTACAGAAAGGTGAAGACCAGTTTTTAATTAGGAGGGATGTTAGTGGGTTGTTTTCACTGATTTTTTCATATGGTAGCGACCGTAGCGACCTTTTTTTGAACATAAGTCGCTTAATTTTTAGGCTAGAAACTTTTTATTATTATTTTTTGAAAGGCCTAATTGTATACATGAAAAAATTTTATTTAAGTTTTCTTTAAAAAATGCAAAGTTTTTCCGTTAGTTTACTTTGAATATTTCAAATTATTATGAATTTGACGAAATAAGCTAAATTTGACATGCCGTATTTCGGTTTGTATTGGTCTTAAAGATATTACAGAAAAAGAATTTGCTTTGTGTTACTAAAAGATACAATTTTGATATTAACAGTTTTTTTGATTAAATGCATATTTTTCGAGGTATTCTCAAAAAACCCTCTAAAAAAGTCGATTTTTCATCGAAAAACTGTTACTTTCAAGCGCGAATAACTCGAAAAATATTAGTTTTACAAAGAAAATGTAAAAACATTTTTTCTTAGAATTACTTTTTACATCGGTTTACATGGTTAAAATGTAATAAAAACTTCCCGCCCCCGAGATGGGGTGGCAACCACCCCCAAGGTTTTAGCGTACAGCGGCATGATATAGGAAATAATCTTTGGACTATTCCCTACCTTCTGTGAAAATTTCAAGTAAATCCATGCTGGACGAAAAAAATTGCGAGCCAAAATGCTTCATTTCCTCGACTACTACTATTTCTTGCTTACAAGAATTAGTTTTTCAATTCGAGTATTTGAAGGGTACAGGGGAAAAACGGGCTAAGTCAATTTTTGGCGAATTTAAGTTATTGACGTTTTCCTATTATAGAAAACACGTTATATTTTGTCGTAAACATACCGCTGAGGATAAAAACACGATACGTCAGAAAATATGTAATAGGAAAAATATCCTGTACAGGATAATAACGTGATAAGTCCGTGCGGTACCGGGCAAAAACGGGCTAAGTCGGATTTCTCACTTCTATTCGTTAGCGTGCCACGTGTCGCTATTGTGATGGTTTTCTGTAGTTTTGTCAGTATTATTCATGTTTTTCGTTAGTAAGCATTGTAACATTCAGTAACTTGCAAAGTTTGAAAAAGTTCTGTGGAAAAGAAGCTCAGGATTATTTTACCTCACTGGTGCACAATTAATTCAGAATATGGGGGACATTTTTTATTTTGTTCGATGAAAAACCTTTTAAAATAATCGAAACAATCTTGTTATTTTCTTATAATAATGGATCTATTAATTTTTTAGTTTAACTATTTTTTAGACGTAAAATTGTTTGTACAATAAAAATATACTTAAAAAAACAAAATTGTTACACATTCAGGGAAAAAACGGGCTAAGTCAGAACCAACTTCAAATAACTTCTTGATTTTTTTATCAAAAAAATTTTTTAATGCTTTCAGTTTTTAACCTAAGGATCTCAGATAGTTTAAAAACATAATGGTAAACAATAGAAATTCTGACTTCAAAAACTTTAGTGTTTGTAGCGTTTTGAACTTTAAAATTGCTTTATCTTAAAATCATCAAATGTGACTTAGCCTGTTTTTCCCCTGTACCCTTCATTTATTGATATTCTTCCCTATAATGTACTATTCAGAATTACATATTTTTCCGATTATAAGTATCAAATTCAAATCACAAAATCGCACAATTTTATTGGTATTACGGTTATCTAATTGCCTCAATGATTTGTCTCATTAAAAGTGAAAGTATTTGCCTAATAATAATCAATTTTATGTTGTTTTTTTAAGAACTCAATTAACTAAGGAAAGTCAATCTTTTATTATAACTAGTTACAACAATATACGGAATGTGATAAAAACTTATTTTATAGAAATTCTTGTCCATTGTTTTTTTACCGTGGGATATGTTTAAGATAATAGCTTTTAAGATGTTTTATAGCATTTCAGCAACAAAGAATTTTTATCTCTATATACAAAATCGCACAAAAAACATTGTGTATCCCATCATTTACGTTTACGTTTAATATTCACATTTTTTGCTTGTTTTCATATAATATTTAGTGCATTCTTTCACGGTATAATATTTTAAAATCTCATATTCCTAAAAAACAGCACAAATTTTGATGAAATTTTGCAAGGAAGCTCAACTTACCTTCCTCTTGAAAAATTATATGATTAGAATGTGGGGTTGTTGTTTTTAAGGGGTGAAAACTACTTTTTGCTGAAAAATTAAAAACTGCTGATTTATGCTTATCCTTATGCTTTGTTTAAATATATATTTGTCTCCATATTAAGAAATCATCTTATTATACATAATTATTTTTAAGCCCTTAAAAACTACCCTATAAGATAAAATTTGCAAAGAAAATTGTCTAATAATGTATTTTATCTACTCTATCTCGTATTACATATGTATAAGTTTTGAGTTTGTGAAAACTGTCATTATAGATAGCAGTGCGTCAAGGATTTAAAGTGTGCGTGAAGTAACAATGTATTTTAATGGGATTTACTTTTTCGCAGTGTTTTTGGCACACTTTCATATAATCAAATATCCTTAACTTTTGCGTTGTTATGGTGATGACATGTGAACAATAAATTACAACAAAAGTTTTGACAGTTTTGTGGTTTGAAAGAAGTTAGAATTTTTAAATGTCAAAGTTTTCAAAGTTGTAGAATAGAGATGAATTCCAGTGACGAAGAGTTGCAGTTTTTTTTTATTTGTTTATCGTAGATAAAATATTGTATGAAACTGTGCGTGAAGTACCTTTTGCGAACTTACGCGATGTATAGCACTCGCTCCGCTGTCGCTCTAAACATCGCGTGCGTTCGCAAAAAGCATACTTCACGAACTGTTTCATAAATAACTATTATGGTGAATTGAAACCAATTTAATATTCATAGTTTTAAATAGTTAAATATGCAAAGATCTGAAATTAGTCTTCCCACTACACAGAAGAAACTCAGTACTTTCTGCTCTATCACATATACAGGCAAGATATCAAAAATAGCCAAACACATAAAAATGGAAGGAATAACACCAGCTTTCAAAACAAACAACAACTTAGGCAAATAAATTAAAAACATTTTTTCAAAATTAAAAATTTTACTTTAAAACCAATTTTTTTTTAAATAAGCACTTCGAATCGATGAAACTTACAGATCATATAAACACCACATAAGTATAAAGTAATTTGTGAAGCGGTAACGATTAATTTCATTTAAGTTGCTAATTAGAAATATTTTTATAAAACAAAAATACAGTTTTTTTAAACACTTAAAAAAAGTAGTAATGAGTTTTCCCCAAAAGGTGCTTAATTTTTGGTTATTTCACGTTAAAATATTCGATTTGG
Organism: Diabrotica virgifera virgifera; assembly: GCF_917563875.1. NCBI lineage: Eukaryota > Metazoa > Arthropoda > Insecta > Coleoptera > Chrysomelidae > Diabrotica > Diabrotica virgifera. The sequence continues at coordinate 152,974,231 of NC_065451.1, read as the reverse complement.
AATTTGACGAATATGAACCTATTTTTCATTAGCTATAACTCTGCTTCTACTACGTATATAGACCTAACATATACATAATTTTTTTCACTTTTTTACAGGCTATATTTTTGCTCGGAGTGTTTTTTAGATAAAATATTTACTTTTTGAGTTATTTGCAAAAACCGTCTAAAAATGTGGTTATTTTGTTGAAAAATGAACATATTCACTCGCAAATAACTTGAAAAGTATTAACTTGGCAAAAAACTCTATAGAACAAAAGTTGCTTATAATTAGTCAGTTTATCCATTTCCGCACCTATTTTGGACACATATTTTTTCACCCCCGAGAGGGGTTGAAACGTACCCCCAGGGCAAAAGCACACATCGGCACAATATCACCTTTTTTCTTTGACATGTTCTTTAAAATTTGGAACAAAAACCGTGAAGCAATATACTATTCATAGAACGGTTAAATAATTCTTTAGCAATACTGTTTTTGGTTGACTATTTTGAAAATTTGATGAATCCTTGTACATACGACATGCGAATATAAACAGTAAAAACCTGAATAATGATATATTTAGTTGCCAACAAACTCATCACCGTCAACGAACAACACAAAGAAAAAGAAATAGTAATACCGAACGCATTAAAATATCTGGGACATGAAATGTCAATCAAACACACGAAATAGATCGAAGAATAGGGGAGTTTGCATACGGAAAACTGCCATAAAACTTTAATATGTAGCTAACCACCATAGGTCTGAAAGAAAGGTGTTTGATCAATGCGTTTTGCGGGTGTTAACGTACGAATCAGATACACTCGACCTGTACGAACACATGCTTCAGCTACTAAATTTCGAGAGCGACACAGAGAAAATATAGCTATTAAAACTTGACAGAGCTATTGAAACAAATTTGACAAATAAAATCAAAAATTACGAAATAAGAACAGAAGTGGCGATAATAAAGGAAACCCGATGGACTAAAATATTACAAAGATGGAGATCGCGTCCATACATGACTTCCGGAGATCCGTCCATATAGTCCAGTCGGGTTAGACGAATAACAGGCCTAACCTTGCATTAGGAGCTGCCCCAAATTTTATTTTTCTAATCTTTAGGGAGGCTCAATATTAGTATAAATTTAAAATCTCGACTGAATTCCACCTTTGCGTTAGCCGCCATCTTGATTTTAAACGAGAACGGTTTTTGCTCAATATCTCCGCCATTTTCATTGACAAAAAGGGAAGAAACTAAAATTGTTGAAAATACGATTTTCTATAATTTCATTAATTATAATTTTTTTCGTGCGGTCGATATTTTCCGAGTTATGAGGGGAAAATAGTGAGAGTTGGAGCATAATTATTGAATTATTGAATTATCTCGTTTATTATTAGTTTTACAACAAATAGTACCTATACAAAAATGAAGAGAATTAAATTCTACATAATTTTAACCTCTTCCATTTTTTGCTAAAATTAATATTTAAGGTAGTACGTATGCGGTAATGACGCGAGCGTAAGACCGGATTGATTTTATAGCAATTGTCTTTGTTCAATATCTACGCCATTTTCAACTAAAATTGTTCAAAATAAAATTTCCTACAATTTCTTTTTAACAATTTTTTTCATGCGGTTGATATTTTCCGAGTTACATGGGAAAATAGTAAAAAGTGGTGGGGGAAGCATAATAATTATTGAATTGAATTTTGTTTCCGAGCTGTCCCAAATTTTATAATTCTATCCTTTAGCAGAGATCAATAGTAGTGTAAATTTAAAATCTCGACTGAATTCCGCGGTTGCATTAGCCGCCATATTGATTTAAAATGAGAACTGTGATTGCTTAATATCTCCGCCATTTTCAACTTTTCAACCTAAATGGTGGGAAAGAAAATTGTTGGAAATGCAATTTCCTACAATTTCTTTGGCACAATTTTTTTACACGATCAATATTCTCCGAGTTGAGGGGAAAAATAATGGAAGCGGAGGGGAAGCATAATTATTGAATTTTCTCATTTATTATTAACTTTACGACATAATTGTACATAAACAAAAATAAAGAGAATTATATTTTATACAATTTTTAAAACTTCTAGTGAAACATCAGCCAAACTAAGTATATAACAGACATAAAAAGGCATTATATGCATTAAGTTCACTTAATTTTATTAACTAGCGGGTTTGATTGGTTGAATTTGTCTGTCGATATTTTAAGTTTTATGTCAGCTAATATATCGTGATGTTTCAACAATTTTTTTTAAATTTTGGACCCTGTTGGGGGAATTTTCCCATTTCCCCCCCTTGTGACCCGCCACTGATTCTCTCGAAAAATTGTAGTAAATCGTAATTGCAACAATTTCAGTTCTTACACTTTTTGTCGACAAGTTGAAAATGGCGGAGATATTGAACAAAAACAACTGCTTTAAAATCAATCGGGTCTTACGCTTGCGCCTTTACCGCATACGTACTACCTTAAATATTGATTTAATCAAAAAAATGTACGGCATCAAAATTGTACAAAATTTAATTCTCTTCCTTTTTGTATAGGTATATATTTGTTGTAAAACTAATAATAAACAAGATAATTCAATAACTTAATAATTATGCTACAACTGTTACTATTTCCCCTCATAACTCGGAAAATATCGACCGCACGAAAAAAATTATAATAATTGAAACTATAGAAAATCGCATTTTCATCAATTTCAGTTTTTACACTTTTTGTCAAAAAATTGAAAATGGCGAAGATATTGAGCAAAAACGGTTCTCGTTTAAAATCAAGATGACGGCTAACGCAACGGCGGAATTCAGTCGAGATATTAAATTTATACTAATATTGACCCTCCCTAAAGATTAGAAAAATAAAATTTGGGGCAGCTCCTAATGCAAGGTCAAATGCTATCCCGACTGGGCTAATACCAGGTGGAGATCATCGTCCGAAATCCTGTCAATCTGTCAAAAATTTTGAAAATAGACGAATAACCCAAAAAAATATTCATTTTCATCATCTATCTGCCCGAAACTTCATAATCTAAAAAATGCAGTAGGTATTAAATAATATATGAAAAATAACAAAGTTGATGGCCACTTGTATTACCGGCAGTTACAGCCAGCTGTCAGCATTGTACACTGTCAACATTGTACAACTATGGCGACAAAATAATAATAACATTCAAATATTTGTAAAATGTAGATACATCCGAAACGCACTTATATCTTCTTCTCTGTGTGTCGTGCTTGTTTTTAAGCGTTGGCTGTCGTCGTATTAACAAGCTGATGAAACGTTTCTCGGTCGGAAGCTATATGAAACAATTCCTAGACCGTTCGACATGTCCATTGTCTAACGCCAGGACAATTGTTTTCTTCCAACCCAGCATTTTCCTTCGATTTTGCCCTGAATGATCAACCGGAGTAAAAGATATTTAGGTTTTCTCATTATCGAATCGAAGTATTAAACCTTTCTCATTTTTCTGACGTTGATCAATTCTCGCTCTTTGTGCATGATCTCCAGCACACGTTTGTTGGATAAGTGTGCTGTCCACGGGATTCTGAGCAGGCGACGGTAACACCATAACTCTGACGCCTCTAATTTGTTAAGATTTTTTATTTTTAAGGTCCAGGCTTCACGGCCATTGCTTATTTACTTATACAGGTCCCTACAGGTTTATAAACTGCGCGTCAAAAGTTAGGGATATATAAAATTCTGCTGAATTTTTATAGTAGATTTTTTCGTGAACAGATTAACGGATTTCGCTAATTTTTTTTTATTATTTTAGACTTTTCTTTAGTATTTACACAGTTATGCAAAGGTTTACTCAAACTGTTTCTTTGTATGTACTTATACCGAGTGGAAGAAAAAAAAATGTTTTCCTTATGTTAAGTTTGAGACGCCCTGTAGGGAGGACGAGGTACAAATGTGAGTATATATCGAAATCGTATTGTAGTCTTATGTTTTGTGAACATTTTGTTTTTTGAATGTCACTGATATCTTTCGAAATAAAAAAATAGACGGTTTTGTAATTTAACATGTGTTTTAACCGAAACAAAAGTTTGAGACACCTTGTAGGGAGAAAAAGGTACAAAGGTGAGTATACCTCGATATTTTGTTGTAGTCTCACATTTTGTGAATATTTTATTTTTTAATTTCTCTGATATCTTTAATAACAAAGAAACTAGACGATATTACTCTTTAATATGTGCTTTAACGGACGACATGCGTCACATCACACATGTGAAACATAGAAAAACATATTAAAGAGTAATACCGTCTAGTTTCTTTGTTATTAAGGATATCAGAGAAATTAAAAAAATAAAATATTCAAAAAATAAGAGACTCTAACATAATAATCGGGGTATACTCACCTTTGTGCCTTTTTCTCCCGACAAGGTGTCTCAAACTTTTGTTTCGGTTAAAACGCATGTTAAATTACGAAACCGTCTATTTTTTTGTTTCTAAATATATCAGGGACATTCAAACAACAGCATGTTCACAAAACATAAGACTACAATATTATTCTGATGTATACTCACATTTTTACCTCGTTCTCCCTACAGGGTGTCTCAAACTTAACACAAGAAAAACATATTTTTTCTTCCACCCGGTATAAGTACAAAAAATAAGTTTGAGTAAACCTTTGCACAACTGTGTAAATACTAAACAAAAGGTTAAAATAAAAAAATATTGGAATCCGTCTGTTCGCGAAAAAATCAACTATGAAAATCAGCAGAATTTTCTATATCCCTAACTTTTGACGAGCAGTTTATGTCCCCGTAAGTTGTATGCATACGGAAAACTTTTTTATTATTAATTTTACAAAAAAAGTTATTCTTTATAAAAAGCTCTACATGGTCCAAAACCTAAGATTCAACCATCAAGTATCAAATTTTATGAATATTATACGAGGTATGTCAAAAAGTTTAAATTTGACTCAAGAGTAAAGTAGCTTTATTTTTCACAATATTGAAAATTGCTATTACGCAAAATTGTTTGGAATTAAAAACTATATTCTAATATGCAATTACATCCTAATTGATTTTTTTTTTTTGAAAATTGTGGATAGCTAACATTATTTCAATTCTGATAACTCTTTTATTATTAATTTTACGAAAAAAAGAGATTCTTAATAAAAAGTTCTGCATGGTCTAAAACCTAAAATACAACCATCTCATGTCAAATTTTATCAAATTTATACGAGGTATGTCAAAAAATATGAATTTGGCTCACGAGTAAATATTTTTTCTTTATTTTTCACAATATCGAAAATTGTTATTATGAAAAGTTATTTAGAAATACAAACTATGTTTTAGTATGTAATTACAGTTTGTCTAATTTACTGACCGTTGCACGTCATTATCTATGTCAGAGATCTAAGTTGACATTGTTGCCAAAGTATAAAAAAATCCTGAATCCATTTTAAATCAAATAGATCTCATAATTATTGCAAACTTGGTTTATACAACAAAACAAATTAATAATCAATGTAAATAAATAAAAACAGAAATAGAAAACTAGAATTAAGGTATAATCTTACCTTAAAGTAAATAATAAAAACAATAAATATAATAAAACAAATACTTAGAGTCAAGAATAAAAACAAATCTAAAGTGTCAATACCGCAACTGTCAAATAAATGTTACCAATTTATGCCAAAATGTCACCTTCGTTCGATTACAGTTACAGTGTGTTAAGAACAAATGTGCTTCATAAAAACGCTTTATAATCCATTTATACAAATTAAACAAAAGATTTATTATTTTGTAGTTCTTTATGTTAACATTAATAGAAATCTACAAATATTATTTCTACGCGTATATAATAAAATATGTCTAGTTGCTGTAATTCCAGTGTACTCGGCAAAAGGATTCTAAAAAAACACACCTACCGCCTAAATATTTCGTGTTATATTAAGTGACGTCACGGACTATGACGCGGATGACGTGCAACGGTAAGTAAATTGGATGGAGTATACATCCTTCTAATTGAAATATTCTGAACTATAAAGGTACTTTACTTTTTATCTAAATTTATCTTTTTTGACATACCTCGTATAAAATTGATAAAATTTGATATAAGATGGTCTTATTTTAGATTTTAGACCATCCTAAATTTTTTATTACGAATCACTTTTTTTACAAATGGCAATTATAGCTTTGGAAACTGCTGCACGAAAATTTTTTGCGGATGAGCGGTTAAATCATTTCCTCAGATCTTTCAGTTAAAAAGTTCTCGTTCCTTGCTCATTCTATGCAGCACTTTTCCGGAGGCAGAGAAGAACCAAAAGTACAAAAATAGAGATAGAATTCAAAATATGCAGACGATGTAGAAAATTGTAGAAAATAAGAGAAATTAAATTTCATCCAAGTTACAGATTATAAAAAAAATTAGAGGGTATTAACTATCAATATAAGAAAATATAATATGTATTTTACGTACTAATAAAATACCAACGAATTAACATTTTATTCTGTCTCACCCGTAAAATATTAGAAAAATTTTCCTAGTTATAGATACCTACACAGCGGTGCAAAAAAATCGATCCACTAAAAATTTGGTCATTTTTGATGTTTCGAATTTCCTAAACCTGTTGTCTGATTTAAGCGATTTTTTACCACGTTATAGCTTTATTCACTAACAGTATCGCTGTAAAAATATTGTTGCTGGATAGTCAAACTGTCATTGTATACCGGGTATACGAATCAAACTGTGCTTTTTTCTCAAAGTTCGCATCACCCTGTAGATTATTCTATCATTTATAAAATACTGAAATTAAAACCCAACTATAGCCTTAGGTTTTCTTAGCATTCTGTTTTTTATTCATTCGCTTATGTTGGACAATAAAAAATTACGTACTTTAACAACTAGCCATGTTCTTCATCAGTACAGGGTGTTTCTAAATAAGTGCTACAAACTTTAAGGGGTAATTCTGCATGAAAAAATAATGACAATTTGCTTTATAATCATATTATGTCCGCAAACGCTTGGTTTCCGAGATACGGGATGTTCATTTTTTTTACAAACTGACGATTTATTTATTGCTTTAAAACCAGTTAAGATATGCAAATGAAATTTGGTGGGTTTTAAGACGTAGTTATTGCTCATTTTTTTTAAATACAATTAAAAATTGTATATTCACCATTGGCGTGCGCACGGGTAATATTATCGGACATAATACCCGTGTGTGCGCCAATGATGAATATTAAATTCTTAATTGTATCTCAAAAAATGTGCAATAACTACGTCTTAAAACCCACCAAATTTGATTTGCATATCTCAACTGGTTTTAAAGCAATAAATAAATCGTCAGTTTGTAAAAAAAATTAAACATCCCGTATCTCGGAACGAAGCGTTTGCGGACATATGATTATAAAGCAAATTGTCATTATTTTCTCATGTAAAATTACCCCTTAAAGTTTGTCGCACTTATTTAGAAACACCCTGTACTGATGACGAACATGGCCAGTTGTTAAATTACCCAACTTTTTATTATCCAACATAAGCGAATGAATCGAAAGACAAAATGTTAAGAAAACCTGAGGCTATAGTTGGGTTTTAATTTCAGTATTTTATAAATGCTAGAATAATCCACAGGGTAATGCGAACTTTGAGAAAAAAACACAGTTTGATTCGTACACCCGGTATACAATGACAGTTTGACTGTCTAGCAATAATATTGTTACAGCGATATTGTCAATGAATAAGGCTATAACGTGGTAAACAATCACTTAAATCGGACAACAGGTTTAGGAAATTCGAAACATCAAAAATGACCAAATTTTTAGTGGATCGATTTTTTTGCACCGCAGTGTATAATACAAACCCTCATTCCATTTTCTCGACAGCGCTGTAACCACATCGCTACGTTGGTGAGAGCCTTGCCTTAACTATCTGCCATATGTTGCAATATTACTTCATTTCAATTATCATTATATTAAAGAATATTCAACAATATAACAGTGTATATAATTTTTTTGTTTTTTTTTTATTTACTGTTGTACATGTCACAATCCTAACGGCTTCCTATATATACCGTATAAGTTGAGTTGCTTTCATTCTCAATTGGGCAAGTTGCTATTTAAATCTCGTTGTTAGTGATGTAGAAACCAAAGACAGGCAGTTATTTGTTGTTGTTTACAATGTATAAATGTTACTAATTACTTGTAGTTTACTTATGAGTTTATATCTTACAAACATGCTGCAAATATTTTTTATACAACAGGTTAGAAACGATTGTTAAAGTTACACAATTTCTTTAAACAATAAACATTAAAAAAAACTAAGTTTTCAATCTAATAGCACATAAAACAGTAGCAAAAATATTACTCTAGTTCCCACCAGATTGAAAACAATGGGAACCTTCACTGGTTACACCTCTGAGGCTTCTAAAATTTGCAAGCCATAACGGATGCTGAGATTAAAGAAGATGAGGGAATTTTACAATTTATAATTCACGTCCCATCTGCTCAATGCAGGAAAGTTCCAACGAGAATGGTTACCTTCGTACTCCAATCAGGTGGGATGTAGAGTAATATTTTTGATATTATTTTATGTGTTATTAGATTGAAAATTTAGTCTTTTGCTAGCAGGTGCCGCTAGGGCATCCCTGCCATTTCGTTCTTTGCAATCCGTAACTGCACGTCGGGGTTTGTCCTGGTTGGGTCAGAGAGAGCAGCATATGTCCTCCTGATGAGAGACTAATAAGTTTCGAAACCGGTAGAGGTGCTTGCTAAACTTTCTTTCTAAGCATGAAAATCTGTAGGTACTCTTTACCCAGGAGCCTCGTTATGGAAGGTATTACGATAGTCGCCGCTTAAGTGTTTAAACCAATCTGTTCGTGCCGAGAAATCGTCGACCTGTTCAGGAAATTCGTCCATTCCGAGGAAGTACTATTAGGGCAGTCAATGAGGGTATTTGGCTCCGAATTCCATCCTACTAAATCTATTTACTTGAAATGTCTCACAGTAAGTAGGGAATAGCTCAAGAATCAAAGTCATCAAAGTCTACCCTATATAATATGGCGCTTTTATTTTGGGGGCGGTCCCCACCCCGAAAATTTTTTGGTCAAAATAAGTACGAAAGTGGCTAGAGAACCTATTTTTTTTTTGAAAACTCGATACTTTTTGATTTATTCGTGGTTGAAAATTTGCCATTTTCATCGAAAAATGAGACCTTTTCGGACGGTTTTTTGCGAATACCTTAAAAACTATGAATCTAACTAAAAAAACTACATTTATAAAACATTGTGTAGCTTATAAAAGAACACAGAGATTCGTTCCTTTATAAATCTGCTAGTTATACTACAAAAAGAGATATGGTAGGTGAAAAGAGTTTTTTGGTGCATGCTCAAATCGGTGTATTCAACTTGAAATGACAGAGAAACGGTCGATTTTAGGTGTATAATGCTACCAATACCTTTTGCAGTGCTTGAAAAGATCTTTAAAATGAGCAATATTAAATGTAGTTTTCATTCAAACTAAGCTAAATATGCTGCAAAAATATTAATGACTAATATATTTTAAGAAAAAATGAGCAGTATATTCAACCCCTCATCCACCAGAATTTAAATGCATTGGTTTCATTCTACAATACCTTTTATGATAGTGTTATTTCTATGTTCAAAAAGTTGTATGGGTTTAAAATGAATGGTTCTTGAAAAAAATAAGATCAAATTATAGAGCGCATTTTAAAATTTTCTTAATAATCTTCCTTTCTCTCCATGTAACTTGAAAATGATAAGAGATACGAAAAAAGACACGATACAAAAATGTATGGTTTTTTTGAAATAAACATTTTGTTTCTATTTTTCATTACCGTATCTCTTATCATTTTCCAATTACGTGGAGAAAAAGGAGGACTTTTAAGAAAATTTAAATATGCGCTCTATAATTTGACCTTATTTTTTCAAAAACCATTCATTTTAAACCCGTCCAACTTTTTGAACATAGCAATAACACTATAATAAAATATGGTGTAGAAGGAAAACTATGCATTTAAATTCTGGTGGAGGAGGGGTTAAATATACTTCTCATTTTTTCTTAAAATACATTAGTCATCAATTTTTTTGCAGCATATCTAGTAGTTGCATTATACACCTAAAATCTACTGTTTCTCTGTTATTTCAAGTTGAATACACCGATTTGAGCATGCACCAAAAAAACAAACTCTTTCACCTACCATATCTCTTTTTGCGGTCTACTCCAAAATCCCGAAAACCAAAATCCCGACAGCCATAATCCCGACGGCCAAAATCCCGACAGGCCAGAATCCCGACAGGTCAAAATTCCGACAGGCCAGAATCCCGACAGGTTTGATGTTTCTTTTTAACATATAATTACATTTATTTCTTGTTTTTTGTTTGTGGCTATCTGTTTTTATTTTGTGTTACTAAACAAAAGTATTTACCATTTAATATGAACTAATTTTCTAAATAAAATTTCTAACATGGGTATATGAATTAAATTATTTTTTTTTACCAATATATAGTCCAATAATATATTATCAAATCCTGAATTCAAGTTTACTTTCATATAATAGATATTATCATATATCACTTACAACCTTCAATTTCAGTAAGTATAGCTTTTATATTATAAAATGAAGTGTTTAAATAATTTTTTCTTTTAAAATACATAATAATTAGTACCCGTACTAATTTTGTAGTAAGTAATAATTTTTCAATTTCAATACTCTATAATATGATTTGGTATTGCATTTGAAAAGGAAACAATAAATATTCAAAATATAGTGGTCGTAATTTTTACTTATGGGAGGATTGTTGCATGTCGGGATTTTGGCCTGTCGGGATTTTGGCTGTCGGGATTTTGGGAGCCACCACTCTTTTTGTATTATAACTAGAATATTTATTACGTCTAAAAAAATCTACAATAAAAAAAATAGGTGGGAATGCATTATTACATTTTAAAGTGTATAAAACGCATCGAAAAATGCATAAACATGTTAAAATCAGTATATTAAGGCCAGATTTTCTTATTTCGGGGTATTTGGGGTCACTGAACACGAATTTGTAATCAGAACCGACCTCCAAAGCATCTGAGTGCCCAGCCCAGGGTTACTGCTAAGGTACGTCATCTAGAGTTTCGAGGGTTTGTTTTGGCACTTAATTGATGAAAACAAATTACTCGAGATTACTAATATTGTGGAGCAGCAATGACAGAATAATTACATATCATTTAATTTCTATCCATTAAATAGATCGGTGAAGGTCGTTATATCGGATCTTATACTTATATGAAATACTGAGAAATGAGCTTCTCGATATGATTACAGGTAGTCAAATACAAGAGTAATCATAGTAATCAAATTATCCTATGAATACTAATACAAAATATGTACTGAGAACTGCGATTCTCGATATGATTACCGGTACTCAAATACAAAAGTAACAAAAGTAGTCAACGTAATCAAAGTAACGAATACTTTAAATGATTACTTTATACAAAAGTAACGATTTGTAACGAATATTCGAAAGTAACTATAATCATCACTATTGAACATGTACACCAGAATATTAGAATGGATTCCCATAGAGAAAAGAAAAAGAGGAGACCCTCTAAGAAATTTGCGTGACGATATCGATGAAACTTTGCCAAAATTAAACAACTTTTGTAACTATTCAGAAATTATAAATGGTTTTTTAAATAACATATCTTGAAGGACTTGCGTTACAAACTTTATCTCGTCCGTTTTGAACAGACCTCTAAAAAACGAGTACCTACATCATTGTCGGCTTAAGTATTTCCTTTCCATTTGTATTTACATATTTCCTTCGTTTTTTCATGTGAACTCAACCGGACACATTATTCCTTCGACTGTGAAATTATTCGTCGAAATAATTATTATGTGCAAAAGAGATTTATTGACTATTAGTCACTTTAGCAGTTTTACTCTAATGTGTACGAGAAAACACCATTTAAAATACTGGGTTTAATGGTTGCAATTTCTCACGTACCTACACGTATTCAATTTTGTATCTGCCTAAAATAAATTAGTTTAGTTTATTTAACGTATGGATTTTTCTTTTTCTGCATATATACTAATCACGAATCAGTAATCATATTTATAATCTCATCATCATTATCATAAGTGTCTCGACAATCCGTTGTGGATCTTGGCCTGCTCGCAAAGACGTCGCTACTCCTGTCGATTCCTGGTAACTTCCCTCCATCTTCTGGCCCCTAGAATCTTTAGGTCTTCTTCTACATCATCAATCCATCTTTTTCATGGTCGTCCTCTACTTCTTGTGCCCTCTGGTTTTGAAAATGTTAATCTCCTCGTGTATTCGTGATCTGACATCCTAGCAATCTGTCCAGCCCAACTAAGTCTCTGCACTTTAACGAATTTCCCAGTATCTGGAGCGGTGTATAACTGACATATAGTTCAAAGTTCTATCTTCGACGCCATAGCTGATTTTCATTTACGGCCCCAAAAATCTTTTTAAGAATTTTTCTCTCAAAGATACCAAGAAGTTTAAAAATACCAAGAATACATAGAGTTTTCTATATCAATTCTAACGCACGTTCTTACGTTTTGCATTGCTAGTTGGATCAACTTTACTAACTTCGGTTGGATTCCAAAGTCTATCATTGCATTATAATATATAATGCAGTTCTTTTAACACTGCCATAGGCTGCTTTGAAGTCGACGAAGAGATAGTGTGTATTTATGTTATATTCTAGTGACTTTTCCAGAATCTGTCTATGTGCTTGAATTTGATGTATAGTTGACGTCCCAGCAGTGAATCTGCATTGATATTGACCAACAATATCCTTTGTAAAATGTTTAAGTCTTTCAAACAGCGCCGAAGATTTTATACGCAGATGCTAACAGCTAACAGAGTAATGCGTCTATATTTCTTACAATCCAGTTGATCACCGTTTTTATGCAACGGACATATTATTCCCTTTAGCCACTCTTCTGTTACCAATTCATTCTGCCATATAAGTAGGTACTATTAGTACATGGATTTCTGCAAAAAGTTGATCACCACCATTTCTATACGGTACATTCCATGTCAAATCACTCAGGCAAAAAATTTTGGATCTCCGATTTGTCTGAAAATTGGTATATAGCTTCTGCGGGACGTAAAAATAAGATATTTAAGGTCAAAAAATCTTCTTCTTCTTTTTTTCTCAAAATGTGATTTTATGCGATTTTACAGTGATTTGGTGTTTATTTAAACAAATTTGCATTTTCTGTCGTAAAGTATCAATGAAAAACATAATATTTTAATAGACAGGACTTAAAAATGTCATTATATGGCATTATAACAAGTTATTTTCAATCAAAACAAGTTTTTGATCAAATTTTATAGTGTAAAAAACGTTAAAATACCGTTTTTACATTTTCCTCCATTCCCAAAATACATCATGATCGATTTGGCTGAAAATTTGCCCACAGATATCCAAAAGATAGAACTTTAAGTGGTTAGAAGGATTTGAATTATATTACAATACCAAAAAAGTTACATGCAGTAATATCAGACTCAAAAGTATATATTAGTCCAGTCGGGATAGCATTTGACCTTGAATGCCGAGCTGCCCAAAATTTTATTTTTCTGATCTTTAAGGGAGTCAGTAGTAGCCTAAATTTAAAATCACGAATGAATTCCTCCGTTACGTTAGCCGCCATCTTGATTTTAAAGGAGAACCTGTTTGGCTCAATATCTCCGCCATTTTTAACTTTTCGACAAAAATGGTAGAAACTGAAATTGTTCCAAATAAATCGTATTTACAATTATTACAATTTCTTTTTAACAATTTTTGTCGTGAGGTCGATATTTTCGAGTTAATTTTACTTACAGTAGACGCCTATATTTTTGACTATAATATTGCATGTAACTTTTTTGGTATTGTAATATAATTCAAATCCTTCTCACCACTTAAAGTCCTATGTTTTGTCTATCTGTGGGCAAATTTTCAGCCAAATCGATTATGATGTATTTTGGGAATGGAGAAAAATGTAAAAAACGGTATTTTAACGTTTTCTACACTATAAAATTTGATCAAAAGCTTGTTTTGAATCAAAGTAACTTGTTATAATGCCATATAATGACATTTTTGAGTCCTTTCTATTAAAATATTATGTTTTTCATTGATACTTTACGATAGAAAATGCAAATTTGTATAAATAAACACCAAATCACTGTAAAATCGCATAAAATAGCATTTTGAGAAAAAAAGAAGAAGATTTTTTGACCTTAAATATCTTATTTGTACGTCCCGCAGAAGCTATATACCAATTTTCAGACAAATCGGAGGTCCAAAATTTTTTTTGCTCCAAAATTGAGTGATTTGAAATGGAATGACCTATACATTTCCGAACAGATTTCATCGATTCCTGGGGCTTCATTGTCTTTGAGTTTTAGGGTGGCATTTGCCACTTCTTCTCTTGTTGGGTCTTCACTATGTTGTTGATGATGTAGATTTGGTTGATTTTCTATGTTGTAACCTCCTTCAATATCGTTTATATTTAGATGTTCGCTGAAATGTTGTGCCCATCTGTTAAGAACTGAGTTTTTATCATGTAGAATAATTTCACCGTTAGTGTTTCTACAAATTTTTAATCGTAGTTTAAATTCTCGACGGCTATTATTGGAGGATTTGTAGTATTTTGTAGTCTCAGTTTTATCAAATAAACTTTGTATATCATTGAGAGTGTTTGGTTCGTTTTCCCTCTTCTTGCGCCGATGGATACGTTTTTTCTCTCTTCTAATACGTCTATACTCTTCTTTTTTTTTCTCCGTGTATAAGCTGCGTCGATAGTTTTTTGATATGCTGCGTTCTTTTTATTTATGGCCATTTCGCACTCATGACCAAACCAATGATTTCTTTTTTCTGACCTGGTTTTGCCGATATTTTAACCGATTTTTTTAACACAATATCTCGTATATTTGACCATAGTTGGTTAATGTCTCCTTCTTATTCCAAGTTTCTGTCCTTATTTGGTCTTCTATCAACGAATATAGAGGCAATTCTATTTTCTGTCTCTATACATTTGCTATTAATAATTTATTGATTTTAAATTGAACTCTCAATTTAATAGTTTCATAAAAACAATTATTAATAACCATTATCCATTATTTAATGCGATAAAATTGAATTTTACGATGTTTTCTCATCTGCTATAATTTTTTCAAATTTGCTATAATTTTATGGTCCTATCACTCTCCAGGGTTGAGAACACTGGCTGGCGTCATGTCTTTATTTTGTCGAGATAATACACTTATTAAGGCAATTCCGTATTTGATTAAACACGGAAACAATCAGAACCAACGATAATAAACCCGTAATCGTCCTTTATAATCAATTTAACTGGTAAATCGTGATGAGTGTAAACGACTTCTACGTCATGGCTCATACTTAAGCGTATTCTAATTGATAAATGAACTTCTCGTCTTGAATATTCATTAGAAGGTCTTTATTATGTTGCAAAAAATTATATGTACAGGTTTTTTGCTTTATCTTTTAACGGTTATTATTACCATTCAACTTATATTTTAAATTGCCTCACTCCTACGAGGATACAGTATGGTTGGGTTTTGAAATACCCGCTCTTCAGATTTACATTGGCCGAAAATGGATCGCTCAAAAAGTAAAAAAAACGAGCGATAAAAGAGGCGAATGAAAAATTTTGAAAATATTTTCTGCTTTATTTTAAATTAACCCTCCGAAGGGCGCGCTTAAATATCACAAGAGAGGGCGCGCGGCGGTAAGCTGAAAAACGTATACATTTAATTCAAAAGATGCATAATAGGTCTGGATCCCGCGTACCAAAAAAAAGTTGATTAATAGCAAGCTGAAAATTTTGTTAATAGTTTAAAAGTGTCCAGTCGGACAAACTTTGATGTACGGGAACACTGGAGCAGGGGAAGTTTTAATTGTGGAACAGTTTAAAAATTTGGAACGTCAGATTACAAAAACGTCCCATGTATTTTGTCGGACAGAACATCCAATTGATTTGTTACCCTTTCATTAAACTCTGATGCCAAAAACAGACTGCTATTACTAACCAACATGATTCCTGTCATTTGACATGTTCTTCGTGTCCCACTCATTAAAATGCCCAGTTGGTGATAAACACCAGTCTGATTTTTGCATGAGAGTTTAATGAAATGGTAACAAATCAATTGGGAACGATCAGTTGACTACGAAAAAGCATTTGATAGCGTGGAAATGTGGGCAATAGAAAAAGCTATAAACAACTGTAGAATAGATTCCAGATACAGAATGCTAATACATAATATATACAGTGAGCACGTAAAGGTTGGAATAAATTCATTTTCTCGAGAATGGACAACTTTGGAAAAAAATCTTGAAACAGGTCGATTTTTATTATTAGTTTACAATTTTTTGGCATATATATCATACTAGTGACGTCACCCATTTGGGCGTGATGACGTCATCGATGATTTTTTTAAATGAGAATAGGGGTCGTGTCATAGCTCATTTGAAAGGTAATTCAATTATCTAATCAGTAATATAAACTATAAACATTAACATAATTATTTATACAGGGTGTCAAAAAAAAATTTTTAATTAAATTTATTGACATCAAAAGAAGAATCTGTCTAATTTATTTAATTCAAAATACATTTTACTGCTATCAGAAAACACGAAAAAATCTTTATTTGACAAATAAATATTGTTTTTTGCAAATTCAAAGCAGCCTGCCTCTTGACAATTTAGCACTTAATTTAAGCGAAAAGCAATTTTTTAATAAACATTTTTTTCTGTTTTCTGAGAGCAGTAAAATGTATTTTGAATTAAATAAATTACACATATTGTTCTTTTTATGTCAATAAATTTAATTCAAAAAAAATATTTTTTTTCGACACTCTGTATAAATAATATTGTTAATGTTTATATTACTGAATAGAGAACTGAATTACCTTTCAAATGAGCTATGACACGACCCCTATTCTCATTTAAAAAAATCATCGATGACGTCATCACGCCCAAATGGGTGACATCACTAGTATGATATATATGCCAAAAAGTCGTAATTTAAAAATAAAAATTTACCTGTTTCGGGATTTTTTCCAAAATCGTCCATTCTCGAGAAAATAAATTTATTCCAACCTTTACGTGCTCACTGTATATGCGCCAGGAAAGGTATCCGGCAGTAAAAGCCTTGCTAAAGATATGAAGTTAAGGAATATGAAAAACAGTTTCTGATAAGGATTTGACAGAAGTCTTTAAGATTAGAGTGCTGAAAGAGTTTGAGGAAAGAGATACGATAAATAACTGGTGGAAAGCCAATAGCAAAGTTATGGTAGGAGTGTGAAAGGGTGCTAGGAAGACATCTGGCGTCCTAGGTACAAAAAAACTTGGTGGTGGAACGATGCAACGATGGTGAAGTGCAATAGAAGGTTATTATCGAGAAGTAAGAGGCTTGAAAGAGGTATCTTCTTCTTCTTATATTAGACCTCTTGACCTGTTCTTCAGTTGTGATGTTGACTGCCAGTTATCTCGCCACCTTTTAAAGGGCCTTCCTATTGATCTCTTGCCTGTTGGCTTCGAATCTCTAGCTATACGGGATATTCTCTCGCTGTCCATTCTCATCACATGCTGATTCCACTCTTGTCTTCTCTGTCTTCCCCACCAAACTATGTCTTGTATGTTACAGAGATCTCTTATTCTGTCGTTTGGTATTCTGTCTCTCAGTGTTTTCCCAGTTATTTACCTCAACCTTCTCATTTCTGATGTTCTCAGTATCCTCTTGCTTTGTGCTGTGTCACATCTTGTTTCTATCGCGTACGTCATCCATTCAGATGACATCCTGACACGTAATTGTCTTTATTTGCTTGCTTTCGCTTTTGTCTTTACTTCACTCACATGCGGTAGATTAACACATTCGCTGCGCATGACTCCGATTTTTAAAACTTTGTATTGTTGCCGCTCCTGGATAACAACTCTCGCCAAAAGTCACAGCGAATGTGTTAAATAAAGCAAAAATGGTATGAGTAAACACCGGAGGCAGTGGATGAAGATCAGATGGAACGGAGACCAAGTGGAACATGCGGGCATCCAATATACCTCGGAGTAAATCTGGACAGAAATCTTCTTTATAAAGCACACTACCAAAAGACCGATCTGAAGGTAATATCCCATAATATCCTACTCTGCTACTCTAAATGGTGCGACCAGCCAAATGTTTTCATAACTACAACCAAGGCTCTCAGCTTCTCCACGGGCGAGTATGCATGTCCTGTCTATGGTAGATCGACAGACGCTAAGAAAGTGGACACAGCATAATAAACGAAACCAGCAAGGACACTCCCTGATGCCGCCTTTGAAGTTGAAAAGTACAGGGTCGCCATTTTTCGCGTAGTACATCTCAGTGTGTGTGTTCACAAAGAGGGGATGGCATTAGATAAACTTTTTGCCACAGATATTACATCTCAGTGGTGATGTGATGTGTTGGTTCATCAGTGTTGCCGATGTCACCAACTTTATTACCCGTAAGAGATTCTTTTTGAATAATTTCTGGAATTTATGCAAAAGATTAACAATACAATCGCCATTCATCGTCAATATTTTATGTTATGTCCCAATTATTGACATAATTCCCACAGGCATACGTATAAAATTATGTTAAAAAATATGAATGTCATAAAAGTTGAGTAAATCTGATAATTATGTACAAATCGGCAACACTGTCGATTTTCTACATTGTCTGGTACTACGCACAAAATGGCCGACGATCTGCGCAGTAATAGTGCGCGAACTTTTCCCGCCTACTAGTGTGTCACTGCTGTTGCGTTTTCTATGCTGTGAAGTGGATGTGACCCTAAACGTAGCATGCCGAATAGCAACAGGGTGCCTGAAAGCAAAGCCACTAAGAAACTATGTATATCTGTGTCGGAAAATCGACCGCCCTGTTTTGCGAAAACGTCAGTGCGGAAGAGCGCACGACTCGACTTGCGACTGAAATACAGGAAAGTGACGTTCCCGTGGAACTTCTAGCCTGGTATCCTCTGATACCAAACATACCGACTGGTTTGAACTGCGACTGAAGAACATAGGCAATGCTGAACCAGATGAGGTCGGGTATTGTCCCTGTTGTGGAGTAGAACGAAGAGTTGTACAATATTATCACCAAAATAGATAATAACAAGAAAATATATTTTTCTTTAAACCAGGATCCACGATAAAACAATGTAAATGTTTGAATACTCATTCTATAAAATGATTGGAATTTGGCAAAGAAATTGGGATGATTATTTAATTTGTTTGCAACTAAATATGTAGGTACTATTGATATGATTTACAGTGGATCCCAAACCCTTTTTTCAGTGCGTCATTAATTTTGACGTCATTTAGGATTTTAAGAATGCCGCAAATCATTACATGACATTTTAGTTAACTCCAGGGCCTATTTTATCACTAGGCCCATGAGGCACCTGCCTCGGGTCCGCATTTTAATGGGGCCCGGAAAGATTACTAAAAATTTTTTTATTGCAATAACAAAATATATTTTCAAAATTCTTTTATTTCATTCATTTAAAATCGCATTGGGCCAATTAAGCGAATATTCAAACCAAAGAAGGATGGCGTCAGTTGAAGCAAATGATTTATTAGGGAAAATGAATAACTACCTTCGTTTATTCTTATGACGACGATTTGGAATAAACTTTTGGACAGAATAAATGCAACCAGTAAAAGCTACAGTAATGTGTGAACTTTACAATAGTTTTATTAAAATAAGACAAATATTTTTAGAAATTGAAAATGAAGCTAAAAAATTATAGCCAATAAGCGTTTCATATAAAGATGAGCTTTCCCGAGAACGGAAAACAATTTTTTGATGAAAATTCAAGAGTTCCCGAAACGATTTTTTTAAAAGGACATGAAACTTTTAAAATAAATAGTTTTTTACCTAAGTATTTGTGATACTTTAATTACGCAACAATTTATAGGAAAAGATGTTTATAATTCAGTAAACGATATTTTTAATATCTTGTTCACAGACAATAGTGAAACAGTAAACTTAAAAACTATTACTGAATATTATAGAACTATATCGATGTTGATGATTTATTGTAAGAAAGAGTCACATTTTAAAGAAATTTGCAGCACATCTAATATCTTAAAAAATTCGCAAAGTATGATGAGTTTTTTGATTGAAAATAACATCATATCGACATTTACAAATGTAGAAACGTTGCTTACAATTTATTTAACTATACCTATTAGCAATAGCAACTATTCAGGTGAAAAATCTTTCTCGGTACTGTGGTACTAAAAAGAGTAAAGTCGTATTTAAAAAATTCTCTAAATCAACAAAGTCTCTCATCTTTGGCTATTTTAAATATAGAAAATGATATTTTACAAAAAATTGATACAGATAGTAGGGGAGTCTTCGATGCTAAATTTGCAGTTACTAAAGCGACATGGGGACCTAATGGGGTTGTGAAGATTAGGTTCTAAAACCAAAAAAAGTTGAGTTTTTCATTTTGGTAGGGATTTTACTTGTGTTACCACGCCACTTCCGGGGTGGAGGTAATACTATATTATTTATCTATGGAGGTGTCGTGTTTGACACTTTTCAGTTTTTCGATGTGATTTTTATTCCGTCCATTTCGTTTATATTTAGGGCCCGATAAATTGTGTAGTGCCTCGGGCCTGCTTTGAACTAAAATAGGCTCTGGTTAAATCTGACAGTTGTCAGAATATTTATATTTAATATTTTATGTTGAAATATTTTAATGTAAAAATAAATAAATATAAATTTAAATTTCACTATACAAAGTGCGAATATATCAATGACATAAAATATTTATATTTACGCCGCTGAAAAATACTAACCTACAAATTGCAATTGTCATTTTACCATTTGATGTTGCAAAAATACTGTCACGATCGATTACTTTTGTGTCAAATTATCTTTATTCGCATCATTGATTGGTTATCTATTTAGAGTATTGTAATCGCCAACTACTATAACATCGCATACCTACAACTATAAGTGGTTTTAATATGCAAATACCCGTTAAGGAATACATAATTTTTTAAGTTCAATGTATAATAATCACAGAGGTACGTATTTTTCTGTCACTTCCAACTGTAATGCGTTAGAGAGAATTCGATAATCTATGACGCACTTAAAAAAGGGTTTGGGATGATCTGTATATCACTGTATGGACCACCTAATAACGCCCGCCTTTTCTTTTTTTTTTGGCAGTAATAAAAAAGTTGCCACAACAGCAACGATCTCGTCATCATCATTTTCTATTCTTGACTATACAATTTTTTTTGTTTCTTTGATTACTATTATATAACATGAAATGGTTTCGTTTTTCACAATTTATTTGTTTCACGTATGGCTTTTCATGTTTTATGTTTCACGTTTCTTTGATGTGCGACATCCCTTAGACAGTAATAAAAGAATTACCACGACAGCAACGACTTCGTCATCACTTTTCGTTGTCGACTATACAAATTTTATTTTTGTGTCTTCGATTAGTATATCACATGAAACGGTTACTTTTTTCACAATTTATTTGTTTCATGTTTCACGTTGTTTCATGTTTCACGTTTCATGTTTTTTTTATGTACTTAAAGTGATTGACGGATCAATGGTTGAAAACTTTACAGGTACATATAAGCTTTTTTCATTCCTAAAAATGATGATTTTTAGTGTTCTTGGACTCATCAATTTATTACAGAATAAACACATTTTCAAATGATAAATAATAATACATAATATACTAGTTCTCGCTTTTCTGTTACAAAAACTTACTAGTTCTCGCTTTTCTGTTACAAAAACTTAAGTAGCAATTAATACGTCTCTTGTATGTACAGTAACAACTAAAAGCAGAATTATGTTGATTAAACGTCTGTCGATATAATCAACGAGTTATTACACGATAGGCGAATTGCTTATTATGTCATTAATAATCGAATGAACCTCCTCAAATAATTTTAATTAAAATCTCTCGCAATAAAAATCGATTGATATCATTTTATGGTCTTAAATAATAATAGTTTTCAATTAATTCGCTTGTGGTATGCGAGGTGTCGATAAATTGGTAGAAAATTGAAATTACTTGCCAGATATACATTTTAACATCCTTATCGGCGTTTGGCATCAACAATCTGTAAATTCTCATTAGAGTTAATGTTCTGTCGCCTTAGATCAAATTGATTTGTAGATAGAACTAAGACTTTACTCGATTAAACGATAAAAAACTTGTTTGCTGTAATTTTTCTTAATATAGTTGTTCTTCGTGTATGTATACTAACTACCTACCTTCACCTTATTGAAAGTTAGCAACTCGTATATAACATTATTGTAAATCTATTGTAACGTTTCTTAAATTTTAATTTTTTCTTTTTATTTTTTTACCAGTATAATTTCCCAACATACGACGCTACTGAGTGTCTCATAACGCTTTGAAATCACTTACAGATTTGTATTGAGAGTAAGGACTATTGAAAATTCACCTTTTTACACCACGGGGGATATATTTTACACCACGGGGGATATATTTTATACCGCGGGTAGATTTGAATACCTGCAATTAGACATACACGACTTTCTCTAGAAAGAAGAGAAAGTTTGGCCATATGTCACAGAATTTCTAAGTCTCATAAGAAATTTTCTTTTTAAGAAACTTTTTCTAAGTGCATATGTAGAAGTGTCTGTTTTTCTATTGTTGAAAGCCCTTTTGTGTTCTGTTATCCGTTTGTCAAACTGGCAGAACCTTTGACAAACGGATAGCAGAACACAAAAGAGCTTTCTTTCAACAATAGTAAAACAGACACTTCTACATACGCACGTTACCTTAGATCATAATCATTCTTCTAATAAACAGCTTCAAATTCTTCATATTCAAAATAAAGGCCTTATTAAGGCACTAGTTACTATTTTTTGTACTCTCTAAGAGTTAGATATTAATATGTAAAAAGTATTATGTTCATTTTTAATAAAGGTTCTGAGAAAAAAAATCTTGAAAAATCAATCATTTTTATCTTCTAAAGTATACTGTATGTATACTGTATACTTTAGAAGACCAAAAATAATTATTTTTTTCAAGATTTTTTTCTCAGAACCTTTATTAAAAATTAAAAAATAAATTTTTTACATATTAATATCTAACTCTTAGAGAGTACAAAAAATATAATATCTTTTTTCCTTTATGGACGTACACTAAATGTTGAGGGCGCGAAAGTCGAGGCCTCGAAAAATGATGGTGGACAGTTAATCTCAGGATTGGGATATCTGAAACATAAAAATCGTACTGCATTTGAAAAAGGAAGGTTTCTTACGTGGCAATTTACCACAATTTGACCAAAAAATAAAAAATAAATATTTTTTAACCATGAAAAACTGAAGAAAAACGGGAGATTTTTCACAAAAATTTTTCAAATTTCCGTAAAATATTTTTTTGCGGAATTTTTCACTAACGGTGGTAAATTGTCACGTAAGAAACCTTCCTCTTTCAAATGCCGTACGATTTTTTTGTTTCAGAGATCCCAATGTCCCAATGCTGAGATTAGCTGCCCGCCATCGGAACTACTTTTTTTCGAGGCCTCGACTTTGGCGCCCTCTACAATATTGGTGTACATGGATAAGTGAAAAAAGACATATTGTTTTATGTTCATTTTTAATAAAGGTTCTAAGAAAAAAATATTTTTGGTCTTCTAAAGTGTACTAGTACCTTAAGCTATCTTTATTAGATATGAAAATTAATAAATTGAAACATGCAAATATAATAATTCTGAATGACCAACTTGAGATAAACAGTTCCCCACTGCTCAACCTATTTAGTTAGAGACTTTAAAATTCAGCAACACATAGTAAAATAAATCACTTGAGAAAGGCACTCTGTCGAAACAGCTCTAGTCACATAGTTTTTATAATAAATTTTGTGGAAGTAACGAAAACAAAAGTTATCAGTGTTTTATTGTTAGATAAAATGAACTTCCATCAAGTAACGGTCAAATCCATCAACTATTGTTTATTGGACATTTTATAACTTTATTATTTTTGTGCTCCGTTTTTTAAGATTCTTGCACCAGTTTGTACGTACATGTGTTGATATCGTTTGGTATTATTCCGGTAACAAAAAAATTTTGCTTGCATGGCATTATACAGGGGTGAATGGAAACGTTGTATTGTCTCCTAATTTTAAAAAATTCTGTGGAAAAATGGAATAGCTGATTTTGTTTCGTAGTCCTGTCACATTATCCCGAAGGCGTCACTAAAATGTTGTTTTTTGAATTATCCAAATATCTCGTTTCTTGTAAGAGCTGTACCATTTGTTGTAAATAAAAACACTGATTGACTCATAAAATAGAGGTTAGATTGATAAGATTAGAATGGCTCGCATGCAGCCCAGATCTCAATCCTATTGAGCATTTATGGGATGTATTAAAAAAAGCGATTTGCCGTCATCCTAGGCCTCCAGAAAATTTGGTACAGTTATGGTCCTGGTAGTGGAATATCGGAGTGATACAATCAAAAGCAGCTTAGAAAACCCATATCACCGTCTTTTTCCTGTAGTCAAAGACTTTTGTCGTCCGTGTAAATGGAAAAGAAACAACAATTTCCATAGACAGATTGAAGCCAGCGTACGAGCTTCAAGAAAGTTATCAAGAAAATGTAGGTTAACATTGAATTCAGTGATTTTTCTTTCTCCTCGTATAAACAATGCGTTGGTTTATTTCCTGTTATTTTCAATTTTCATCATATGTATTGTTATGATCTGCTTTCTATTACTTTTATATTAATTATTATTTATTTGATCAATTATTTAATTAACGCAAATCATACATAAAAATATTAAAAAAAAATCTCAGGGTGCCTTTTGTCAAAAAAATTTAATTAAATTCTCTTAGGTTATACTTATCCTTTCTCGTGGCTTCAGTATCTCTTAGTTGATCCTTAGTTGAACCACACGTTGGCTCGCCATGTTGTTATGATCTGCTTTCTATTACTTTTATATTAATTATTATTTATTTGATCAATTATTTAATTAACGCAAATCATACATAAAAATATTAAGAAAAAATCTCAGGGTGCCTTTTGTCAAAAAAAATTTAATAAAATTCTCTTAGGTTATACTTATCCTTTCTCGTGGCTTCAGTATCTCTTAGTTGATCCTTATCGGGATAAAATAGGAAAAGGAAATAAATAGAAAAATCATAAATAAACACATACAAATACCTTTATTATCAAAAGCAATGCTCTATAAATTTATCAATTAAATCCTGTGGGCATAACTGTCCAAAAGAAACTTTTACCATATAAATTAATCTAATTCAAACAAATATTTATCGCTTTGTTCTTGATACCCTTAATAAAAAACAAGCTAAACAAACAAATTTGGTATTCGCAAATTACTTATACTTCCAAATTACTTACAAATTACTTACTTACAAATTACTTATACTACTTTGAAATGTTGGAATCTTAAATGCATATGCTTTTACGTAAAAAAATTTAACTTCTGATTATAAAGAAAATCTATCACATAGTTTATTGACTGACCTTTTTGATTCACATACAATGATGTCTCCTCTTGACCCAAACAGCTCCTCCTTGTTGATTATGTTAGGCTACCAATCAAAGCCCTCTCCATTCTCAGCAAACAATCCAGCAGGATACCAGCAACTATTTCTCCAAAACACAAGCCAGGCCTCTTTTTGCCAGTACTCGTTCAATAAACTCCAAAACTCTCTCATCTCTTTCTCTCAACAATAATCTCCTGAGACCCAAGTATCTTTTTTACTTGGTGTCACAAATAATTTTAATAACGATAATTCTTGTAACTTACTCTCTTGGACTTTACAGAATCAAAGAGGTATTTCTTCTCGATTTGATTTGTCTCTCGTTCCACTTTTCAGCTAATCTCACTATCAAAACAACCACTAGTACTTGCTTCTGAACTACTCACGAAAACTTTTGACTGCTCTTCTCGAATACCGGTAACACAATAATCCCTCTTTCCAAAACTATCTGAAAATTCAACTTTCTCTCCTTCCCATTCCAAATTGCCAAACCAATCAGAGACATTTCTTCTTCCCCACTTTTTTTCATTCGAAAAACCCACTCATACTTCCAAAAATATTCCTACCATCATAATAATTACTTTCGGGAAATTCTACAAAATTTACTCGGGGTTAAACAAAAAGAGATTAAAATTCCAAACTTTCTTTACCTTAATTTTCTAAGAACTAATTACCTATGGCTTCTACCTTTCCCGTAATAAACAATCGGTTTAAAATAATAATCCTAAATAACTTTCGTTTCACTTTTTATTTACAAAAATGTTTTTAATTCTTCATGGAAAACTTCATTAAGGAGAAACCACCTTGCGTGAAACCTAACTTCTAATAAATATTTACAAATCAATATACAGGGTGTATCAAATTTATGTGCCCGCGTTATATTAAAAAAAATAAAAATTTTTATTCTATCTTTGATTGATAAATTGAAACACAATAGTATATATTATGTATTATCTATCGTCTTAGTCTCTCGGAGGGGGTATATAGCGATACGCTTTAATTACTATTTTTGCTAGTTTTAATTTCAATAATTTTTCTCAAAACGAAATAATATGGGTCATATTAAAGTCACAGTTAATATACAAACCAGATGCTAAGAAAGACACGGTTTTACGAAACGAAATGCATCCCTAACCATATGTTTTTGGTGTGTTCAGTTTAAGAAACTGAATTCTCCATAAATTAATTACCATATCAGACCATTATGTCAACAACTCACTTTGGACATGCATTCGTTTTAAAACCGCAGAAGTGTTTCTATTTTTATACGCCAAATCTAAATAATTTATTGCCCATCTGGTCAGAAGGGTAAAAACACAAACAGATTAGCGTCTGTGGCTTTCTCACAGTCTCTTCACAGCATGCGAACCACGCGGACACGCCCGCACTCTCGCTAACAATCGACCCTCTTCCGAGATCTAAGCAAAACACCTTTTTGTTACCAAAATAAATAAATATTATACTGTTCGTCGTTAACTTATTTTTATTATTTTTAATTAATTCCGTCAACTCACACCTACCGGAATAGAACTTCGTTTTTTAAATGAAACACCCTGTAAATTTTTACATTTTTGAATTTTCCTCGATGTCTTCTTTTATAACATATGAGGTTTTGCAATGTTTTTTTTATTAATTCCGTAGCAACATTTGCACCCTGTAGAATTGTAGTAGTTTTGACATCAAAAATTCTATTTATGTTCAAATGATTTTTAAGATAGTCTACTATTGTTAAAAATTATTAATATAGCGAAATGTTTAATTTTAGTATACAGGGTTGGTCAAACTCGGAATGAATATTTTCTGAGTTTTCTTCTAGAAATTTTAAATTTTAAACTCTGTATTTTAGTATTGTAGTGAAATAATATTTTATGGTACTTTTTTATTTCTTAAGCATTCCCTATACCTAACTGCTTTAATTTGTGAGTTATTCGTGATTCTTTGGGCCAAACATTAATTATAACAAAAATTACCTGAAATTTTCCCTAACCATTTTTCTTATTATTTACATGTTTCCCCGAGCCAATCAAAAAATATATTTTTTAAAAAGTTGTGCAGATTTTCATTACGAACAATTTGGTACCAAATTTGTCCAGTTGCCAAAAATATAAAGAAGATCGGTGTCACTATAGTATGCGGTATACCGTAGCGTTTCTGCTATAGCCAAGTGAATAAAACGTGAATAAATACATAAAATACAAAGTGAATAAATCAATTTACTATCTTAGTTGGGAATAAGCCAATTTTGTGGCTTATTCCGAACTAAAATAATAAATTTATCATGGTCATCCTTTTGGAGTTTCACTACTCACCTTCTAATAAAATTGTCGTATACTAAATTTACAATCAAGATGCAGTAGAAATAAACAAACCAAGACACGTTAAATGCTACAAGGGACCACTCCCGAATCATAATTTACAATGTATATACATTGTGAATCCCAAATCATGATTTCCAAAGTTTATACATTGTAAATTATGATTCGGGAGTGGTCCTAAATCGTAGCATCTAACCTGTCTTTATTTGTTTATTTCTACCGCATCTTGATTATAAATTTAGTATAGATGTATTTATTTTTCTAAAACATCCTTTTGTTTCTCCCCTTTGTAATAGCTATTTGTATAACAAGGAAAGTGCTACTTTTCCTCCCTAGGGAGCAAAAATGCTTTTACTCCCTAGGGAGTACAAGTAAAAGTGACTTAATGCTATGTCATTGATGAAATAACTTATTGATGCCCTATACAATATTCTATTATCTATTGCGTAAGTATTTATACATTTTAACGTTTATTTACATAACACCCTGTATTTTGCAGAGCGGTAAAAAACAGTAAATTGTTATTTTGATTTAACAATGTTTACATTAATAATTTGACTTATATTTGACAGTTGACAGCTATAATGTACCTACTTGTTAAATTTAGTTCTCTAATAAATTTTATTAAAGTTTTGTTAGTTAGTTACATAAATGGATAATTTAAAAATGAAAAAATTACTTGTTATTTGAGGAAGGTGGAAAAATCATATTATGGGAGTAAAGTGCCTTTTCCCTCCGCTACGCGTCGGGCAGTAAACTTCATTGTCGGGAGGAAAAGTAGCACTTTCCTTCCTTGTTATACAAATAACTATTATATGTTCTCGTTAATAAAGTACAATAAAAATCAGTTATAATTGTTATAACGTAGAAAATATCTCTAAATAAAAAAAACGTATATCTTCATGAAAGACTTCTGTTTTTTAGATCATATTATTCAATTATGATGAAATTACTTTACCTGACCTACAACTATTTTAATAAAGCATCTCGTATGGACCTATATCTATGTATATCTTTCTTTCTTCAAAGAGAAAGAATTCCAAGGCGCTCACACGGTCAAGGTGAAGGTCCTTCTAAAGGTCACCTAAGATTTATACCATCTCAGTTATCATCCTTCAAAAGAGACGTGACTTTGATGTAGAACTTCAGATACACGGCTTTTATGTGTTTTTTTCTTTGTCGAACTTTTTCTTGAAGAGTTTGGATGTTTCTGTACAACTGAGTACTTATGTGGGTACCTCCGTGGAATATGAAATGCGTGAGAAGTTCGGATGTACCTGTACCTGCCCGTACAAGGTTTATACGTTTATTAGAGATATTTATCAAAGCGTGAAGACACAAAGAAATACAGTATAATACGTAAACTTAGTAGTGGAGTCAATATACACTAATCACAAAAAGTATCGCCTAATTTTTGAAACAGAAAAAAGGTTTAAAAATAATTTTTAATTTTTAGCAGAATGTTATAATACTCGTCTATCGTCTCCTTTAGGTGTCTTTAGAGCCGCAATGGTAACTGGCGCCTGTGTGCAAAAAAGGATTTTGGTGCTCCTTAAGGCATTTTGGATCAAGTTTTTCTATTTATTTTTTTAGGTAGGTAGGTAGGTAGCTAGGTGCTTGAAATAAAGTGAAAAACTGAACCTTAGAAGTCATATTTATAGTCCAGTCACTCACGGTAAAATATTGCAAAACCTCCGAATTTTAAAGAATTGCTTGCATTGACATGGAATTTGGCATACACATACCTAACATGTAGAATAAAAAAAGTGATATTGTGCGGATGTGTGGTTTTGCCCTGGATGTGAGTTTCATCCCTGATCGGGGGTAAAAAAACATAGAAATGTTCAAAAAAGGAATTGGATAAAATGACTAATTTTAAGCAAATTTTGTTCTATAGAGTTTTTTCAGTAAGTTCAGTAAGTATTTTATCGAACAAAATGGTCTTAAAAAAAATAAAGCTTATCAAAAAGTGAAAGTGAAACATTATTTTTTTTGTTTTTTAAGTTTATAACTTCAAAAGTAAGTAAGTTACGCTAAAAATAATGATGGTCCCTTTTTTGATAAAAAAAAAATCGTGAAAATCACCCCCTAATTAGCGTCCCAAATGAAATTAATCATTACCGCTTCACTACAAGTTACTTATGTATTGTTTATATCATCTGAAGTTTCATCGGTTCAAAGTGCTTTTTTTTTGAAAAGGCTGTTCTAGTTAAAAGGGCTTGAACGAGTCGTTAATCACGGGTGTATGCAAATTTTGAACAGCCATATCTTAACAGATTTTTGTTTTGCAGAAAAACAAAAAATCCAAAATATTCAGAATAGTAAAACCTACATTTTTTACTGCTTGAGATTTTTGGTATCACCAATAATTTTTAAACTATTTAAAAAAAAGCAATTTTTTTCAAGATAAAAAAAATTGTCCAACAGATTTCTTTTACCAAAAAAGGGACCAACTTTATTTTGAGCATAACTTACTTACTTTTGATGCTAGAAACTTTTTTAGAGAACAAATATAAAGCTTGTTTTAAACACTTTAAAGAAGTTTTAATGAGTTTTCCCCGAAAAGTGCTTCATTTTTTGGTTATTTCACGTTGAAATATTCGATTTGGAATCTGAAGAATAAGAACCTACTTTTCATTAGCTACAATTGTGCTTCTACTGGGTTTACAGACTTCATATTCCAGC
Organism: Diabrotica virgifera virgifera; assembly: GCF_917563875.1. Taxonomy (NCBI): domain Eukaryota; kingdom Metazoa; phylum Arthropoda; class Insecta; order Coleoptera; family Chrysomelidae; genus Diabrotica; species Diabrotica virgifera. Next base: position 152,943,720 of record NC_065451.1, on the reverse strand, counting down.
CATTTTTTAAACTTTTTGTAAGCTATTATTTTGATAAGAGCATTTTTTCGATAAAATACTTACTTTTTGAGTTATTTTGGAAAAACCGTCTTACTGGGTTTTTGTTAAAAAATGAACATATTCATTCGCAAATAACTCGAAAAGTATTAACTTAGTGAAAAAATTCTATAGAAACAAAGTTCCTTAGAATTACTCAGTTTATCCAATTCTTTCCGATTTTTAAACTAGTGATGTCATAAATAAGGAAAAGTAGAGGACTCAATACCCAATACTAAACCTTGTGGTGCCCCACACACATTTCAAGCATATATTGCTTGTCTCTTACGGTCCAGAGTCTCTCAATCGCACAATATATGTCTGACTGTCTCGGTCTCTCTATTGCATAGTCTGTAACTGAGATCTCTAATCCTATCGTGTTTAGGTGCCCTTTTACTGGAAAATGTCCAGTTAGGAAACCTGTAATGCTTTTGAGCTGATTCCTGTTAATTTTGAGCAGTTCTTCAGTTCTTTTCGCGCGTGTCTCAGGTGTAAATCTTTTCGCATGCTTTTGCCTGGGAATTTTTTCCCAGTAAACTTTGTTTTGTCTTCGTATCCAGCCTCTTAATCGGTCTCTGATTGTGCTTTTGGGCACTCCCAGTGCCGATTCTGGACCGAAGTATCTTGTTGCTGATCCTCATCTAGCAAGTTCGTCGGCTTTCTCATTGCCAGCGACCCCTTGATGTCAAGGCACCCAAATGAGTTTTACCTCGTTATGTTCTGCCAAGGTATCAAGTTCTTGGCGGCATTCCCATGCAAGCCTTGAGGTTATCCTTAGTTTCTTTAAAGCCCTCAAGACCGTTTGGCTGCTTTCTGAACAGATATTGCTTCTCTTATTAGTATAAGTCATCAATCTTTTTATCCTTGCAGAGTGCAGGATTGCATATACCTCTGCCTGAAATACAGAGGTGTATTCTCCTAGTGGGAGGAACCGTTATATCCCCCTGGAGTGTATTTACACCTGAAAAGGTATTTTCATTTTATATTTGGGGATTGAATGGTCTGTTATCATCTCCCATATCGGATCCCCGCATTTACCTATCATTGATGTTGCAGTGTCCTTTGCCCACTGCAATTTTGCTTTGATTTCCCTGCAGTCTATGTAACCCCATCATTGCCTTGCCCTTCACTATGAAGTGTAAGGGAGGAAGGTCTAGTAAGGCTTACATTGCTGCAGTTGGTGTGCCTCTTATTGCATCTGTTATGCTGATACAGGCAAGCCTTTGTATCTTGTCTAACTTCTCTATAGCATTTATCTGCTGCATCTTTGGCCACCAGACCAATACTACATACGTTATTTTGGGCTTTACCATCATGATGTATATCCAAGACATCATGTCCTGTTTAAGTCCCCATGCTCTGCCATGTGTGCGTCTGGGCACCATTAAAGTGGCCTTCGCTCTTTTGGTTATTCGGTCTAGGTGTTGATTCTAGGTAAGCCTCGAGTCTATTATGACTTCGAGGTATTTTACCTCCCTCTTGAGATTCACAGGTTTCATTCCCTCTAATAATCTCCTTCTGACAAAGGATACTATTTTAGATTTGTGAGGGCTTACGGATAATCCTACGTCACTTGTCCATTTTGATACTACGTTCAGGGCCTTTTGCATATTATCCCTGACCGTTGTATTGAACTTGCCCTGTGCCAGAATGACGAAATCATCTGCATAGCCCAGGGACATTATATATTTTTCCCATCATCTGATATTAGAGTGCCTCTCTCAAGTTAAAGAAAAAAAATTATCTTACTAAGGAAGTAAAACTTCACTTGTAGGTAAATGGTGTATAAATTTTTATTAAAATTTTATCTAAAATGATCCAAATTGGATAAAAGTGGGTAATCTATAGTACAAAAATCACACAAACGTTTTCAGACCAATCAGTCCATCATCAGGTGGTAGAAACTTTAGATCCAAAGTAGTTGGAACTAGCTACATAGATAGGTCAAAAGACCTTAATTTTACAATAATTATGCCATTTCGGCTACAACAATGTCGACAATAAGTCGATGTTTAAAGGATTTAAAAATGCAGCTTTATTATAATGTGGTCTTCATCTTGGCTTCAAACTGACAGACTGAAATTATGACAGAAAAAAAATTATGGTTAAAAATGTAACCAAATTATTTAGGGCCTGTTTTTCAGTGCTGGGTTAACCTATTTATTTTTCGGTCACCGAAATATTCATGGTAAATCAGTTTTTTAGTACTAGGTTAGAGGTTAAACCCGTTTAAGTTAACCAAGATTTTAACCGATCCTCGTTAGATGGTTTAACTCCAAATTTTGTGATTAACGCTTGCGCATGGGTGCAGTGAATGCATCAGGGTCAAATTATGTTTATTTTGACTGACAGAAGAGATTAGTTGGGTTATGTTATTTTTATTTTGTTTATACCTCATGAAGTATTCTAAAATACCTCCTTATTATTATAAATAAATTATTATATATTATTATCGAAAGTATAAATTATTATAGTTAGGAAGGAATTTAGGAGAGTGCAAATATAGATTTTCACTTCGGAAAAAATCAAACAAGATAGAACTTTTTGTAATTTCATTAAGAAATGTTTAATAAACAACATAACAAAAAGTTCTACTCTTCATTTTTTATTAAACAAATGAACTACGAAGTTTGATGTTTTTTTTTTAAATAACTCCGAAAATATAAATTTTAGAACAAAACTGACTTGACCACTGAAAAATTCAGAAAATTTTACAAAAAAACACTTATAAGGAATGTTCTAAAATTAAATCTGTATCTTCTATATTTTTTTATTTATAACGCTGAAGTCACCCTTCTCACAAACATTGGCGCACTGTAAACAAACTAGCGTACGGCAAAGTGCACGGTTGAGTTTTTTTAATGTAATTCTTTAACTAATGGATCAAATGAAATTTTACAAACTGAGCCTAAAAGAAGAATAATTAAGCTATATTATGGTTATACTAAAAAGAAATAAAATGTATGGGCATAAGTACGGTGGGGGCGGAAAATGAGCCTTACATGAATTTTGTTTAAAAATTATTTAAAAATGTGTAACTAATACAATTTTTTTTATAAAACCCTCAATTTTGCACAACTTACCTTTCAAGTATCGTACTAAATGATGTTTTATTCAAAAAAAATCTCAAAAATTTAATTCAAATGATATGACGTCTTAAAAAATGTAATTTTTGAAATCTTCGTAGTTTTATAGAATTACCACCAATTTAAGACGGTATTACTCAAGTTTGTACAGATCTATTACAGTTTTATAAGTGCCTTTTTAAAGATTAGGATGTAATAATTAAAATGAACTGAATTATTTTACTTTAGAAATGAAATAGACTATTTCTTTTTGAGAAAATTGAGAAAGATAACAAAAATGTAATACAAAAGCCGAAAATTACCAGCTAAAAAAATGTTTATATAAAGTGATTAAATCTTTTTTCTGTAAAACTTACCTAAAATACATTTAATAATAAACTTCAACAATAATAAATGTTCAGCAAAAAAATTTTTTTAGCTCTTATACAGTATGTCTGCGTAACTTGGAACCTATTGATAACTTTTTTATTATCAGTTTTACGAAAAAAAGTTATTCTTTATAAAATACTCTGCATCGTATATAATCTAAGATGCAATCATCAAATATCAAATTTAATGAATTTTATACGAGGTATGTCAAAAAATATGAATTTCACTCAAGAGTAAAGTATCGTTAAATTTCACAATATCGAAAATTGTTATTAAGAAAAGTTGTTTGGAATTAAAAAATTTGTTTTAGTGTTCAATTACATCCTTCTAATTAAAATATTGTGAATAATAAAAGCACTTAAGAAAAATTTATATTTTTTACATACCTCGTATAAAATTAAAAAAGTTTAATATCTGTTAGTTGTATCTTAGATTCTAGACCAGGGAGAGCATTTTACGAAGAATAACTTTTTTTCGTAAAAGTGATAATAAAATAGATATCATAATTGTAATTAAATGATGATAAATATCCGTAATTTGAGAAAAAATTGAAAAAATTTTTTCGATTAGAATAACGTAATTGTATATTTAAACGTAGTTTTTAATTTCAAACAACTTTTCATAATAGCATTTTTTGATTTTCTGAAATATAAAGGTACTTTACTCTTTAACGAAATTCATATTTTTGACATAACTCGTATAAAATTGATAAAATTTGATATCTGATGGTTAAGTTTTAGATTTTTGACTACCCAGAGCATTTTATGAAGAATAACTTTTTTTCGTAAAATTTATAATAAAAAAGTTTTCCATAATGTGGTTTCTAGCTACGCAGACATACTGTATAAGAGCTTATGTACTTAATAATTTTCGAATTGCAATGCCATATTCGGATTCAGTATAATCAAAAACAAAATAGAAACATATTTGATCAAAGTAAAATGATGAATTTAACGATATTTTTAAAATTATTGATACAAAAAAATTGTTTTCGTTTTTAAACAATTAATAAACAATCGCGGCCAAATCGGCGAGTAGAACTTTTTACTTTAACATGTATATAAACTAACAAAAAAAGTTTTAAAAAAATATAAGCTTGTTTGAATTTTTCCGAAACAATGCATGTTTTCGTTCTAATTGCACTCCACTAATTATAAGGAAATATATTTAAATATAATATTATAACTGTAACAGGTACCTATGTTTACACATACAGTAACAGGATTTAATGCAAGATTCCTAGTAATATTTTAAACAGATAATAATTACCTATATATTTGTCTATACAGCAAAATCATTATTTAACAGTTTGACTTCTTATTCTGGTCAATCTGTTCCAATAGTGATAACGCCGTGGTCTTTGACAAACGAAATCGGCAAAAAAAGTCTAAATCGTCCCAGTAATTGTAATGGTATATTGTGTTATGAAACCGAGGTATAGATGTTATGAACTAAATAAAGATTTCGAACTTGATATTTAGTTAATCATTTTTATAAATTTGGTTATGAAATTGTTTTTTTATTTATTTTTCTGTCAAATTAATCATTATTTCTTGAATTGCACATGCGCAAGTACAGTTACTGCTGCCAACAGAAGAATAAAAGTGGTTAGCTAACAGAAATTTTCTTAACTTGGTTTAAACCCACGGTTCTTAAACATTACTACGGTTGCCTAAATCGACTAACCAATGAACATTAAGGGTGAAATTACGTCACGAGAGTTTACTGTCATTTGAATCGTAATATGATTTTTTTCGAATCCTGAGAAAACCAAGTATTTTAGAAAAATTTAAACGCAGGATGCAAGATTACATTATTACCGAGGGCGGAAAGCCCCTTAGAATAAATAAAAAGTTTCTTTTGAATGAAATATTTGAAATTAAATATTTCTTCTTCTCTTTTATTTTCAGCCCTGTAACTTATTAAAATAAACATTATAGAAGTTTTCAGGGACTAACATTATAGAAGTTTTCAGGGACTTTCAGCCCTTGGTAATAATATGGTCTTTCATTCTGAGTTTAAATTTTTCAAAAATATTTATTAGTTTTCTCAGGATTCGAAAAAAATGAATACAATTAAAACACATTGAGAATTTTGACATGCGTCAAAATTTTGCATTAACTCAATGTAAAATTCTGAACTGTTGAATTCCAGCTTCCCTAATAATTATTGTACATCAAAAGACATTAGAAACTATTTGTAGAGGATTGAAATCTGTATTGGAAATAACTGTTAAAATTGGTCTACGTAATTAAACATATTCCAAAATTTTGTAAAAATGTAATACATTTTAGTTTTCAGCCCAAACTTAGGCCACACACAATGCAATAATGTTCACATTTTTGAACTGTCAATATTTTTATTTTATCATCTATTGTTTAAAAACAATACAGTTGATAAGATACCGTGGGCTAAGGCCACGGTTATTAGACTTTATTACGGTTGTCTTGTCCGACGGTGGTGGGGAGACTTATATTTTTGACTTTACGTCACAAGAGTTTACATTCCCATATTTTTAAATTATTTTCGATCATTGAATGTGTGTTATTGTGTATATATGTGTATTATTTGTGTTATTATGAAATAATTAGACAAATAGTACACATTTTATCTTATACCGGGTGGTGAATCGTAAAAAGGGCCATAGGAAACTCCAATGTAAAATTCTGAATTGTTGAATTCCAGCTTCCCTAATTATTTTACATCAAAAGTCATGAGAGAATACTTGTAGAGAATTAAAATCTGTATTAAAATCAAAAGGAAAAATTCTTCTACGGTTTAAATGCATTCCAAAATTTTGAAAAATATGATACATTTGCCACAATAGGTAGGTATGCGTGTAAAAGTAAGGCCACACGTTACTATTTAACTGACAGTGCTCACACCATTGACTGAATAAAAAAATTTTTATTATTAATCCTTTCTCCGCAACTGAGGGTATCTTATCAACTGTATTGTTTTTAAACAATAGATGATAAAATAAAAATATTGACAGTTCAAAAATGTGAACATTATTGCATTGTGTGTGGCCTAAGTTTGGGCTGAAAACTAAAATGTATTACATTTTTACAAAATTTTGGAATATGTTTAATTACGTAGACCAATTTTAACAGTTATTTCCAATACAGATTTCAATCCTCTACAAATATTTTCTAATGTCTTTTGATGTACAATAATTATTAGGGAAGCTGGAATTCAACAGTTCAGAATTTTACATTGAGTTAATGCAAAATTTTGACGCATGTCAAAATTCTCAATGTGTTTTAATTGTATTCATTTTTTTCGAATCCTGAGAAAACTAATAAATATTTTTGAAAAATTTAAACTCAGAATGAAAGACCATATTATTACCAAGGGCTGAAAGTCCCTGGAAACTTCTATAATGTTTATTTTAATAAGTTACAGGGCTGAAAATAAAAGAGAAGTGTGATATTTAATTTCAAATATTTCATTCAAAAGAAACTTTTTATTTATTCTAAGGGGCTTTCCGCCCTCGGTAATAATGTAATCTTGCATCCTGCGTTTAAATTTTTCTAAAATACTTGGTTTTCTCAGGATTCGAAAGAAATCATATTACGATTCAAATGACAGTAAACTCTCGTGACGTAATCTCACTCTTAATGTTCATTGGTTAGTCGATTTAGGCAACCGTAGTAATGTCTAAGAACCGTGGCCTTAGCTGTAATATTTTTACTAAATTTCGATAGTTTATCGAACCACGGTAGAAAAAATACCTTACAGGTGTAACGTAATATTTCAATTAAAATACAACGGTACTTACAAATAAGAACGAACAAAAAACCTCACGTCACGAAATATCATTCAAGATTATTGAGATAACATCTCTGAATAAATAAATAATAAATCACCGAATCAGAACAGATCCAGCAATTGAATAGACCTAACCTACAATTTCTATTTTCATAGGATGAAAAAAGACACGCACAATTTCCATACCAATCTGATCACTTCGAATCAATATAGTCCATCATGTGAAACCACTCCCGTATAAAAATTTTCTGATCCTGGTTATCTGTATTTGTAGAGTAGAGAGGGTGAGTCAAGTCTCTCAGAGGGATGGCAACGATGTATCGATATATTAAATATATCGATATATTTTAAAATGTTATCGATATTTTTATATCGATACTCAACTTTCGATATATCGAAATATATATCGATATTTGAGATTTAATGTATCGTACACACATGATTAATTTACCGTATTGGCACGGTATAAAATTATAATAAAATTTTAAAATATAAAATGCCATTGATAGGTAACCTAAAATATTATACATTTCAGGTAGTGTAATATAATTTTTTTTAAATCTAATATAATCCATTGGAATGTTACATTTAGTGTGCATTTCTTAGAGGAGTCAATTTTATTTTTTTAATGTGTAGGGGGGTTCAGTAGAAGCTTAAGTTAAAGTGTTTGGGGTCGCTACCCTTGTCCCCCGGCCGCCATATTGGAAAAAGGGCTGCAAAGGGCTTTCGCGCTGTATCTCCTAAACTAGCAACCCTACAGAAAATTTAGTTACACATAAAATGTAGCAACTTAAATTTTCTACAATTTTACATGTATTACTTTTTATCGTCAAGCGACCAACAAAAAAGTTATAAACAAAAATAAGAGAAAATTTTGTAAGAAATTTCCTTTTGGAGGTTATAACTTTTTTTACGTTCATTTCACAATAAAATATCAGCATAGCGATTTTGTAGAGGATTTTTCAATAAACAATTTTCACTATAAAGTTGTTTAATTTTATTTATTATCTAGGTTTTACAGCGCTCCAAACTTGACCAGATTCTCTAATTCTCATAGGAATACAATAAAAACAATACTTTAATTAAAATTACGTTATGCCGACCACGAAAATCAAATTTAAGGTGAATGACGAATGTTGCTCATTTTTTATGTTTTCGAGGTCGCTGAATCCGAATATGAAGTTTATTTTTATCTAGAGTTGGTGGAACATGTTCAAAAGTAAAATTTTATACAAAAATTCCAAAAATTAATTTTTATGATTTTTCAAATTTACCTCGCTGTACCATTCGTCGCTGTAAATATTTCCTTTTGAAACTTTTACCGTCTCATCTTTGAGGTATTTAGATAACAATGAAATTTGTACAAAATGTTTAAACACATTATAAAAGGAGTTGTTAATTTTTAAACATTTTGTCACCATATTTCGTTAGTTTCATGTTTAGTTAAAAAAGTTGAGAGACAAACTTTTTAGTTTATAATTTTACCAACACAGCAATAAAATATCATTCATGAAGAAGTTTTTTGGAAAATTTTAAGTCAAAGTATACAATAGGAAAAAAGTTATGTTACTTCATAGACAAGCGGCACACCCCAAAAAACGCTTATATCTCGAGATCCTGGTCACGGTGTGGTGGATGGCTAATTTTGATATCAAAAATCGTTTTTTTGTTCTTAATAAGAATTTTGTATTTTGCGGTTGCGTCATTCTTCTTCTGGACCGGCGGATTTGTCCTCAAACAACTTCTTGGGCCTTTTCTATATATGCTTACGGTTATAAGTTTTATAGTGGGGAGAAAGGTCAAAAATACATTAATAATAGCATAAGAATGTTAAAATCATAATAAATTGTATGAATAAGAAATTTATATAGATAGAAAAGTAAGCCTAACGCTACGGCTCCACGGGCTGGAAATTGACGCTAGCAGTAGCCGCAAAACGAACTTAAGGTTCCACGAAACTGAATAGGAATAGCCGAACTGAACCGACTACGCACAAGTCCTGGGGTCCTATTTTCGAATTCATTCGAGCATATTTCGCATACGAAATTAGAAGAATTTCGCTTGAAATCCGGTGTCTTGTATTTTCGAATACTTCGTGTACGAATTTTTTCGTATACGACCACTCGAATGGGTATGAACCATTCGAATCGTGATGCTCGTATACGAATTATTGTTGTCATTTCCAGGTCATTTCAGCTGTCATGATAGTTTTAGCTGATAGTGTTAATTGTGTTGTTGTCTACAATATTTTTACATTGAAATTTATTTTCAATGGCTGGTTTAAATAATTCTTTAATAGAAAGAAAGGACATGTTGTACGATTATGCCTTGAAAATATAACCTAACCTAACTTTATGTACGCATTTTAGCATTGGATCTAAGCTCCAAACTTGACATATGACACCGTTGCCATATCCTCAATTTTTTCATACTATCACATTACATAAAGGTGCATTTAAAAAATCGCTTTGAAGTAAAGTTTTGAAAAGTAAATAGTAAAATATCAGTGTAAATACTGCATGGATACAAAAATAATATTAAACAAAATAGCACACTTTCTGCGGACTTCGCAACTTGATATTACTAATATACCTATGCAATCTTAATATTCGATTACACTTAAAATAACTTCTAAACAACTTTTCCCAAAAATGGCCTTTTTTTATAATGTGTTCAGACTATAAGTCGTTATCTTTATACATTAAACGTTCTTATACAATCTTATTCTTGTACATTATACCCCAGTCAAGACAGTCTTGTACATTATACAAGAAATAGACCAAACAAATATGGCAACATTGTGACTCTTCAGATGACAAATAAGTTCAATGTTATTCGAATTTGCAGTGTTGCCGGTGCAAATTCTGCTCGTATACGTATAACATTTCGAAGGACGTTCAAAAATACACATTCACGTTTGTATACGAAATTTTTCATTCGAGTTAACTCGTATGCGAAAATATTCGATTGAATTCGAAAATACGACCCCTGTAGTCGGTACAGTTCGGCTATTCCTATTCCGTTCTGCGGAACCTTAAGTTCGTTTTGCGGCTACTGCTAGCGTCAATTTCCAGCCCGTGGAGCCGTAGCCTAACCTTTTTTTATTGTATCCCTGTGACCATTCGAGCATCTGGTCAAGTTTGGAGCGCTGTAAAACCTATATACATAAATAGAATTAAATAACCTTATAGTGGAAATTGTTCGCTGAATAACCCTCTACAAAATTAATATACTGCTATTTTATTTTAAAATGAACTGAAAAAAAGTTATAACCTCCAAAAAGAAACTTGTTAAAAAAATTTTATTTATTTTTGTTTATATCTTATTTTTTTGTCACTTGACGATAAAAAATAATAGAAACAAAATTGTAGAAAATTTAATTTGCTACATTTTATGTTTAATTAAATTTTCCGTAGAGTTGGTAGTTTACGAGATATAGCGCGAAACCCCTTTGCATCCCATTTCCAAGATGGCGAACGGGGGGCAAGGGTCCCGACCCCAAAAACTTGAACTTAAGCTTCTACTGATACCACCTACACACTAAAGAAATAAAATTGACTCCTCTAACAAATGCAAGGTATGGCCTAAAAAATGTAACATTTTAATGGCCTAATAGTGCAAAAAATTATTTAAATTTTAATATTTCTAACGAAGTAACTTTCATTCTTCTTCAATTCTTCACCATTCTATGAAATTTTATAATAATTGTATTGTATTTACTAAGACACGTTTTGGGCTAGCTGAAATTATGTTCCGTTGTGATTTATAACATTTTTTTCGAATTTAAAATTTTATGCAAGTTCCCTATTACGTGAGCGGTCGAACAACATTGACTAATTTCCGTACCTATCTAATCACTTCGAATCCATATCCATATCAAGACTGAGGGCGTTAATTGCATGATGATGATCGCACCATCAATGTACAGGGAGCGTCAACATTTAAATGTCAATGATCTCGAGGTTTTTGAATCTTAAATGGTAGAAATATGTAGATTTAATTTCCGGGTAGTCCAGAAATAATTGTTATGGAAAATTCAATACGCATTTACAATTTAAATATTTTTAAATTAAATAAAAACTTTGGTAAAAGATAAGAGTTTACTGTATAATACATTATTTTGTCTGCAAAACTTACCACAAACAAATTTTACTGTTACCGTGAAAGACGCCTTTAAGATAATAAATATACGATTTTTCCTGAAAAATAATTTAGGAGGATACCAAAAGGTAGGAACATAAAGATTATTAGTTTAAATCCTTCTCCCCCTATCTACCTACTATTGAGATTGGCGACCAAAACAAGTCCTAAGTTTTAAAACTCACAATAAATGGGAAAAATATCATAGATCGATTTTTTTTGCACCTGTGTATATTATTATGTAAATTTTAACAGCCTTAAAAATATAATATTTTGCATTTTTTTATAAAGCGGCCAACGCTTTTCTTTGTACTTCTTTGGTATGTGATGAAAACTTGTTTCAAAAATGGATTTTTTTGAATATCTGCTTTTCAATTAAATAATTTTAATTATTTTTTATATGTACTGAAATTAAGAGAACATTATTAACAATATTCATTTGTTTCAGGTAAGCTTTTAAAGTGAACAGTTACCATCAATAAATTTGTGAAAATACGTAAGTACATCATTCTAGTATTAACAAAACAATAAAATAATAACTACCTAAATACAACTAGGATAATGCAAAAAAAATCGAGAACATGTTATGTCAATTTACTCTAAAACGTCGTATTAGAACTTCCAGAGTATCTACAATCTTTTCGAGAAAACCAAATATCAATTATATAGGGTGTTTTATTAATAATTGTCCATATTATAGTAACTGGGAAAACCTTAGCACAAAATACGAAGATTTAACCCAAAACACTTAAATAAAATGTGGTTCCTTACTCTTAATGAGTTACAGGGTTTTATCTAAAAATTTAAAAACTATTTTTGCTCAGCATTTTAAAACTATTCGACGTATCCTTTTCATACTTGACAGGAAGTATAGGTGCTATACAAACCTTTAAATTATGTTAAACAAACGTTTCTGGCTATTACCAGAGGCGTACGACGGGGGAAAGTGAAGGTTGGCCCTTTTCAAATTCTACGCCACTGAGGGAATTGCTATTTTAGTTCAATTTTTGGATTCTGAAATACTTTCTACGTAAATAATATACTCTTCATTGGTAACGATAAAGTCATTAGTTTTCAAGATATTTGAAGTTACAAATGAAACGACACGATTTTAATTTCAAATATCTCTAAAACTAATCATTTTATCGTTACGAATGAAGAGTATATTATTTACATAAAAAGTATTGGAAAATCAAAAAATTGAACTAAAATAGCAATGTCGTCATTGGCGTAGAATTTGGGAAGGGTCAACCAGCCACTATCCCCTGCCGTACGCCTCTGCTAGTAGCTAGAAACGTTTATTTATCTTAATTTAGTAGAGTGTACAGTACCTACACTTTCTGCCAAGTATGATAAGGATACGCCAAATAGTTTTAAAGTACTGGGTACAAATACTTTTTACATTTTAATCATATGAATCATATCATAAATTAATCAAAATAACTGTGACGTTTCATATTTAACTTCAAATATCTCGAAAACTAATGACTTCATCGTTACCAATGAAGAGTATATTATTTACGTAGAAAGTATTGGAAAATCTAAAAATGGCACTAAAATAGTAATTCCTCCAGTGGCGTAGAATTTGAGAAGGGTCAACTATTCACTATCCCCTGTCCTACACATCTGGTAGTAGCTAGAAACGTTTGTTTATCATAATTTAGTAAGGTGTATAGTAGTCGCACTTTCTGCCAAGTATGAAAAGGATACGTCGAATAGTTTTAAAATGCTGAGCAAAAATAAGTTTTAAATTGTTAGATAAAACATTCTGTAACTCAGTAAAGAACCACATTTTATTTAAGTGTTTTAGGTTAAATCTTCGTATTTTGTGCTAAGGTTTCTCCAGTTACTATATGGACTATTATTAATGAAACACACTGTATACCAAATTTTCAAAAACGTATCTTTAAAGAGTGTTACCATTTCTCTATATGAAAATTTCCAAAACGTTTGTAAAATCAAATTTTGTTAAGGCGGATTCTCACGGTTCGATTTTAGTTGATCAACTTTAGTAGATCATCTTAAATCTAATGATAATATATGTGAGAACATAATATTTCAATTTTAATCGGTCAACTTTTGTCGATTCAACAAAAGATTGATCGAGTCAAACTTTATCGTTCAACTTGACATTTTTCAGGCGAGTTGAACAGAGTTTGAAGCCTATGAACATTTGTTGGCCGACTTGAATCACTCTTGTCTGCGTAAATTGTTATCGTTTAAATTAACAAAATGAGTTTAAAGTGGCCAGAGAGTGTTATGTTCAGGTGTTTATATTCGTATGTATCCTCCAAAGCAATTTCTTTTAGCAGAGTTTCTGAAACACAAAATTCATTCCTTCTTTTAATCCATGTTGTTCTGAAGCTATTTTCTTGTGGCATTTTTGCATTTAACTAGTTTTGATGGGAAATAAGCCACAATTTTACTAAAAAAATTATTTTATTAACGTTTCGACGTCCAAATCGGGTGTCGTTGTCAATTGTTGACAACGACACCCGATTTGGGCGTCGAAACGTTAATAAAATAATTTTTTTAGTAAAATTGTGGCTTATTTTCCGTCAAAACTAGTTAATTCTTTTAATCCAATTTCGTATACAGAAACGACATTTTTTACGTTCTTTATTCCGTCCTGACATTATTTTCGTGAGTTGCTGAATCAGTAAACTACTAATAATATTTATACTTTTGCGTTTAACTACACTTGGCGCCATTTTATTAAAACTAATTGCTTTAATTTTGTTTGAAATCTGTGAACAAAAACTTGACCGATATTAGTTGATCCACATTTAGTTGATTTGTAAACAAAAAGTTGATCAACTAAAACCGAACCGTGAGAATGCGCCTTTAGGAAATTTAATTACATATTTACAAACAATGTCATTTTTATCTATTTTTTTTTTAGATTTGTTACTTTCTGAGATATTCAGTATTCAGAGTAAAACATTCTATATTATAATACCGGGTGTCCACTTATATTTTCCCCCATTTTAACTGCCTATAACTTCTAAACGGTTCAAGATAGAAATATGCGGTTTTCGCTGAAATGTTTTATTTTAGTAAAAGTTTTGTCTGAATGGATTGAATTTTTTATATCGCTTTCAAATACGAAATAAAAAATGGCGGATTTTTGAAAAAAACTTTGTTGACTTTTTTTTAATGGAACACCCAGTATATTTTTTTGTAAATTGAAAGAAAGGTCATTCACCTATCCAGCGATATAAAGTTTTTCAAAATCGGTTGTCAAATCACTGAGTAATTATTTTTTAAAATGAGGGGTGCAACGTGGATATTACATACCTAAATAACATAACTGAGCAAAATGATATTATGTTATGTGATTTCCACATTGCATCTCTCATTTTAAAAATTAACTGCTCAGTCATTTGGCAACCCATTTTAAAAAATTTTATATCGCTGGATAGGTAAATGACCGTTTTTTCAAGACACAAAAAAATATACTGGGTGTTTTAATAAAAAAAGTCAACAACGTTTTTTTTTTCAAAAATCCGCCATTTTTTTAGCGATATAAAAAATGGTCATTTCCCTAAAAACTTGAAAAAACGGTCATTTATGTATCCAGCGATATAATTTTTTTTTAAATTGGTTGTCAACTGACTGAGCAATTAATTTTTAAAATGAGAGATGCAATGTGGAAATCACATAACTTGTTTAGTTGTTATGTTATTTAGGTATGTGATATCCACGTTGCACCTCTCATTTTAAAAATTAATTACTCAGTGATTTGACAACCGATTTTAAAAAACTTTATATCGCTAGATAGGTGAATGACCTTTCTTTCAATTTACAAAAGAATATACTGGGTGTTCCATTAAAAAAAAGTCAACAAAGTTTTTTTCAAAAATCTAGTGACATATATAACATACTAGTGACGTCATCCATCTGTGCGTGATGACGTAATCGACTATTTTTTAAATAAGAATTGGGGTCGTGTGCTAGCTCGTTTGAAAGGTAATTCAATTCTCTATTCAGTAATATAAACATTAATATAATTGACTAAGTTTTCAATATAATGCCATATAAAACAACATAATGTTACTCTACATCCCACCAGACTGAAAACAATGGGAACCTTCTCTGGTTACACCTCCGAGGCTTCTACAATTTGCAAGCCATACGGATGCTGAGACTAAGGAAGATGAGGGAATTTTACAATTTATAATTCACGTCCTATCTGCTCAGCGCGGTAAAGTTCCAACCAGAATGGTTCCCTTCATACTCCAATCGGAGTAAACATGTAAATCAAAAATAAATAACCATTTTCAATTCCGTTGCAAAACGAAAATACAGCCGCATCATATTCTAGTCCAATCAGAGAGTGCAGCAAGCACCTCTACCGGTTTCGAAACTTATTAGTCTCTCATCAGGAGGCAAATATGCTGCTCTCTCTGATCCAACCAAAACAAACCCCGGCGTGCAGTCACGGATTGCAACGAACGAAATGGCATAGATGCCCTAGCGCCAACTGCTAGCAAAAGACTAAGTTTTCAATCTAATGGCATGTACAACAGAGAAGGTTCCCATTGTTTTCAGTCGGGTGGGATGTAGGGTACATTTATGTTGTTGTACATGCCATTAGATTGAAAACTTAGTCGTTAGTCTTTTATTTATATTTTAATTAATAATAATGATCGAAGAACTCAAAAGGAACAAAGGAACAATTTGAGCTTATGAAAATGTTTGTAAGTTTATTTTTGGCCAAGATATCGATATTTTAGCTACGAATTTCGTCACTTACTTGACTGTGAGCCGATCTTGCGCCTCATAGCGCGCCATTAGAATATCGATATCTTGGCCAAAAATACACTTACGAACATTTTCATAAGTTCAAATTGTTCCTTTTGAGTTCTTCTGTCATTACTGTTAATTAAAGTATAATTTAAAAAAATGTAAAATTCCTCATCTTCCTTAGTCCCAGCATCCGTTATGGCTTGCAAATTGTAGAAGCCTCGAAGGTGTTACCAGAGAAGGTTCCCATTGTTTTCAGTCTGGTAGGATGTAGAATATCATTTTTGGATGTTGTTTTATGTGCTATTAGATTGAAAACTTAGTTTTTTTATAGCAGTTGCCGCTAGGGCATCCCTGCCATTTCGTTCGTTGCAATCCGTGACTTCACGTTGGGGTTTGTCCTAGTTGGGTCAGAGAGAGCAGCATATGTGGCTCCTGATAAGAGACTAATACGTTTCGGAACCGGTAGAAGTGCTTGCTGCACTCTCTGCTTGAACTGGAATAATGATGCGGCTGTAGTTTCGTGTTGCAACAAAATTGAAAATGATTCATTTTTGATAAAGTATAATTGTTTATAGCTTAAATTTGTTTGAAACCCTTATAAACAAATTAATGTACAATTTTTTAAGAAAATTATAACTTCAAACGGGTATAACTTTAAAACAAATAAAGATAAAGTAATTTAACAAACTTTCTTTGAAAGCCTATTAATTAAGCTTTAAAATGAGATCTTCTAAGGCTCATTTACATTCGTAGAAGCCGAGTTACGATCGATAAAGCTAAACGAATTTCGTCACATACTTGACTGTGAGCCGATCTTGCGCCTTATAGCGCGCCATTAAAATATCGATATCTTGGCCAAAAATACACTTACGAACATTTTCATAAGCTCAAATTGTTCCTTTTGAGCCCTTCTATTATAATTGTTAATTAAAGTATAATTATTTATAGCCCAAATTTGTGTGAAACCCTTATAAACAAATTAACGTACAATTTTGTAACCGTTGAGTTTGTCCATCAGAATTGAAAAGGACACGGTGACCTCTCTGACGCCTAGACTAGTTGGTCACTTTTAATCTTCTGATATCTTCCTGCACTTCCGCTTTCCATCTTGGCCTTGGTCTTTTCCTGGCCTGGTCCATCTTAATATAAATATGTGTCTTTATGATTGCTATTATGTCAGGCTCTTTGTATAGTTCTTTTAATCCTTGGTTTGTTCTGCGTGTCCATATGCCATTTATGGATTTTCCGCCGTATATTGTTCTCAACACTTTTCGCCCGCTATCTGAAGTTTCAACTGTTGTGCTGCTGTTAGTGTCCATATTTCACTCGCATAGGTGACTACAGGTCTGATTACTTTTATCTAGATATGTGGGCACTTCTCAGCACTCTGTTTAAGGAATATAAACAGCGATTCACAGCCACGAAACTTTTTTGTATCTCCTCGCTGTTACCAGGCTCGCACGAGAATACAGCTCCCAGGTACTCAAATTTGTTGACTTTTTCAAATTTGTAGGCTTTATTTTTTGATGTAGTCAGCGTGAGGTACTGTCCTTAACAATTACAATTAAAAAAATAAACTATGTATCTAGATTTTTGGTCTCAAAGTGATATTTTTCACTAAGGTCGGCAACGTAAAGAAATCTTGAAATATAGGTTTATTTTGCGGTATGATTTATTTCTTCCGTTAAAATAAAATCAGTATCCCATTATAAATCAGAATAATTTAGACAGCTGACAGAACACATATGTTTTTATTTAAGAATTCTAATTATAACTGTCTCATCTTTTTTTCATTTACATTTATAATGCACTATCAGTGGCAGTCCATTATTAACTTGGGAGAGAATAAAAGATAGTTTACTTTAATAGATATAATCGATAGAATCGATATAAATGCTAAATAATAGTCCAAAAATATTCAGAATCGAATTTTTACAAACATCAAAATTGCGGTTAAACTAGGTGGAAACTAGCGGTCAAGAACCTAGGTGGAAAGCACAAAGGGCGAAAGAACTAGGTGATGGATATAAATTGTGGTATCTAGGGAGTAGTAACACTAGAAATGGAGTTGGTATAATTGCTGATAGTGAAATGAAAGATAACGTAGTAGAAGTTGTAAAAACGAGTGATAGAATGATGTCAGTGAAATTTGTAATTGATAAAGAGGTATTGAATGTTGTGTGTGTGTATGCTCCTCAAACAGGTCTGGGTGAGAATGAAAGAAGAGCTTTCTATGATCAATTAGGAGACGTACTGAGTGATATTCCAGCGGAGGAGAAAGTTATAATAGGAGGTGATTTCAATGCACATGTGGGCCAAGCAAAGACAGGATATGAAACAATACATGGGGGATTAGGCTTTAACTAGTAATGAAGCTGGAGATGACAAGCTAGAATTAGCAACAGCATTGGATATGGCGATTGTTAACACATTCTTTAAAAAGAGAGAAACTCAACTTATTACCTACAAAAGTGGACAACATCAATCCCAAATAGACTACTTCATGATAAGGAAAGAAGACATACGTGAATGCAAGGACTGCAAGGTAATAGTTAGTGAGACAGTAAGCCAACAACATAAGCTGCTTGTTCTGGACATCGAAGTAAAAAGCGAAACTAAACAAAAATATCGGAGAGGACCACAAAAAATCAAGTGGTGGATGCTAAAAGATGAGAACGAAGGTCTATTCAGGGAAAGAATAGTAGAAAAAATATGTTGGAACATGAAAGGAAGCCCTAACACAATTTGGAGAAAAATGGCCAATATTATTAGAGAGACGGCTATTGAAATACTTGGGAAAACGTCAGGAAAGAAGTTTGAGGATAAAGAGACTTGGTGGTGGTCAAATGAAGTACAAGGAAAAATAAATGAGAAGAGAAAATTATATAAAAAGTGGCAAGAAACCAGATGGGACATAGATCTTCAAAACTATATGGTCGCCAAAAAGGAAGCGAAAGTAGCAGTAGCAAAGGCTAAAGCAGAAGCGTATTCAAACCTATACGATCAACTTGATACCAGGGAAGGCGAAACGAAGATATATAAAATAGCCAAACAGAGAACAAAGAAAGCAAAAGATTTTAATCAGATTAGATGTATCCGAGATGAAAATAATAAAATACTAGTTCACGAAAGGGATGTCAAAAAGAGATGGAGAAAGTACTTTGACAGCTTATTAAATGAAGAATTTGACAGACAGCCTGTAGAGTCAACGGAGACAGTAGCAGCAATGGTCACCAAAATAACCAACGAGGAAGTGGCTCAAGCGCTTCAAAAAATAAAGTAAGGAAAAGCGGTAGGACCAGATGATATTCCTGGGGAAGTATGGAGAGCAATGGGACAGACAGGAACAAGGTGACTAGCAGGTCTATTTAATAGAATTATGGAAGTTGGACAAATGCCAGACGAATGGAGAAGCAGTATACTGGTACCTGTTTACAAAAACAAGGGAGATATACAACAATGTACAAACTACAGGGCTATAAAACTGCTTAGCCACACCATGAAAATATGGGAAAGAGTAATTGATAGACGGATACGTGAAGAGACCGAAATATCCGAGAATCAATTTGGCTTTATGTAGGGTAGATCAACAACAGATGCAATTTTCATTATAAGGCAGTTGATGGAAAATACAGGAGTAAAGAAACAAACGCTCATATGGTATTCATTGATCTTGAGAAAGCATATGATAGAGTTCCTCGAGAGATTCTGTGGTGGGCACTCAATAAGAAAGGAGTCCCTGGTGAATATGTAAAGATTGTGAGGGATATGTATGAGGGAGTAACGACTAGTGTTAGGACAGGTGTGGGAGAGACTGATAAATTTCATGTGAAAGTAGGATTGCATCAAGGTTCTGTGCTTAGTCCGTATTTATTCTCATTAGTTTTGGACCAGATAACAGCGAAAATACAGGGTAACATTCCATGGTGCTTAATGTATGCTGATGATGTCGTGTTAGTAGGAAATAGTGAAAGAGACTTAGAACAAAAACTGGAACAGTAGAGACAAGCTCTGGAGGAAAAAGGTTTAAAACTTAGTAGGACAAAAACAGAGTATTTGGAATGTTCATTTAAAGATGGAGCTACTACAAATAAAATGGTATCTTTGGATGGTGAAATGATTGTAAAAAGCAATAGTTTTAAGTACCTAGGATCGGTATTACAGAGTAATGGAGAAATAGATGGAGATGCATGCAGTAGAATTAGAGCTGGATGGATGAAGTGGAAAGAAGCGAGTGGTGTGTTGTGTGACAGAAAAATTCCAATGAAGCTGAAGGGAAAATTCTATAAAACAGCCATAAGACCAGCTATGATGTAAGGAACTGAATGTTGGGCAGTGAAAAAGAAAGAGGAACAGCGAATGCATGTGGCGGAAATGAGAATGCTTAGATGGATGAGTGGAGTGACAAAGAAGGATAAAATTAGAAATGAGTATATTAGGGGAAGTCTAGGTGTGGCACCAATTGATGCCAAAATGAGAGAGCATAGGTTAAGATGGTTTGGTCATGTTCAACGTCGAGACGTTAACCACCCAATACGAAGAATAGCTGAAGTGCAGATTCCTGGAAGGAGTAGGAGAGGAAGACCAAAGAAGACCTGGGGGCAGACGATAAGGCAGGACATGTTGGTAAAGGGGGTTAACATTGATATGGCCCAAGATAGAATTGTGTGGAGAAATGCAATTAGGGAAGCCAACCCCGCATAGGGATAAGGCAAAGAGAATGATGATGATGATCAAAATTGCGGTTAAACTCATAAAATACAAAAGTTAAAGTTTTCAACCTAATAGAAATATTAAAAATATTGAAAAATATTAAAAATAATAAAAATATTAATAAAAGATATTTAATTGAAAACTTATTGGACCATTTTCCTGGTAACACCTCCATGGCTTCTAAAAATTGCAAGCCAGATGGATGCTGAAGCTAAGAAGACAAGAGGGAATTCAAAAACTCACAATTCACCGACCCCGTCTGTTCAGCTGGTAAATTCCAACGGAAAATGGACCTAGTTACTCAAAGGAGTAAAACTAATATAAAATAAAATAAAAATGTATACCATTTTTATTCAGTTGCAATGCGAAGGCAACACTGTCTTATTTTTCACTTAGAACAGAGAGCGCAAACCAGCACTCTAAATCGACGATTTTCGACTCTATTTGGAGTCATCATCAGAGAGGCGTGAGTTTGCTGCTCTCTGCCCCCAAGTGATGAAACTTCGAGAGCTTATCCCCGCATTGCAACTGACGTTTATGAAGTAGGTGTCTAGCGACATATGGCAACTGAAAGTCAAAGTTTTCAACCTAATAGAAATATTAAAAATATTGAAGTACCTGATGTTGTTCACGATTTTTCCAATGCCTTTTATTCCTTCTTATGCTTCAACTAGAGCTCGTGCAAACATTTCTACTGAGTATAAGTTGAATAATAATGGTGATAGTATACAACCTTGCCTAACTCCTCTTTGGATGTTTATGGTTTCAATATTACCCATTTTGGTTCCAGTAGAGTTCACGTATTGTATTAATGTCGTTTGGATCCAGGTTCTTTTTTGCAAGCATTCTATTAGCTGATCGTGTTTGACTTTGTTAAAAGCCTTTTGATCTGTTTACGTGCCATATTTATCGGAGGTTTGATTATTTTACTCCCCTCACTGACATTATAATCTACAGTCAGTGACCATCTATAACATATGAGGCTATTTACAGTCTCTAATTACGTTTCATCAGGTATGATATTTTGCTTCTTTCTCTGTCTAGGTGTGCTTTTCCAGCTATTCTACGAAGTATTTTAATTTCTGTTATTTCTAGTCTTCCTTTGTTTTTATGTATCTGATTGTTTCTGCATAAAGACATTGTCATTGTCATGACAGATGTGTGGTAGGTTCAGGGCCCCCGTAAGAACTACTGGCGCCTGTGTGCAAAAAAAGATTTTGGCGCCCCTTGACATTTTATAAGCATAGGTATTTTGATAATGTTTTTTTATTTATATTTTTGGGGTCCGGACAAATAATCCCCGGACCAATAATCCCGGACAAAAAATCCCCACAAATTATCCTTGGAAAAAAAATCCCCGGACAAATAATCCCCGGACAAAAAATTCCCACGAAAAATCCCGGACAAATATTCCCCACAATTTTTTTTTTTGACAAAATATCCCCACGAATTATTTGTTGCCCGATAATTCTCTAAAAGTTTTCCCGAAATTTTACCAAATTTCGAATTCCAATTCCACGCCGAAATCTTCAAATCTTACATTAATCGTCCAACACTACATGGAATACAATTTTTACGTACACCCAGCTCGACCAAAATGGCCGAGTTGGGCGTACAGAAGAAACTAACTGCGGTAACGCAAATGCGTGTAAGTAACTCCTTTGTACAAGTTAGAATAGTGGGAAAAATATCAAACGGTTTCTGCGTAAATTCTGGACTGAGACAGGGAGATCCGTTGTCAGCATTGTTGTTTAATCTGGCCTTGGAATATGAAGGGCACAGGGGAAAAACCTCCTTAGTCAATTTTTTCAAGAAATGGGCTGATGACGCTATCCAGTGGCTTCAAACGAATAGTTTTTAAACATTTTATTAGCTTTTGTACAAAACACCGTCTATCTACTAAAATCCACGTTAGAAAATATGCGGCACTGGGGAAAAACCCCGTCAGTCAATGCATTTGTATGGAAGAACCCCGTGAGTCAAATGATATTGTAGTAATCCGTTACCGGAGTTGGTTTAGCCTCCAGAATTGAAAAAACTTAAATGGTTGTTTTCTCGAAATTTAATTTTTTTGACTGACGGGGTTTTTCCCCTGTGCCCTTCATATGTCATGCCAAAAATTTATCCAAAAATTAAACCAGACATAGCTACTCGGGGAAAGGCCAGATGGGAGGTCTGTAGGACGGCCTAGAAAAAGGTGGAAAGATGCAGTCAGAGGAGATTTGAAGAAAATGGGAGTGAGACAATGAGAAATAGTGGCACAGGACCGACAAACAGGGAAGGCAATAATAAACGCGGCAAAGACTCTCGAAGAGTTATAACGACATTGATGATGATGATAACTAAATATTTTTGACGCTAAATGTACAAAAAGGAACAGGTTTTTTGGATTACAATCAAGATTATCGTTGTCAAGACCAGCAGTTATCATCACGAATACCCAATGTACTGGACATACTTATTCAAAACATAGTGAGCAAAAGATTTAAGCCAATAATTACATGATTCCCACAGCCTTAGCTCATTCCCCATATCATTCTCTTCCACGATTTTTGAAAAAGCTCACACTTTTTTGTCACGTAAAATTTGAAGTTTTCTACATTGAATTGGAATTCGATATTTGGCACTTAATGGAAATTACAATTCATGCTATATTAATTGCTATTCATTATTTTCGTACCGAAAAGCGGTTTCATGGCGATTGCTATCTACCTATACCGATTGCATTCACGGGAAAACTTTTAGAGAACTATTCGGCAGCCAATATTTCTTGGGGATATTTTGTCCGGATTTTTTGTAGGGATATTTTGTCCAAAAATATTTGTAGGGATTATTTGTCCGGGATTTTTTGTAGGGATTTTTTGTTCGGGGATTTTTTTGTCTGGGGATTTTTTTGTCCAGGGATAATTTGTGGAGATTTTTTTCCAGGATTATTTGTCCTAGCTTCAATCCAAAGTTTCAATTATTTAAACATTTTTTTAAACGTTGTCCTGAAGCTATTTCCTTGTGGCATTTTTATAATCAAGTATTTTCTATGGGAAATAAGCCACAATTTTACTAAAAAATGAATTTATTAACGTTTCGAAGCCCAAATCAGTCAAAATACAAAATACTATTGATATATACATCAATAGTATTTTGCATTTTGACAACGAAACCCAATTTGGCTTCGAAACGTTAATAAATTCATTTTTTAGTAAAATTGTGGCTTATTTCCCATAAAAAATACTTAATTTTTTTTAAACAAATTAAAAAAAAAATTATTTCGAATTATTTTTTTTTAGATAACTTGGGTCATTCTGAGTAAAAAAGGTCCCTTGTCATTTTTCTCCAAAATGGATTGTTGTCGAGTTATACGCGATTTAAGATTTGAAAAATGCGAAAATGGCCATATAACTCGACAACAATTAATTCTAGAGAAAAATCAAAAGATACCTTTTTTGCTCAAAATGACCCAAATTATCTAAAAAAAATTGTTCGAAGTAAAAAAATTATTTTTGTGAATTTGTTTAAAAAATATTGTTTAAACAATTTTTCGACCAAGGTACCGCCTGGAACCCTGTGGATTTGTTATAGGACCTTTTTTGGGTAAGTTTTTGCAAAGAAATCTAATGGAAATAATTTTGCTAACGTGGGCAACGATACAGCCTGGACTATAGCGCTAATTGTTAATAATTAAAAACAACAGTTTTGTAATAAAATAATGACAAAAGTTTCTTCAGAATGTTGAATTTGATTTGGTCGCTTTTTGACTTTCATAATAATAATTTTTAATCGAGTTATTAAGCCTTAAAAATGGTCATTTTCGCATTTTTTAAATATTAAATTGCATATAACTCGACAACAATCAATTTGAGTGAAAAATGACAAGATACCTTTTTTACTTAGAATGACCCAACTAAAAAAATTTGTTCGAAATGAAAAAATTATTTTGTGAATTTGTTAAAAAAAAATGTTTTACCAATTTTTCGTCCACGGCACCGCTTGGCACCCAGTGAATTTGTTATAAGGACCTCTTTTTGAGTTAGTTTGTGCAAAAAAAAATCGAATCGGAATAATTTCGCAAAGGGGGCGACGATACAGTCCGATCTAATTAGCTATTTGATAGGTATGCGATTTTCAAATATTCCAAACCAATGTGTTTGGAATTTTTCCACGAAATCAGCGCATAGTTAGGTATTTCTTATCTACAGTTGGGTGTTTGTTATTTTTATAGCGGGATTTTTTATTTTATGTTTACAGAAAGACTAAAAATGTCATCCAAATGATCCAAACAAAATAAAACTGATTTATCTAATTTCTCAACTTTTATTTTAAAATTAATGTTTGCTTTTTTATTTTTTTTGTAAATATTTTTGTACTTTTTGACCCTCGGTTTTGGCGCCCCTAAAGGAAGGCGCCCGTGTGCATTGCACACTTTGCACATATGGTAGCGGGGGCCCTGGGTAGGTTCTTGATTTGGTACCAATTATTGTTGATTTGTATTCTTCTGATTTTCTTTTGTTTCGGATCACTTACAACATGATATTATTTTACAATATGCTTAATGTTTTCATTGCACATTTATTGACATCTTTCTTTGCAGAGTTTTATTTGTATATCTGCTGCTATTATTTACAATGCTATGCCAAGTGCTTCGTAATCAGCTTCTTTTTAATTTTCTTCCATTTGAGATCGATGTCATCTTCCTCTTGCTTTTAGTTTTCCTGTTATTTTCTTTTTATTAAGTTCTTTTTTAAGATATCCCACAACAATTCTACGTTAACCTTCCTTTTCTACTTCCTCTAACACCAAAACAGGTGTTTGTTTGTTATTAATGTATTTCAAAATCAAACATGAAAAACCTAATCCATAGTGATCTGTTAAACGTTGACAAGAAGCTTATAAAGATATTGGCATCAAAAGAGCCGAGTTCACTAATCACTTCAAATAAAAATCGTCCCTATTACATAATAAAAACAGATTTTAACGCGGATGATGCGTTTTAAACGATCAAAGAATTCCTATCTCTGAGACGCTGCTGCTTCGCTCTATTTCCTGTTCTACAAATAGCGGGTCATTCAATTAAGAGATTTTGTCAAAAAAAAATCGAAAAGTCGCCGCCGAAAAATGCTCACCTGCGAGGTGATATTTCACAAGATTTATTTAAGAACCGTGACAGAAATTAGTTAGGTAGCGATGGAACAAATTTTGCACACCAAAAAAAAGTTTCTCATAAGAAATAATTTGTGAAATACCTGTTTGCAGGTTCGGGCGATCGCAAGGGGACGAAACAAATACATGAAAAGGTGTTATGTTAGAATGGTCTTAATATAATCGGATAATCAGAAATAAACAAGGATTTTTTTTTTAATTTATAGAAAAATGAGATCTTCTTTGGGTACCGTCTTCGTAGCGAAGGTTGGCGATGACTTCTGCAAAGTCGCCTCTATTTTGGGCTTTTCTTATTAGACTTTGAAAGTCTAATCCTTTCCAATCTTTAATGCCAGGAGGGCATCTGACGTAATATACTTAACAACGGGATATTATTAAAAATTATCAGTAGTAATTGCACAAGAGCTCTAAAATTATTGAATTTTTTCCGAGTGACACTTTGACAGTTTTAATTTCACGAGCCGAAGGCGAGTGATATTGATTTTAGAGATCGAGTGCAATTTGTTGCGATTATTTCATGAATAAAACTGTTCAAAACCAAAATTTTATTGTAGTTTATTTATGTAAGTACAAATTAGTACAATTAAACACACAGCTGTTATAAATATGTATTTGAGGGTTGAAAGTCATCACTTTTATAATTTTTAAAACATTAATTGTCATTAATGTCACTGAATGTATTTTTTCGTAGCAACGAAGGGCATCTGACGTAATATACTTGACTACGGGAAATTATCAAAAATTATCAGTAGTAATTGCACAAGAGCTCTAAAATTCTATATTAATTTTAAAGATCGAGTGCAATTTGTTGCGATTGTTTCATGAATAAAACTATTCAAAACCAAAATTTTCTGTTTGTGATCTGTGATGTTGGCAGGATTCTTTTTTATTTTTCGTTCGTCTGCCGCCAAACTTTGCTAGTTCATTTAGCGTTACCCAGGGTGCACCATATGGAGGCGAACTAGCACTACACCCCCGTATTCTTGGAAACCGTCTCCGATCCAGGTTACCCCCTCTACAATCTGCTCAAGCTCTGCAGCAATCAAACTTTGACTTAAATACTCGATGGAGAGAAGATTGGGAAAGTAAGACAGATCCGCATTACCATAGCCTACCGGACATCATAGGAAAACCTGGCGAATTTGAACGTCCCCGTAAGATTTAGGCAGCCCTTAATCGAATTCGAACAGACTGTGGAAGATGCGCCGACTCCCTCTTCAGATGGGGTAAACTCCTCTCGCCTTCTTGTGACTTCGGCGCTGCAAGACAGACAATCAGTCACATTCTTCAGGACTGCCCACGCAGAGCATATACAGGCGACCCTACAGACTTTGTAATGGCAACCGAAGGGTCAATCGAATATATAAAAAAACTGGACATCTGTTTGTGATGCATTGTATAATGCATAAATCTAAATATATTCTGTGATGTACTTAAGCCATACGCTAAATAAATAAACCAAAATTTTATTGTAATTTATTTATGTAAGTACAAATTGGTACAATTAAACACACAGTCTTTATAAATATTTGACGGTTGAAAGTCATCACTTTTATAATTTTTAAAACATTAATTGTCATTAATGTCACTGAATGTATTTTTCGTGGCAACGAAGGGCATCTGACGTAATATACTTGACGACGGGAAATTATCAAAAATTATCAGTTTAATTTAGATTTCTGTAGCTTTCTATTGGTCAGAATCTCGTATGAATGAAATAATCAGTTTAATTTTTATTTCTGTAGCTTTCTATTGGTCAGAATCTCCTATGAATGAAATAATCGGGTATAATATCACAAGAGAGTGAGTATAAATTGACAATAAACGCGACAGTTTTTCGAAAATTTGTTGTCTGGCAATAGACACGAGAGCCCGCAGGGCTCGATTGGCTATGAATTGTCCAATGACAATAAATTTTATAAAAAATGAAGCATTATTTTCTTATTTATTCTTACTGTCATGTGATATTCGTAAGATTATTTTTTAGTACTTACATATAAAATTCAAGTCTTTATATAAAAACAGTCAGTGACATTGATCCCACTTATTGTGACACACATTTTTCAACTTGTCAAAGTGAAAAGCACAGTTTGGCAAATATTTAGATGAAGATATTAATAAAATATTATTTAATTTATTTATAAATACAGTTTTGTTCATGAAATATTCTTACCGAAGTAAATCGACCGCTTAAATTTGCCTATTTGTGTTCTCCTCGTGACAATTTGACATTAGATGCAGAACTAAAAGTATATTATGGATATTTTCTTAAATGTGACAGTTGTCAAAACTAGGAAACTGGTTGCCATTACACAAAAACAACAATCTACTTAAGAGGATCGGTACGTATTTTCGGCTGCTATGCTATTCAAATGGGGATTCATTTTTTTCGAATCCTGAAAAAACTAATAAGTATTTTTGAAAAATTTAAACGCAGAATGAAAGATTACGTTATTGGCGAGGGCCGAAAGTCCCTGAGAACTTCTGTAATGTTTATTTTAATAAGTTACAGGGGTGAAAAACTAAGAGAAAATTTAGTGTGATTTTTAATATCAAATATCTCATTCAAAATAAACTTTTTATTTATTCTAAGGGACTTTCGGCCCTCGGTAATAATTTAGTCTTTCATTCCGCGTTTAAATTTTTCAAAAATATTTATTGGTTTTTTCAGGATTCGAAAAAAATGAACACAATGCCGTGGTAATATTTTCCAAATCTATCTTTGTCTTACAACGCACCCAGCTGAATATAATTTTGTCAGCATATAGTGTCAGTCAAACACTGACAATCAGTGACAATTTTAAATATTTGACATTGTATCGGGAATATTTTGAGTTATTAATTAAATATTGTTGATATATAGTGTATTTGATAAATAATTGATTTAAGACGTGAATTTAATAAAAAGTTATTTATTGTGTATTATTTGTGGAAGATCCAAGCAGAGAATACATCAGGATAATAATATATTCTGTGATCCAAGTATTTTGTTATTAAAGATGTTCAAAATTGTAAGCGTTCCATAAGAACAATATATTATTAAAAAATCACTTTAACACTTTTCCTCTTTTCTCGATTGAGTATTAGTTTTTGTTGTACAAATAAATTATTACAATCACTGAATAGTTAGTGAAAAAATTATCACATTTATTAACTGAATTAATAATTTGCAATTATAAAAATAACAGTTATCCAAGAACATTCAAAAGCCATCTCTTTAAATTAATGATGACATTTTCAAGTAGAATGACATTGTAGTAATGTTTACATATCCATACCAGTGTGAATTTTACTACACGTAATTTGCCGTGTAAAGACAGAAAAAGTAGGGATACACGTAAAATATTTGCGAATTATGTACCCATAGCCTTAAAAGAATTCTATCGGTAATTTTCTACAGTAGATTATTCCCAGTTAAATTTTAATCTGATTGGACAGAATTAAACACGTGATCAAAAATCTTACTATACAATTGGAAGTTAAAGTCATTAAAAAATAATCAGTAGTAATTGCACAAGAGCTCTAAAATTATTGAATTTTTCCCGAGTGACACTTTGACAGTTTTCATTTCACGAGCCGAAGGCGAGTGAAATTATGTCAAAGTGTCACGAGGGCAAAAATTTTATATTAATTTTAGTGATCGAGTGCAATTTGTTGCGATTATTTCATGAATAAAACTGTTCAAAACCAAAATTTTATTTAACTTAATAATTAATTTATTATTTAATAATTAATTATTTAACTTATTAATTTAATTAAACACACAGTTGTTATAAATATTTGACGGCTGAAAATCATCACTTTTATAATTTTTAAAACATTAATTGTCATTAATGTCACTGAATGTATTTTTTCATAGCAACGAAGGGCATCTTACGTAATATACTTGACGACGGGATATTATCAAAAATTATCACCTTAATTTACATTTATGTAGCTTTCTATTGGTCAGAATCTCCTATGAATGAAATAATCTGATATACATCATTATTCTTATAAGAATCTCTTCTTAAGACGGCCCTGCTACCTCATTAGTTTTGTTTGTTTCAAAATTGTAATAAGAAGAGAAATATTGTCATTGGAGTGTTAACAATGGTTGATATCGTTGTCGTAATAATAATTTTGCTTTTATTAAACACAAATAGCTGGTTCTGGGAAAAGTACTGAATATGGTGAAAGTTAATTATTTAAGACAAAATAAACGATCTTACATAAACGCCAAAACGCACCACAGTGTTACAAAAGACAGAAATAAATAATCATGAATAAATAATGTTTTAAGTGATCTTTATAGACTTAAGTTTTCTAATGTTGCTACACATAATAATATATCTTCTAAGTAAATGTTTCTCTGGTTAAACATCAAGAATAATTTCACTACGAAACGAAGCAGTTGCATTTGAAAAAGTTTGCGTTTTAACTCTAACAAATATTACAGCCCAATCAAATAAAATTACAATGGTAGGGGAGCCCAAGCGGGGATTTTTGCAGTTACTCGAGCTTTGCACCCTGAAAATGTACCTCTACCATATATTGGCTCTTAATCCAGCGGAGTTCGGTAAGATGGGGGGGGGGGGGGGCGAAAAAAATCTATCCTTAGAAAAATCGAAATCGTCAGATTAATAAAAGGTAAGTTAAGTACATTCAAAACAGTGTATATGACGATTTGAGCGGGCGTAAGGAAATGGGTGAGTCCCAAAGTTTCACAAGAAAAAAGCGAATATTTCGCGACATGAATGACAGATCACAAAACTAAAAAATACGTGCTCAATAATTTTCAAAAATATATCGCCTGATACCAAACACGACTTCCCACGGAGAGGGGTGGGGGTAAATTTTAAAATTTTATATACGAATGCCGCGATATTTCAAGAAATGAACATCAGATCGAAAATTACCCTCCACTTCCCCCACGTAAAGTAAAGTTACCCCCATTCACGGAGGTGGGTGGGGGGTAACTTTAAAATCTTAAATGAAAGCCCCCATTTTTTATTACAGATTTGGATTCCTTACGTAAAAATAAGTAACTTTTATTCGAGACATTTTTTCTAATTATGGATAGATGGCGCTATAATCTAAAAAAACGATTGTTGGAAATGGAAAATTAAATTAAAAATGGACAAGTCCCCACTAAAATGGAAAAATTTACTTAACTTTTTTTGGTTTTAGGACCTACTATTCACAACCCAATAGGTTCCCATAACGCTCGAGTGACTGCACATTTAGCATACTTTGCTCCCCTACCACAATACAAGTAAAATCAAAATGTAATTCCGTACGGGTGAAAACAAAACATATTTTCAAGAAACTATCCAATTTATATAAGGGGATCATTGTTTAAATAATTAAAAATTTATCACTTTTGCATAAAATTTACTTTTTTTTAACTACTGCTGTAATTCATGTTTTTATGAAGGTTTTTGCGATTTCGTTCTGCAAAATTGAAGGAGTTCTAAATTAAATTTGACTCTTAATTTATTTAAATAATTATAAATAAAGCTTGGAAAACAAATTTGCAAAAAAATATTATTTGTATTATAAATAATCACTATAAAATATTGTATTTTACAGGAGAAGTTGCTTTATATGTTTATATTACCAGTATAAAGCTAAAACAATTGCTTAAAAAATATTCAATAGTTAGATATTTCATTTATTTATTAAATATTATTATTTTTTCAATTGCAAAAATGCAGTTGTTGCCGATAGAGTATACATTTTATAAGATCTATTTTTTTTTGTTTTACGTATATTTTCGAGAAATGTATTAAAAAATCAAAATTCCAATTAAACTCTCCTCCAAAATGGGCATTAAAATTTTTGTAATTTGTTTATAACTTATTTTTTTAATAATATCGCCGGGATTAAAAATGTTGTAATGCTGTTTCGATATTTGTGTTCCTGACCATTTTTCACATAGTTACCAAAAAAAGTTTTTCTAAGTCCTTTTATTGCCGAGAGAGCTTTTCCAAATTTAAAAATTCATAATTTGTTTATATATCAATATTTATATTTGAAAGTGCGTGAGTATATCTATCAACTCTACTACTTTATAATACAATTTGTACATATAGTAAAAATTGTAAAATATTTTAAAAATAATGATTTTCGTAGCGACCTTAAATGAAATTTTTTTCCTAAAAGTTGTGGAAGTGCAGTTTGCAATATCTCTGTTAATAATGAACTAGTTTCAATGTTTTTAATGTGGGGTAGCCTATAAAAATGATAACATCTGCATTACACTTTTTGCAATAAATATTCATTAATTTGTTATAAACATTTTTTTTTAATTTTTGTAGTGAAAATTGGCACAAAAGATCACCACAAAACAGTATTAAAACAAATATTAAAAAGGCAGTTTAATTGAAATTTTGATTTCTCAATGCATTTATCGGAAATTTTATACACAAAAGCAAAAAAAAATGATGTCTTATAAAAAAGTTTATCTATAGTCTATCTGCTATCGGCAACAACTGCGTTTTTGCGCTTGAAAAAATGGTAATATCTAATAAAAAAAATTAAATATATCTGATAAACTATTGAATATTTTTAATCGTTTTTTTTTTGCTTTGTATTGGTAATTTAAGCAACTTTTTTGGAAAATAAAATATTTCATGCTCCATTCTCACTAATGATCTCATATACATCTTATATTCCATCCTCTCCTCCCCCTACCGTTAGCTACATCTTATGAAGATTTGGTTTTGAAATCTTTAGGGTTCCGGGTAGCCTGCGGGGTCCTAAGGAATTAGTCGCCTAAGTCTGAGCTTGTTTTTAATGATATATCCTACCTGGATTATTTGAGACATTTTTACACTTCTATCACCCTACTGTGTTTTTTTCTTGCACTTACACAAATTCCAACAGTTACCAACTATTTAAATAAATTCGATAACTTTAAAAATCAACATAAAATGCGTTTGGTGACCATAAGAGCATTTATTTTCGATTTTCATAATTATCGATTTTATGTGTAATGTGGTTTGCCTACCTCCATTATTGACAAACATACTTGACTGCATTTTCATA
This sequence comes from Diabrotica virgifera virgifera, assembly GCF_917563875.1. Taxonomy (NCBI): domain Eukaryota; kingdom Metazoa; phylum Arthropoda; class Insecta; order Coleoptera; family Chrysomelidae; genus Diabrotica; species Diabrotica virgifera. Next base: position 152,910,673 of record NC_065451.1, on the reverse strand, counting down.
ACTATAACATTAAGTTTAATTTTACTTTAATGGACTATTTATCACAGTGAAGTGATTGTCATTACTGCTCTCAATTTTAACAAGCTTTACACCAGAGGCTACATAACTAACAAGTAAATATTTCAACTTCCTGTGGAACTGTCATTTCTGTCATGTCATCAATCAGGATTTCCCTTATCATTCGCCACTTGTTATCATCTACTCAACACTGGTGAACAAGTCAATTTGGGCTCAAATGGTACCTCTAGCAGAATACATGGGATATTTTGTACATCCATGTTCAAGTTCACGAATTTAATATATGTTTCCATGACGGATCAGTTTCGAAGGGTTTTAACCCATTTATTTTTGTATTTTGGTGGTTAGTATGTCAGCATCGCGTGAGTATAACCTATATCCTTTCTTAAAACCGTGGTCAAAATTTTAAAAACCTTGCATTATATCATCAGGTTATACATATTTTAGTTCAGCACTGATGATGATCGGTCATCCGATCGAAAACTAGTTCTGTAATGTAGCTCTTTTTAGGGAATTTTAACAAGTACCTTTTATAAAAGATTTTACTTGTTTTTTGTTTTATAGCGTTTACTTATAATGCATAGATTATTATTTTGTAGATTAATCTTTCAATCTTGATTTACAATTATTTAAATAAATTAAGGGTGTCAAAGTTAATTTATTAACTCTTACAATAAAGATTGTTTCTTCAACTTTGCAGAAAAAAATTGTAAAACCCTTCTAAAAAGCATGAATTGCCGCAGCAGTTATACCAGTTATACAGGTAAATTTTGTACAAAAATTACCCATTTTTAATTATTTAAACAATGATCCCCTCATATGAATCATATACTTTCTTGAAAATATCTTTTGTTATCACCTAAACTTTGATTAAAATTTGTTCCAACCTGTACGGAATTACATTTTGATTTTACTTTATTTTACTGAGCTATTATGCGCTCACGATAATGCTTGCTTTGCCGCATTTGCTTTATTTAGAATAAAACCAGAGAACAAGGACCACAGTGGTCCTTGTTCTCTGATAAAACATTAAAAGAAACCTATCTACACTAACCGGCACAAAATTCCGCCACCGTAAATTTTTGATTAAGTTTGACAATTTATAACTTTATTATTTGTGCTCTGATTTTCAAGATTCTTGCACCAGTTTGTAGGTACATGCATTGATGTCGTTTGCTATTATTCCGGTAAAAAAACATTTTGCTTAGATGTCATTATAAGGGGGTGAATGGAAGCGTTGTATTTTCCCCTAACTTTAAAAAATTCTGTGGAAAAATTGGAGGGCTGATTTTGTTTCATACTCCTTTTGTATTATTCTGGAGGTATCACTAAGGTTTTGATTTTTGAATTATCCGAATATCTCTTTTCTTGTAAGAGCTGTAAATGAAAACACTGCTTTTAAGGTTTTTTAATTAAAAGTATCAAATGCACCAAAATTAACAAAACAAAACAAAATTAACAACAAAACAAAACAATTCAATAGCGGTTAAGTCCACCTCTTGCAGCAACGACTGCTCGCGATCTGTTTGGCATCGAATAAAGATGTGTTATCCTAGCCTGGGCAATAGCCCGATATTCCTCTACCAGCGTCATAACTGTACCAAATTTTCTGGAGGCCTAGGATATCGGCAAATAGCTTTTTTTAATTCATCGCGTAAATGCTCAATAGGATTGAGATCTGGGCTGCATGTGGACCATTCTAATCTTATTAATCCAACCTCTATTTTATGTGTCCATCAGTGTTTTTATTTACAAAAAAATGGTACAGCTCTTACAAGAAAATAGATATTCGGATAATTCAAAAAACAAAATTTTAGTGATGTATCCGGGATAATATGACAGGACTATGAAACAAAATCAGCTATTCCATTTTTCCACAGAATTTTTTAAAGTTAGGAGAAAATACAACGTTTTCATTCACCCCTGTATAATGCCCTGCAAGCAAAATTTTTGTATTACCAGAATAATACCAAACGATGTCAATACATGTACCTACAAACTGGTGCAAGAGTCTTGAAAATCGGAGCACAAATAATAAAGTTATAAATTGTCAAACTTAATCAAAAATTTTGGGTGGCGGAATTTTGTGCCGGTGAGTGTATATGAAGCTAGGACAAATAATCCCCGGACATATAATCCCAGACAAAAATCCCCACAAATTATCCCTGGACAAAAAATCCCCGGACAAAAAATCCCCGGACAAATAATCCCCGGACAAATAATCCCCGGACAAATAATCCTCGGACAAAAAATCCCCACAAAAAATCCCGGACAAATAATCCCCACAAATATTTTGGACAAAATATCCCCACAAAAAATCCCGGACAAAATATCCCCAAGAAATATTTGCTGCCGAATAGTTCTCTAAAAGTTTTCCCGAAATTTTAACAAATTTCGAATTCCAATACCATGCTGAAAACTTTAAATTTTACATGACAAAAGAGTGTGAGTTTTTCAAAAATCGTGGAAGATATGGGGAATGAGCTAAGGCTCCGTTATCATGATAGGCGCTTAACGCGCATTTTGATAACGCGCGATTACAACTACATAAATTTTACTTGAGACCGTTCACATGCCAACGCGCGTCTTAATAAACTAAAACGCACGTTAGCATGTGAACGGTCTTCATTAAAATGTATGCAGTTATAATCGCGCGTTATCAAAACGCGCGTTAAGCGCCTGTCATGAAAACGGGGCCTTAGCTCATTCCCCATATTTTCCACGATTTTTGAAAAACTCACACTCTTTTGTCATGTAAAATTTGAAGTTTTCAGCATGGAATTGGAGTTCGAAATTTGTTAAAATCTCGGGAAAACTTTTAGAGAAACTATTCGGCAGCAAATATTTCTTGGGGATTTTTTGCCCGGGATTTTTTGTGGGGATATTTTCTCCAAAAAAAATATGTGGGGATTATTTGTCCGGGATTTTTTGTGGGGATTTTTTATCCGGGGATTATTTGTTCGGGGATTTTTTGTCCATGGATAATTTGTGGGGATATTTTGTCCGGGATTATTTGTCCGGACCCCGTGTATATAGCGCAAAAATTATTATTGTTAAGACAAAACCTGGTTTCTATGCGCAGTCTTGTTTCCCTGGCCTGATTTTTATGATATATTTTCCTGAACTATGAACCTTCTACAAATTGTGTTTTGATATCCCAGTACTTAACCTCAATATTGTGATTCTTGTATGTTAATGCAATGTATCTATTGTTTGCTATAAACTTTCAAGGCTCTGGATTTCTAATTAGGCAAATTTTCCTTTCTGGCAAGTGTCATTCGATTTATTGTACCTCTTCCATTAGGATACAAGTCCTCAACACTCGGCAGATCTGCTCTACATAAACTATCCGCCAGTATCCGCCAACAACTACTGATAAACCTTTTATTTGGCCGTGATATTTCCAGAGCTTTTATATTAAGGTTGTGCAACTAAGATTAATCTGCCTTATTGTGCTGAAGATTTTCTTGCAGGACCATGAATGGAGTCATTAAGACCTATTTTAGTCCAGGGCGCATCTGTTTTGAGATGGACGTTGAGAGGTGACTCAATTTTTTTTGCAGAAATTGCTTAAAAATAAATCAAATAATAATATTTGAGTTATCCGCCCTCTCAAAAAGGTCCGGAACATTGTTTAAATAATCAAAATGTCAAAAATTGAAGGAAAAATTCGATTTTTTTCTTCGTTTTTTGGTTATAACTTTAAAAGTATTCATTTTCGAGAAAAGTTGTACTGACATAAAAGTTGCGTAATTAAATTTCCTACAACATAGAATTGGTTAAAAATTTAAAGAATAGTCACCCTTGTTGCAAAATAGCAATAATTGTGAAAAAAACATATAAAAACAAGTATTCGCATTTTACGTGTTTCAACCATTTATGCTAAACTTAGGACCTTCATATTTCACCCAGAAAAACTTCATGATACATTAAAACAATACTGTAAATTTCATTAAGATCGGTTTAATAAATTTTGCAAAATAAATTTTGCAATCCAGCTTTCGCAAAAAAAATTCATATTTTCAAAATGTTACAGGACTGAAAATAAAGCAGATAGCAAGTTGAAATTTTTTTTGCTTATAGAAGTGTACTGTACCTTTCATTTGCAATTTTCAAAATTATAATCGATTAATTACCACGGCGTCAGAAAATTTTTGAAATAAACAATAATTTTTGGTGCTACGCGCAGGACAGCGGTGTTCGATTCGCACAAGTTGATTTCCACCAAAATTTCTTCCAATCATTATCTAATATATTATTATCTTACTCTATTTTTTGTTGTATTTTAATATTTAAATTCCACAAAAATCAAACTAATTTTATTATTGTTTGTGAAATATTGTTTAAACAATTGCATATGTTTAAAAATAATAAACTTTAATTATTTCAGTTAAAATATATGAACAAAGAAAGTTTTTGCTAATAAAAGTGTTATTTCAAAGGATAGAGTATGTGTTTTTATTTTGCAATAAACAAATTTATTTATTTATATCGAAATGTAATAAAAATTAAAATGTATCAATCATTGCCAAAGGTCATTGGAATGCCCAATCAGAGCAAACTATCCGCTGTCCTGCCCGTAGCACCAATAATTAATGTTTATTTAAAAAAATCCTGACGCCGTGGTGTTAATCGATTTTAATTTTGCAAAATTGCAAATGAAAGGTACAGTACACTTCTATAAGCAAAAAAATTTTCAACTTGCTATCTGCTTTATTTTCAGTCCTGTAACATTTTGAAAAAATGAATTTTTTTTACGAAAGCTGGATTGCAAAATTTATTTTGCAAAATCTGTTGAACCGATCTTAATGAAATTTAAAGTATTGTTTTACTGTATCATAAAGTTTCTCAGGGTGAAATATGAAGATCCTAAGTGTAGCATAAATGGTTGAAAAACGTAAAATGCGAATACTTGTTTTTGTATGTTTTTTTCAAAATTATTGCTATTTTGCAACAAGGGTGACTATTTCTTAAATGTTTAACTAATTCTATATTGTAGGAAATTTAATTACGCAACTTTTATGTTAGTACAACTTTTCTGGGAAATGAATACTTTTAAAGTTATAATCAAATAACCAACAAAAAAGTCGAATTTTTCCTTAATTTTTTGACATTTTGATTATTTAAACAATGTTCCGGACCTTTTTGAGAGGGAGGATAACTCAAATATTATTATTTTAGTTATTTTCAAGCAATTTCTGCAAAAAAATTTGAGTCACCTCTCAACGTCCAAATGTACTAATATTTTTACAGATGCGCCCTGGTCTATTTGTAGTCTGCAACTGAGGACTGAGGTCGACACTCTACTTGTTCCCTTTCTATTGTTATTTGTTGACTCTGAAAAACCCCTCATTTTTGGGTCCTCTTGGCCTTTTGTCTCTTTATTCATTTTGTTCTAACAAGTTAATACGAGATGTTATGAAGCATAGAAGTGCGCAGTGCGCCTATATTGTGAGAAGACTACCATCCTCCGGTGTTTTCAACTCTCTCTAAAACAACGCTTAGGCAACATTTTTCCACAACTAGTCTTAGACTAAGAGCCGCTATAGGTGAAATTTCTTAATCATTTTAGGCACGATGGGACCCAATAACTTAAATAGTAAAACCTAAAAGAAAAGATTTGAACACTGTGCCGTCACTTTTCAGTGGCACATGCGTCGGCAGTGGCGCATCAAACTTTCCACTTATGGACGGGATAAATAAATTAAAAGTTACCCTCCCTTACAAACAGAATTAATTTTTTTTTCAAGTTCTATGTGATTAAGACATAATATTCATCGTAATTTTAACCCACCACCCCCTTCTCCCTGCTCCCACCATCAAAAACTTTATTTTTCGATTTTATTTTTTTTATGGGATGCAATCAATTATAAAATTTCAGAAAATTCACACGCATAGTTAAGGCTTTTATAAAACACGTCTATTTTTTATAGACCTGTAGGTTGAGTGTACATAACCTTAAAAAAATTTAATTTTTTTTTTTTTTTTTTGGAAAAAAATATATAACTTTTTTTGGGGATAGGTGCAGATCTAATTTTTTCTTAATCTTGTGTATTTTATCAAACACTATATTTCTAATTTTTTTCAGATTTTTCTGTAACGCTGGTCACCTTCAAAAATCCAAAAAACTGTTTTTAAAGGGGGTTTTGGGGGGTTTGAACGTGTTTCTCCCATTTTTAAATATTCCAAAGGACTCAGTTACTTCAAGTTACATATACCCTATAAAATCGAAATTGATTTGATATACAGTGGAACCTGCTTAATTCGAAGTTCCATAATTCGAAATCTTCTTTAATTCGAATTTTTATTCTGGCCCCTAGCATTTCCTATATAAGTAATGGTAAAAAGTCGTGAATAATTCGAATTATATTTTGGATAATTCGAACTTTTCTGCTATCTTTTCTGAATATCTTAGAATCTTTTGTCATTACTGAGAAGCTAAATTCTACAAAGCAGCTAAAAATTTCGGATCTCTTTGGAAAAAAATAAAGTCTGTCTTTTTTATAGCTTGCAAATATTTTAATTGGTAGAATTTTGTTAGCCAATTTTTTTAGGTTGACAAAACTCGGGCAAGAATAGGAACAAAAACATCTCCAAGCGATAAAAATGATCAACTACTGTTTTTTTTTTTCTGATCAACTACTGATATTTATCATTTGCAGATGTTTTTGTAGGTAATCCTTGTTTTTGTAGATTTGTTTTTTAATTCGAATTTTTGGATAATTCGAATTTTTTAACGGTCCCCTGAGATTCGAATTATCCAAGTATTATGTATTATGAAGTCTATAAAATAGGGAAAATCCCCAAAAAACCCCCAAAAAACGGTTTTTCGGATTCTTGAAGGTGGCGAGCCTTAAGGAAAAATTTGAAAAAAATTAAAATTATAGTGTTTGATAAAACACACAAGATTAAGAAAAAATTAAACCTGCAGCTATTCCCCAAAAAAGTTATACGCTTTTTTGAAAAAATTTTTTTTTTAATCTTTTGAGGTTATATACACTCTACTTACGGGTCTATAAAAAATAGACATGTTTTATAGAAGCCTGAGCTATGCGTGTGAATTTTTTGAAATTTTAAAATTGATTGCATTCCAGCAAAAAAAAATAAAAACGAAAAATAAAATTTATGATGGAGGCGGAAGGGGGAAGGGGGTGGTGGGTTAAAATTACGCTGAATCTTATGTATTAATCACGTAGAACTTAAAAAAATAAAAAAAATTAATTCTGTTAGTAAGGGAGGGTAACTTTTAATTTATTTATCCCGTCCATAAGTGGAAAGTTTGATGCGCCTCTGTCGACGCATGTGCCACTGAAAAGTGACGGCACAATATTCAAACCTTTTCTTTTAGGTTCTACTATTTAAGTTATAGGGTCCCATCGTGCCTAAAATGATTAAGAAATTTCACCTATAGCGGCTCTTAGTCTATCTAGACACAACATAGGGGGTCCCGTGGACACTTTTAGGTCGTCGCGATTTGATGGTGGTACTTTAGGTTTTTTGGGTCGCTGAATTCAATGGAAGTGGTCTGGAAGCCCAAATATGGTGCGTTTAATTGTTATTAACAAATTATGGTAAAGTTAGGTGTTTTTCAGGAATTATTAGAAGCCCTTTAAATAAATTGATAGTGTTAAGGTCTTCTGTGGTGTATTTTTGGTCGGTGAATCGAATGCGACTAGTCACGATTACTCAAAATCAGTTCTTATTTTGTTAATAACAAAATAATTGTTTATTCGCCGAAAAGCTCGAAATGCGTTATCTACAGCAAGTTTGTAGTCTTTTTCATAGTATTTTTATACGCAAAATCGATTGTCACTGGTCATGATAGCTTAAACCACTAGTTATTAATAAAGATAGATAGTTATTAATAAATTTTTGCAAAAATAATGGTTTATAGTACGTTTACTCACGGTTTTTGCTCTAAATTTAAAACAACCACCTGGAATGACATGAAATTTGGCATTCACATAGCCAACATGTCAAACAAAACAAGTGATATTGTGCTTTTACACTGGGGATGAATTTCACCCCGTTTCGGGGGTGAAAAAAGAAATCTTTAAAATAAGTCCGGAATTGCATAAACTGATTAATTCTAAGCAACTTTTGTTCTATACAATTTTTTCACCAAGTCAATATTTTTCGAGTTATTTGCGAGTAAATATGTTCATTTTTCAACAAAAAAAAACCAAAATAACTCGAAAAGTATTGACTTAGTGAAAAAAACTGTATAAAACAAAAGTTGCTTAGAAATAACAAGTTTATCCACTTCCTGTCTTATTTGAAAGCTTCCTTTTTTCACCCCCGAAAAGGAGTGAAACTCACCCCCAGGGTAAAAGACGACATCGGCACAATATCACTTGTTTTATTTGACATGTTAGCTACGTGTATGCCAAATTTCATGTCAGTCAAAGTTGTTTTTTAAAATCTAGAGCAAAAATCGTGAGTGAACGTACTATAAACCGTTATTTTTGCAATAATTTATTAATAACAAAGTCGGAACGTGGTTTAAGCGATCACGACTAGTGGCAATCGATGTAGCATATAAAAATACTGTGAAAAAGACTACAAACTTGCTGTAGATAACGCAATTTTAAACGCACCACATTTGGGCTTCCAGACCACTTCCATTGGATTCAGCGACCCAAAAAACCTATAATACCACCATCAAATCGCGGCGACCTAAAAGTGCCTACGGGACCCCCTATATTGCGACTTTACTAAACAGGCGAATCGCCATCGCCTGTTTAAACTTCATCCACCTGCAACCTGCATTAACATTCAAATAGTTAAGATAGTCCTATAAGTATTTAAACTTCATCTCTTGCTAGATAATTGATCCATTCATCTCGATCTTACATCTCACAAATGTCTTTGATCTTGTCATACATTTTGTTTTAGCAGCTGATTTCGGTGTTAACTTGAACTCCAAATTCATATACATAATAGGTACATACTGTATAAATAGTATAATATGACATTTGTGCATTTATACAACTATGTTTTATAAATCGCCGTACTGTATTCTTACGTGCACAAAGAACCAGTTCATGTGAATGAACAATATAATCTATATGTAAATACGGGAAATATTTTAAAAACTACTGAATGGAATAATTATTCTGTAAAAAGATTAGAAGTAAATAAAATGAGAGTCAACACAGATTCCGAAAACAGTTGTCAGCAAACGTAGGGAACCACGAGTATATTGTTTTTATTCTAATCGAAAAAAAAACTGTCTTATCTTCACGAAAGAAAGTACGAATCAACAATAACTAAACCTGAATTATTCCTGTTCTGCCACCCGAAAAACCCCCAAGTAATCTGTTTGCATTAATTTAGTGCGGAAAACTCTCGAAACTCCAGATGACGTGCCTTAGCAGTGAACCTAGGCAACAGGTGCTCCGGTGGTCGGTTCTGATGGCGTATTCGTGTTCAGTAACACCGAAAACCCCCGAGTAACAAAATCTGGCCCCCTTAATGTATCTACTGATTTTGACATGTTTATGCACTTCTGGATGCCTTTTATGTAGGTACTGTAAATGCAATTTACAGTCATGTCATATCCAGCTTCAGTTCTAGTTCCAAATCCTAATCCCCCATGTATTTCTAATTCCAAAGCCACATGTGGGCCAAGCCAAGATAGGATATGAAACAATACATGGGGGATTAGGCTTTGGAATTAGAAATGAAGCTGGAGATGACATGCTTGAATTAGCAACATCATTAGATATGACGATTGTTAACACATTCTTTAAAAAGAGAGAAACTCAACTTATAACCTACAAAAGTGGACAACATCAATCCCAAATAGACTACTTCATGATAAGGAAAGAAGACATACGTGAATGCAAGGACTGCAAGATAATAGTTAGTGAGCCAGTAAGCCAACAACATAAGCTGCTTGTTCGGGACATCGAAGTAAAAAAGCGAAACTAAACAAAAATATCGCAGCGGACCACAAAAAATCAAGTGGTGGATGCTAAAAGATGAGAAGGAAGGTCTATTTGGTGAAAGAATAGCAGAAAAAATATGTTGGAACATGAAAGGAAGTCCTAACACAATTTGGAGAAAAATGGCCAATATTATTAGAGAGACGGCTATTGAAATACTTGGGAAAACGTCAGGAAAGAAGTTTGAGGATTAAGAGACTTGGTGGTGGTCAAATGAAGTACAAGGAAAAATAAAAGAGAAGGGGAAATTATATAAAAAGTGTCAAAAAACCAGATCGACATAGATCTTCAAAACTATATGGTCTCCAAAAAGGAAGCGAAAGTAGCAGTAGCAAAAGCTAAAGCAGAAGCGTATTCAAACCTATACGATCAACTTGATACCAGGGAAGGCGAAGCAAAGATATATTATAAAATAGCCAAACAGAGAGCAAAAAAAGCAAGAGATTTTAATCAGGTTAGATGTATCCGAGATGAAAATAATAAAATACTAATTCACGAAAAGAATGTCAAAAAGAGATGAAGAAAGTATTTTGACAGTTTATTAAATGAAGAATTTGACAACTAGCCTGTGGAGTTGACGGAGACAGTAACAGCAATGGTTACCAGAACAAACGAGGTAGTGGCTCAAGCGCTTCAAAAAATAAAGAAAGGAAAAGCAGTCGGAGTAGATGATATTCCTGGGGAAGCATGGAGAGCATTGGGAGAGACAGGAATAAGTTGGCTAGCAGGTCTATTTAATCGAATTATGGAAGTTGGACAAATGCCAGACGAATGGAGAAGCAGTAAGTATCTGTCTACAAAAACAAGGGAGACATACAACAATGTACAGACTACAGGGCTATAAAACTAATTAGCCACACCATGAAAATATGGGAGAAAGTAATTGATAGACGGATACGTGAAGAAACCGAAATATCCGATAATCAATTTGGCTTTATGCAGGGCAGATCAACAACAGATGCAATTTTCATTGTAAGGCAACTGATGGATAAATACAGGAATAAAGATATCAACGCTCATATGGTATTCATTGATCTTGAGAAAGCATATGATAGAGTTCCTCGAGAGATTCTGTGGTGGGCACTCAATAAGAAAGGAGTCCCTGGCGAATATGTAAAGATTGTGAGAGATATGTATGAGGGAGTAACGACTAGTGTTAGGACAGGTGTGGGGGAGACTGATAAATTTCAGGTGAAAGTAGGCTCACCAGTAGGTTTCAGTAGGTTTCACCAAGGCTCGGTGCTTAGTCCTTATTTATTCTCATTAGTTTTGGACCAGATAACAGCGAAACTACAGGGTAGCATTTTATGGTGCCTAATGTATGCTGATGATGTAGTGTTAATAGGAAATAGTGAAAGAGACAAGAGAGTGGAGACAAGCTCTGGAGGAAAAAGGTTTAAAACTTAGTAGGACAAAAACAGAGTATTTGGAATGTTCATTTAAAGATGGAGTTACTACAAATAAAATGGTATCTTTGTATGGTGAAATGATTGTAAATAGCAATAGATCTAGGATCAGTATTACAGAGTAAGGGAGAAATATATGGAGATGCATGTAGTAGAATTAGGACTGGATGGATGAAGTGGAAAGAAGCGAGTGGTGTGTTGTGTGACAGAAAAATTCCAATGAAGCTGAAGGGAAAATTGTATAAAACAGCCATAAGACCGGCTATGATGTACGAAACTGAATGTTGGGCAGTGAAAAAGAAAAAGGAACAACGAATGCGTGTGGCGGAAATGAGAACGCTTAGATAGATGAGTGGAGTGACAAAGAAGGATAAAATTAGAAATGAGTATATTAGGGGAAGTCTAGGTGTGGCACCAATTGATGCCAAAATGAGAGATAGTTTGGTCACGTTCAACGTCGAGACGTTAATCACCCAATACGAAGAATAGCTGAAGTGCAGATTCCTGGAAGGAGTAGGAGAGGAAGACCAAAGAAGACCTGGGGGAGACGATAAGGCAGGACATGTTGGTAAAGGGGATTAACATTGATATGACCCAAGATAGAATTGTGTGGAAAAATGTAATTAAGGAAGCCGACTCCGCATAGGGATAAGGCAAAGAGAATGATGATGGTGATGAAATGCAATTATGCATTTTCACCCATTTTTCTATTGTAAGCTATTCTATCGTATTTAGTAGTTAGTCTTTCGACTTACTCTTTTATAATTTCATTTGGAAATGATAGAAGTATCTCGGGTTGCAATACATACTTCAAATATGTATTACTCAAGTTACAGAGACTTTGAAACCTTTGTTTGGTTAGAGTATCCAAACAACAATAATATGTATTTTCCCTGAAGTACCATTCCGGGTCTCAAATCCTTTCATCTTCTGATAACTCAGCGAAAAATCGCGTGTTTTAAAGTAACCATGGCAACATCAGTAACCTTAGAAACGTAAAGTCTAGTCAATTATTTAATTATTGAACTGACAGAAGTAACCTATGACGTTACCAATTAATTCCGACGCCGAAACGGCTGACGTCCACTTGGCTGCACGCACAAACGGCGACGCCCAAATGTCCTAGATCCATATTAGGCGGCTGTCTTGGTAAATCCCCAAGTATTTGACGTCACTTTTTATTGGCAGTGAAATTCTGTAAACACAAGTTAATAGGCAACTTGTGTAACAATTGACAGTGTAAACGTAATGTGTGTTGACATGGAGCTATTAACTTTAACTCTCCACAGTTACCATATTTCAAGTTTGTTTAGGTGACTTTGTAGTATATGAATATAGAAAGGCTAGGGCGGATTTTCGTGGCAGGCCATTAGGACAGTGTCATCAGCATATAACATGTTGCAATTGTTGTATAATCTGAAGTTGGTATGTCTGCTGTAAACAAGAGATACAGTGTGGGTCAAAGGACACTTCCTTGGGGTACGCCAGAGTGGATGGGATGTAGAGTCGTGAGAGCCTCTCCAAGTTTTATCTGGAACGATCTGCCATTCAGATATGATTGTAGGAGCATGTAGATTGGATAAGGCAGTTGTCTCTTAAGTTTTGATATTAGACCTTTATGCCAGACCTTATAGAACGCTTGGGAGACATCGAGGAAAGTTGCTGTACAATATTTCTTGTTCTCGAGAGCGTCTATTGTGGTTCTGACTACCCTATGAACCTGTTGGATTGTGCCATGTTATTTTCGAAAACTGAATTGGTAATGTAATGTTAGCTTTTTTTCTGTAATAACAGTTTTATTCTTTTCAGAAGCCTTTCAAACAATTTCAGTAGGCTGAATAGGGCGGTAGGATAAAGGTTGTGTTGAGTCTTTGTTGGGTTTATGGATTAGTATGATTTGAACTACCTTCCATTGGAAGGAGAAGTAGCACAATCTTAGGATAGCATTGAATAATATGAACCGGGTGTCCCAATAAGAATGGCTCTCGGCCATATCTCAGGAACCGTTTATAGTACAGCTTTGAGAAAAAAATTTTTATAACAAAAGTTGTCTCGAGAAAAGCCTGGAAATTATTTTCATAATTGTAGGTTCACCGCTAGAGGGCGTAATTGAATATCAAAAATTAAAAAATCTAAATTTTACAAAATTTGCCTAATGAAAGTGCACTGTAAATTCGATAATCGTATTCTTCATAAAATTCTGCGCAAATTTGATTTCACAAGTTTAAGTCTACCTTTGCAAATAAGAGGTGGGGGTGAGTGTGAACCTTTTTATGAAAAAATGGCTATAAGTCCGCTTCTGCTAAATCGAATTTTGCAAACTTGGTCTTGTTGAAAACAGCTCTTTTTGGTCAATGTAATAGTTATAATCTCGAACCAGCTTACTAAGTAATATGCCAGCTAGGAGGCGTTATTTAATTTTTTTCAGAAATCTAGTTTTCTTTGGAAAATATTAAATACAAGTATGCATTTTTAATCCTAGATTACAAAATTAGACCAAATTAGCAACAGAATACCGGAAACCGCATGTTGATATTTTTTTTTTTCTATTTCGAGATATCTTACGAAACGTGTAAATTTAAAAACGTAACTGCTAATGTCACCGGTAAATGAAGTTAAGGAAAAGTAGTGTGCTATGGAAAAAACAAAGGAACATTTTCCAGATATCAACGTAGATAATAGGGATTTTCAGCGCTTCTCATTTCTTTCGAACCTCTGTTATATGTGGTACATTAGGTAATATTATACACGAATTATACGATATTATGACAGAGGCTCGAAACAAATGAGAAGCGTTGAAAAGCCCTATTAATTAAAGCAACAATAAGACAAACAACACTATAAAATATAACAAAGAAATAAAAGCAACTACTTACTTAGTGACGACCTAAATGTTCAAATTATTGCCCATCATTTTCGATGCAAGCATTTACTCTTTCTAGAGTAGATTGAACAGCAGTCTCAATTTCTGCTCTCGAAATGTTTTCTCGAGTAATGTGGTAAATGCTTGCATCGAAAATGATGGGCAACAATTTCAACATTTAGGTCGTCACTAAGTAGCTGTGTTTATTTCTTTGTTATATTTTGTGTTGTTTGTCTTATTGTTGTTTTAATTAATTATATTTATATACGTTAACATCTGGAAAATGTTTCTTTGTATTTTCCATAGTACACTACTTTTCCTTAACTTAGTTTACCGGTGACAGTAACAGTAAAGCGAAAGGTCACACGGGCAATAATATAATTTACGGCGCCGTAAGAGCAGTAAACCTGACGAGGTATTGGTTGACTAACTCCTATTTCATCTATAACAATGCTTCGTCATGTTTACGGTTCTTACGGCGCGTGTGTGGCCTTAGCCTTATGATTAAAATTTACACGTTTTTTAAGATATCTCGAGATAAAAAAGGTATCGACATGCGGTTTTCGCTATTCTATTGCTAATTTAATCTAATTTTATAATACAGGATTGAAAATGCATACTTGTATTTAATATTTTCCAAAGAAAACTAGATTTCTGAAAAAAATTAAATAATGCCTCCTAGCTGGCATATTACTTATTAGGCTGGTTCGAAATTATAACTCTTACATTGACGAAAAAGATTTGTTTTCAACAAGACCAATTTTGCAAAATTCGATTTAGCAGAACCGGCCTTACAACCATTTTTTCATAACAAGGTTCCCACTCGCCCCCACCTCTTATTTGCAAAGGTAGACTTAAACTTGTGAAATCAAATATGCGCAGAATTTTATGAAGAATACGATGATCGGATTTCCAGTGCACTTTCGTTAGGCAAATTTTGTAAAATTTAGATTTTTTAATTATTGATATTCAATTACGCCCTCTAGCGGTGAACCCACAATTATGAAAATAATTTACAGGCATTTATCGCGACAACTTTTGTTATAAAATTTTTTATCTCAAAGCTGTACTATAAACGGTTTCTGAGATATGGCCGAGAGCCATTCTTATTGGGACACCCGATACATTAGTAGCTTTATTGCCTGCGTATGCATACAGTCATTTCCCTCTGTAATTGTCTGTATATGCAGTCGTGTCCGTGAATGGGTAAGTACTAGTCTAGTCCAGGAGTTTCTTTTTTTTTGTATTTAGGTTAGGTTACTTCTTCGATTTCGGTAATTTTGACTTTTCTGGTAGGAAGACACATATGATAGGGTTCATCTGCTATATATGTAATAAATTTCTTTTCATTTTCTGAACTGTTGTGTGATTGGAAAACTGTGTTTTCCGATGTTCAGTATTAGCCCTCTCTTCATCACTACTTCTAGACTTCGAAACACATCGTTTTTTCTAATCAGTATTTTAGTTTGTGGTTGTGTTTTAAGTTTTTTAGACAATTTCCATTACGAGCAATTCTTTTCATAAAGAGGGAGTATGTATTTTTTAATTTGCACATTTTTCTAGATATACATATTCCGGTTGGTGTGTTGCTGGAATTTAATTGAAATGAATGTAATAAATGTACACAAAACGACGGTAAATATTTTATTTATTGGAGTAACAAAAAATCTGTTTCGCTTTGGTCTCGGAAGAAAAAGGGTCGATGTTAGCGACGACCCGATGCGTTTGCCTGCTGAGATGTTACTAAAGAAAAAAACCACAAACGCTAATATGTTTGTGTTCCTTTTACTACTCTGACCAGCTGTCAATAAATCACTAGGTCTGGCGTACAATTTTGCAGTTTTAAAAAGAAAACAATTTCGAATGCATTAAGTGAGTTTTTGACATAATGGTCTGATATGGTAACTAATTTATGTGGGTGAGAAAACAGATGGTGACAGGATAAAGCCATGTCACTCTTAACATTTTTGTATTTGAATGTGCATTTCGAATGACTAAGTTGTTTCGCTTTTGAGAAAAAATATTAAAATTAGCGAAAATAGTAATTAAAGCGTATCGCTATATACATACTTAAATGCTGTAAACGGTAATTTAAAAGAAACGCCCGCCTCGTTCATGCCTCCTCAACTAGAACTTAGAAAAGCATGAAATTTTAAACATTACACGAGCGAGAAATAGATTCTAAACGTCACACTAATTCTAATGTTTGCGAATCGCTTCCCGATCATTATTTTCATAAGCAAAATGGAAGAAAACATCAAAGAGCAGGTTAAAGCAGCAGTGTTGTTTCATCGTTGATTTATTAAGCCTGTGAAGTATGCTGACACATCGATTAAAATGGAAGTGAACACACGCAAGCCAATTTCTACCTCATCATTATTTCAAGATAGAAATATACCGAAAGATCTTCATTTCCTGCATGGGAGACACGGTCACAGGATGTGGGGTAGGGCGCCTTCAAATTCTGTTCTTTGACGATCTTTTTTTTAGTATGTTGGCAATATAAAAATATAAATAATTTGTATATAAATAACTTACCTATGTGCCTATAAGAATTTAAGCGTCTTTAATATACAGGAATAATATTTCTTTAAAATGAGTAGAAGCCCTAAGATGAATACATTATTAGTTTTTAACACGTTGACGGACAGAACGTCTATAGACGTCTAATTTCGATTGATGTAATCCCTAACAACACAAAACATTCCAGGAATGTACTATCAAAGTTTATTAATGTTTGAATGTACTGGACATTCAAGGAACATTCGGTGAATATCTGATTAAGTTATTCGTGGAATGTTACCACAAGACATTCTATGAACATACTACCAATGTCCTATATTTTAAGAAATGCCATTTACTATTCAATTTGCATTCATTTTCAAATTTGCTGCGCGTGTATATGTATTTAGGCAATCCAAACCACGTGACTTCTGGTTCTGGTTGGCATGGCATACAGGTTACAGAGGTTATGTTTGTAATATCATTTCATTTCATCATTTCACTGTTTATCGTCATATTTTGGATTCATTTGGATTTCGTTTGCTGTATTTTGTGAACTTTATAAACTTTACCACACTGCAAAGTGATTATTTAAGGAAATTATTATTGGAGACACCTACCAGATGTTTGGAGAAAGGTAGGGCAAACAATTTTTATCAATGTTCATTTTTCTCTGATATTTATCAATATTGATGAATTTTGCAAGCAATAACATTATTTCTTTTATTGTTTTAGATATTTATTGAAGCTGAAAATAATTGGGGATTTAGATCCATATACAATTCAGCCAGAATTGGGTTTTACCATAAAGTGCATTCCACCAAATTACTATTATAGATATTATAGATGAAAGCATACAAAAGCCTTCAGGCACATAAATATTTTACAGCTGGATTTGTTTTTAAAGTTGGAGTAAAGTTGGAAGTCACAAGCAACAACTTCGTAAGTACCTACAAGAATATTGAGGAAATCCAGCTCCTGGATACTACTGGGCAAACTAGAAGATTGAAGAGGATTGAACTAGTTTGAGTGATAGTGAAAAGCGGAGCATAATGCTTGTGTGCATGTGTATGTTAGAATAGTGCGGTTAGAAAAGCAGAGCATAGTGCTTGTGTGCCTGTTAGATTAGATAAGAGACGCTATGGGTAAGCTCTTCATTTTAAGGAACAGTAGTAATTTAGGTTAAATTAAAATTGCTCATTAGTCAGAGTTATGACCAGATTGTAATTCTAATGAACAATTCAATACAATGAATCGTCATCGTAGTGATGATTATGGAAAAAAATATATGACAAGATTTTGTGCAATAAAAATGTTTATATTTATCAAGGATGTATTATTTGGTATGGCTATATATACAGTCGGAAAAATGAAAGAATACCCATGAATGAACATATAAAACACGCTGTATTTTCCTGTCACCGTGTCACAAAGAAAATTGTCCAGTGCAAGTAACAATAATTATTACATGTACTTGTGCTGACCATTTACCAGTTTTTTGTGTGACACGGTGACAGGAAAATACAGCGTGTTTTATATGTTCGTTCATGGGTATTCTTTCATTTTTCCTACTGTACTTCTGGTATATCGTCGGTGATGTGACAATACCTCCTATCTGCTTTTTCATGAATTTTGTAGGAGATCAAAAACTTGTTTGGGCCGCCTCGTGTTTTCATATATTTTTTGATTTGTTTTGTAGTAAATTCAACTATCTATTTACTACAAAACAAGTCAAAACTTACGTATGAAAACAGGAGGTGACCGTAAAAAATGTTTTTCGTCTCCTGCAAAACTCATGAAAAAACATATAGGAGGTATTGTCACATCACTGACGATATATTTCAGAGAATGTCTAAAAAATATACTTTGAATGTCCTAAGAACATTCATGGAATGTTTCAACAAGACATTCAGTCTTAAACAATATACTGTGAATGTTCAAAGAACATTCGTAGACATTCATGGAATGTTCCAACAAGACATTCAAGGAATGTTTAAAATGCTGACACAGCACTTTCCTGGGACTTTCCAGGGACGTTCGTGTGCTTTTGGGGACATTCCAGGAATGTTTTCAGTGTCCTGTGTGTACCTTCTAGGAACATTTCTGGAATGTTTTGTGTTATTAGGGATGTGACACAATGTCTATAGACGTTGCATTTTCCCTATTCTATTTTGCAAAGTACATATTCGCGGTGTGCAAGTACTTGGAGGGGATACGAGAAACGATCGTGCGCGAATAGCGGACAAATCTTGCAACTTTCTTAAATAATTCATATTGTGAATTGAAATTGTCAAATTGACGTATATCTCATACCTACTGTCATTGAAGAAGAAAAATTATATGTTGCTCACAATATTGATATGATATGCAATTATTATATAAAAGTATTTTAATAACTAATACTGCATTTTAATAATTAATTTTATTTCTATCTATCTAATCAGTCCTAAAGATCCATCCTTGGATATAGGCCTCTTCATCCTTCTTCCATGCCTCTCTATCTTGGGCAATTTGCATCCATTTTGACCCAGTGTGTTTCTTCAGGTCATCTGACCATCGCATTTGTGGCCTTCCCCTTTTTCGTTTGTGGTTCCACGGTCTCCAATGTATAATCGTCTTAGTCCATCTTTCATCCTTCTGCCGTAGGATGTGTCCGGCGAACTTCCATTTAAGCTTTGCTACTTGGGTTGAGACATCTTTAACTTTGTTTTGTTACAGCATAATCGTTCTTAGTTTCTTTTCCTGTCTGATAGTTTAATGTTCAGCATTTGTCTTTCCATGGATCTTTCTGTCTTTGCTATTTTTTCCATATTTTCTTTTGTAAACGTCCATGTCTGAGAGCCATATATTAGAACAGGGAGTATACATTGATTGAAGACTCTTGTTTTTAGATATTGCGGGTATTTTCTGTTCTTTAGAATATAACTAATTTTATTTACTACATACAATTGTTTACC
The DNA here is from genome assembly GCF_917563875.1 of Diabrotica virgifera virgifera. Classification (NCBI taxonomy): domain Eukaryota; kingdom Metazoa; phylum Arthropoda; class Insecta; order Coleoptera; family Chrysomelidae; genus Diabrotica; species Diabrotica virgifera. Next base: position 152,890,980 of record NC_065451.1, on the reverse strand, counting down.
TTTTAATAACATAACCTAAATCTTACTTTTTCTTCTTATAATTTTTTTGGGCTACGGCCTTGACAATTATCCAGCAACCAGGACCAATATGATTGGCTAATATAATTAAAAGTGCGAAAAAAGTTGCCGAGCTATGAAACCAGGTGTCGCTTTTCCGAACTTGCACGGTCCCAATAGTGTCACAACACTTGCTTATGCATTTGACGCACTGTCCGTCAACGTGTTAAATACAATATGGAATAATGAATTGAATCCAAATAATATTTGCATCAGTGATTCAAGAGAATCATTACTCATACCTTTCAACAGGAACTCCAGAGTTTTGTTTTGTGATGTAACCCTTATTGGGGTCTTTTAAATATACCTTTTACAAAGGATCCTGTATTTTTGTGATTTATGGTATACAGCCAGCTACAGGAATTTTATTTTCCTCGTGGATTTTTAATGATAAGAAGAAAGATCATATTTAGCTTAGTATTATGCCCAAGTAACGAACTGGTAACCCATTTGTCACAAAAAAGTCAAGCAACTCAAGAGTTTTAGCACAATCAGTTGGCCAGTAAGTTGCCAATTTTTGCATCTACTCAGGTCTCTGTTTTAACTCCTTTCGTCATGTGTCTCCAATATCAAACACTTTTGTTCATACAAATCTTTATTATCAATCAAGAAGCTACAACTTACAAATTACATGACGCTAGCCGGAATGACGTTACCTCGCTGACATATGTCTGTCGTTGGTCTTCTTCTTTTACATTATAAACATAATATATTACAGTCTCCTTTTTAGGTATTTTATTATCAATCCCTCCTTCTACTCCATTGGCATTTCATGTATATTATATTCATATTTTTTTCAAATGTTTATTTCATTTCATTTCTATTGATTGTTCAGTAATATCTGCTTGTATTAGGTCAATGGGTATATTGCTGATTCCTGCGGCTTTGTCAATTTTTAGAAGCTTTAGTGTGTTTCCAATTTCTTCCCTTGTAATTTCTCCAATATTGAATTTTAATTCTGGGGTCAACCAGTTTAAAGGCAGTTAAAAAGAGTTAATTTGAGATAAATGGCATTTTAAAAGTAATTTGACGATTTATTATAATAGACAAAGCGAAAACAGCGGGTTCGTTGGAAAAATATTCGCATAAGATTTTTTTGCATAATCACATTCGTGAGACACCTCTGAATAACGTTCAAGAAGTCGCCCACGCGAAAAGTGGTCCAAATTTTTTTTTACAATTTTTTTGAATCAAATTGCAAAAATCAATATTTTCGGCCCGGACAATTTTTTTTTTAATTTTTCGGACCATTCCGGACAGAAAAAATCTCTTGTAATTTTTCTCTAAAGTTGATCGTGTTCGAGTTATAAGCAATTTAAAATTTGAAAAACGCGAAAATTGCCATTTTTAAGACTTAATAACTCGATTATAAATTATTATTATGAAAGTCAGAAAGTGACTAAATTAAATTTAAAGCCCCCCTACATGACCCTGAAGAAACTTGTGTCAATAATTTATTACTAAGCTGTTATTTTTAATTGTTAATAATGAGCGTATTGACGCGGCTGTAAATGCGAGTGCGAGTGAGATGCGCCATTGGACTGCTTGGATGGCATCTCTTTCTCACTCATCATGGACGGCCGCCTAATACGTTCATGACGCTCATTATTTTTACTTAAAAATAACAGCTTAGTAATCAAATAATAACAAAAATTTCTTCAGGATCTTGTAGGGGGTTTTAAACTTTGATTTAGTCACTTTCTAACATTCATAGTAATAATTTTTAACCAAGTTATTAAGCCTTGAAAATCGTCATTTTTCGTTTTTTTCAATTTTATAATGATTTTAACTCGAAAACGATCAACTTTAGAGAAAAATTATAAGAGACCTTTTTTATCCATAATGGTCCAAAAAAACCTAAAAAAAATTGTATGGGCCGAAAATATTGATTTTTGCAATTTGATTTAAAAAAAAATGAAAAAAATTGGACCACTTTTCGCGTGGGCGACTTCTTGAATCTTATTCTGGGGTGTCTCACGAATGTGATTATGCAAAAAAATCTCATGGGAATATTTTCTCCAAAGAACCCGCCGTTTTCGCCTTGTCTATAAACGAATATTTTGTTAAAAAATTGTATATTCAACAGTTTAATAACGATTATTATTTTTCAAACGACTTTTCTGCCAGCAGTTTTGAGAAAAACTGTTAGAACAAAATACTACATTTTGTTTTTCGAACAACCACATTCATTTAGTATTCCTCTTGTAAATTTTCGAAACATTCGTCTGAAGCCTCCGTGAATACAAATGCTGCTTTTAAAAATAATCAAACAAGCGAAATTCACTATAATAGCATGACAGGACAAGATGACTGTTTATTCAAAGAATTAAGAAGTGTGTGTTGTGTCTGTTTGTCAAGATTTACCGCAAAAATAATATATTTCAGAAATGCAGGCAGGCGTAGTCTCTGCATCGTATAACGTAGACAAACACACAAACACCTGCTGTTTTGTGTAGTGTGTACATTATTAAATCAACTGAAATTTGTTTCATTTGAATCATCAATTCTAACGAATTTTAAAAATATGGCTACAGAAAAATTATTGGCTGCTTGATTACCTATTATATTGAATGTAATCATTCTACCGTGTAGAGGCACGGTGCTCTGAAAAGAGTAAGTGCTGTTTCCAGTGGCAGCCGGTCAGGGTCGGCAGGGTCGGCAGTGCCGACCCACACATTTATTGATGTTATAGATTTTTTATTATTCAATTTAATCAGAGTTTATGTAATTTTTTGTATCTGTGAAATAAAAAAAATCTGTCAGATAATACAGACTAAATTTTATTCGTGGTTTTTAAAAGGATTCGATCAATCCGAGCGGTAAGTGATCCATGCGTATAAGAGACTTTTTAAAAAATGAATGATCCGAGCCATGCCATCCATCATCCATCTGACTGTGCCGGCCGGCTAGCCGACCCTAGTTCATCCCTAGCGTGACGATTTACACGTAAAACTAAACGAAGTAATAAGTCCATGAGCAAGCGAACATACATTTCTGTCCGTAGGCAGATACGACAGGCAATGGTAGGTACGGCAAATAAAGATCTGCCGAGGTTTCATTTCGAGGCATCATCAGAAATTGTAAATAATAATCACGCCGTTTTACGTCGTTGAATTGATATTGTAATTTTTTTAAGTTGTCAGGAATTATCATTTATTTATAGATATATAATATACAGGGTGTCCCGAAAAGATTGGTCATAAATTATACCACACATTCTACAGTCAAAAATAGTTCGATTGAACCTAACTTACCTTAGTACAAATGTGCTCATAAAAAAAGTTACAGCCCTTTGAAGTTACAAAGTGAAAATCGATTTTTTTCAATATATCGAAAACTATTACAGATTTTTTATTGAAAATTGACATGTATCATTCTTATGGCAGTAATATCTTAAAACGAAATTATAGTGAAGTTTGTCCACCCATAAAAATTTTATGGGGGTTTTGTTCCCTTAAACCCCCCCATACTTTTGTATACGTTCCAATTGATTCATTATTGTGGTATGATTAGTTAAACACAACGTTTTTAAAACTTTTTTGCCTCTTAGTATTTTTTCGATAAGCCAGTTTTTATCGAGATGCGGCTTATTTTTTAATATATTTACATAAAAATTTTATGGGGGTTTTGTTCCTTTAAACCCCCCAAATGCTTGTGTACGTTCCAATTACACTATTATTGTGATACCATTAGTTAAACACGCTGTTTTTAAAACTTTTTTGCCTCTTAGTCTTTTTTTGACAAATCACCTTTTATCGAGATATGGCTTCTTTTTCAAAATATACCTAAAAATGTAAATTATAAATACATTTTCAGATTATTAACAGGTCTCTATAATCGTACTTTACCATATACAAATATGTGGTGGATTCGACAAATATTCAAAATAGCTCGATAAACAGTGGCTTATCAAAAAAGTACTAGGAGTCAAAAAAGTTTTAAAAACATTTTGTTTAACCAATGGTGTCACAATAATAATTTAATTGGAACGTACACAAAAGTTTGGGGGGGTTTAAAGGAACAAAACCCCCTTAAAATTTTTATGGGGTGCACAAATTTCACTTTAATTTTTTTATAAAATGTTGCTGCCATAAGAATGCCACATGTCCATTTTCAATGAAAAATCTCGAAGGATTTTCGATATATGAAAAAAAATCGATTTTCATTTTGTAACTTCAAAGGGCTGTAACTTTTTTTGTGTGCACTATTGTACATAGGTAAGTGAGGTTCAATCAACATATTTTTGACCCCAGAATCTGTGATATAATTTATGACCATTCTTTTCGGGACACCCTGTATAACATCGTATAATCGTTATATATGATATAATTATAGATAACTAATAAAATTGTTTAAGAAATACGATTTGGAATTTTCTAATTTACTACTTTCTGATTCTAAGATATTTACGGCACGTCTAAAACAGTACAGAATGAACTAATAAAAAATATAATCAATTAGTTACATTTTGAATAACGTTATTGGATCTGAGATTCAGAAAACAATTTGCTTTTCGCTAGAAGTAGATGAAACTTCTGATTATCATGTCATTCACAATAATTATCAATTGTTGTCCGATACGCGTTACGTGATAATGAGAAGTTTTTAGGTTTTACAGACGTGAGTAAAAGCAATAAGGCAGAATATTCTTTGGTGTTTTAAATAACAGATTAAAATTTTTTGATATCAAAAATAAATTGGTAGGGCAAACTGGGGCAAACTTATGACGGCGCTGCCGTGATGTCTGGTGAATTGAACGGCCTCCAGGCAAACGTTAAAACTATTGCACCACAAGCTCTATTTACTCACTGTCATGGAAATAGAATGACTTTAGTTTTGCAGGATGCGTGTAAAAAAATTAAAGAATATCGTCTTTTCTTGCCAGTTAAGCTCGCCCGGACTACTGTTTTAGGACAATTTGTTTCGAAAAAAAAAAATGCAAACAGTTTGTCAGACGCGATCAAATTTTAAACCTCGGTTAGTTTTCACTGTAGTAGATTTTCGTGAGCAACTTTTGGAAGTTTTTTTAATTTATTATCGAAGGCGACGATTTTGAAAGGTGTGATGTAATATCTCGATCCGTGAAGCAATCGGTTTGAGAACTTTCTTAAATGATTACTCTTTTGATATTCTTTTAAATATTTTTAAGAAAGTGTTTGCCCAAACGGATTTGATATTCATTATTGTTCGAAATCAGTCAACTGACATTATTTCAAAGATAGAATAAGAAAACTGGTGCAAGATCTCAGAGATTTTCGTAATGATAGTAGTTTTCAATATATACGCAGTGACGTTTTGGGTTCGCCTGATATTTCCGAACCACCCAAAAAAGACACAGGCATGATACATATCTCGAAAAACGAGTATATTTTGAAATTTTGGATACCTACTATGTATTATGCAAATAGATACTCGTTTTTCGAATTTTGAAGATTTGCAAATTTTTTACCTCTTTGACGATTCAAAATTTAAAAGTTAAATTCGCCAAAGAATTTTTAAGATATTTATTATTACAAATTTTTTAAGAATTACGCTGATCCAAATATTTTCAGAAAGTTGGATAAGTTACAAAATATGTGTTATTTTATATAAGTACTGAAATTCATTACAACAAACTGATCATCTCATTACCACCAACTTCTGCTTTAAATGAACGGTATTTCTCTTGTCTCAAAAGAATCAAAACATTTATTGTCGAAACACCATGAAACAAGAGAGAATGTCAAGTAAACCAAACAAAAAAATCTCCTATGATGATTTAAGCCTTTTAATTAGATGGTATACCTATATGAGGAGACAAAAAGACCTTGCCGACCCTGTCTCTAAGGCCACGAGCCGCCACTGGCTGTTTCACATTATAAGAATTTAAACGTGCGAGGGTTAGAACGCACGACGACATTTCAATGGTGGCGCATGTAATCATATGGAGGCTTTCTCACTATAGGCTATTGATTATGTACTATAGAAAGGAACTACAACGTTAACGGGGTTTTATTATTTCATATGGTCAATGAATCTCTCTATATGAAAAAACCACGGAGTGCTACCATTTAGAGGGGTGCGTTTTTGAGAAATGGGTGAATTAGTCCCTGGGCACAGGTTACATTAGGGTGAGTTCTATGCACTTTTGGTACAAACACGTCTACATAAAAATTGTTCCTGGTTAAATTTACTATCTAAATATAACTTTTTAAAGTCAAAGATACTTTTTTTACAAAAATATATTCAAAAGAAAAGGCACAAAGAAACCCAAAAGAAAGAAATTTTGTTTTTTGTCCCATAACTTTTGTCCACGGGGATATAGGTATAGACATTGCTTCACAGAAAAAAAACTTACATATTTTCTCTTTAAAATGATGTTTGGTAGAGGTCATTAGGATTTACAGTTTTCGAAATATGATTTTTCAAAGTTCGCCACTCACAGCAATTTTGGGCAATTTTCCTTGTTATTTCGCAAATATTGTCCCGTAACTTTTTTCTACGTAACTTTAGGTATATGCAATGGTACATGTAAGAGGAATAGAAATCAATTACCTTTAAAATGGTCTACTGTATAATGTTGTACGACTTCTTTTAAAGAGGTTATCTTTTTCAAGACTTTTTTATATTTTTACGATTATTTTTTAAATTTCCCATTATAACTTTTTTTTCTATATGGTATATAATATAACAAAAAAGAAAGCTTACTCTGTTTACTTTAAAATGGTGTATTATAAAAATTTCTAAGGTTATTTTTGAATAAGATATGCTTTTTCAAATTGAAATAAGTACTTGCAACGATTTTTGATTTTAGGATTATTTTTTAAATTCCCCATTATAACTTTTTTATGTGATTGTGTGTTATGATTGAATCTTATTTTTTATAGGTAATACTTTTGATCCACTTGACTCGGCCGGGCAAACTTGAAAATATGGATTAATTCCAATATTTACTGTCAAAGCTCCTGCACCACCAGCTTTGCTTAAAAAAATAGCATGTAAATGTACCAAAGGATGTACAAAAAACTGCGGTTGTAGGAAGATAGGAATTAGTTGTTCAATATTCTGCAAAGGGTGCATGTGCATGGGTACTAATTGTGGGAACTCTCAGATAACTGAGGTGTCAGAGGAAGATATTGAAGCTAATGCTAACGAAGAGATGGACTTTGATTTTGAAATTTTTTTAAATGTCAACGTTTAAATAATTTTAACTAAAGTGATGTTTTTTAAGACTAATGTTTTTGTAATTTTTGTAAAAGAAATATTTTAAATAATACAGGTAAAAAAATATCAAAGAATCACTCGGTTTCCATTATGTATTTAAATATAGATGATAGACCATTTTAAAGAACAGAAAGTAAGCCCTCTTTGTTGCGCAATATATAGATAGTATATTCATGTACAAGAAAAAAAGTTATAATGAGAAATTTCAAAAATAATCGTAAAAAATGTAAAAAATAATATTTTTTTATAGTAGGTATTATATAATATATTTATATAACAATTTTGTTTTATTTTTATATTATATTATAAAAAAATCGTTAAAAGTATAAAACCTTGAAAAACCACAATCTCTTTAAAAAAAGTCGTACAACGTTATACAGTAGATCATTTTAAAGGTAATTGATTTCTATTCCTATTAGGTGTACCATTGCATATACCTAAAGTTACGTAGAAAAAAGTTACAGAACAATATTTGCGAAATAACAAGGAAAATTGCCCAAAATTGCTGTGAGTGGCGAACTTTGAAAAATCATATTTCGAAAACTGTAAATCCTAATGACCTCTACCAAACATCATTTTAAAGAGAAAATATGTAAGTTTTTTTTCTGTGAAGCAATGTCTATACCTATATCCCCGTGGACAAAAGTTATGGGACAAAAAACAAAATTTCTTTCTTTTGGGTTTCTTTGTGCTTTTTCTTTTGAATATATTTTTGTAAAAAAAAGTATCTTTGACTTTAAAAAGTTATATTTAGATAGAAAATTTAACCAGGAACAATTTTTATCTAGACGTATTTGTATCAAAAGTGCATAGAGCTCACCCTAATGTAACCTGTGCCCAGGGACTAATTCACCCATTTCTCAAAAACGCACCCCTTTCAATGGTAGCACTCCGCGGTTTTTTCATATATAGATGTCTATTGACCATATCAAATAATAAAACCCCGTTAACGTTGTAGTTCCTTTTAGCTATCTTATTTTGAATATAATCAATAGCCTACTAGACAAGGGGTGGGCAAAGTGCGGCCCGCGAGCCGCATGCGGCCCTTTATACATTTTTTTGCGGCCCGTGGAAAAAAGTAAATTATTTTCATTTAAAGATTTTTATAAATTATTGCTAATATTAATAAATAAATATAGATAATGCAGCTATTAATTAACACTTTCGCAGCGGGTGATTTTGCCGCAAATTTTCAACATAACGCGGGCAATTATTTGAGTTTCCGGCACAGAAATTTGTCGGCCCCCTCAATGAAATCCACGAAATTTCAACAAATGGAAACGATATTTTTTAAGTAATCGGAACGGTTTGAAAAAATTAATCAACCCGTAACCACGTCGTAAGTGTAGCAACTGACGGAGCACCAAATTTAAGAGGAACAAAAAATATTATAATGTTGAGATATTTAGAAATAAAAAGCGGCTAGAAATTTGCTAAATTTACAAGTTTTGAACGCAAAATGAAACCTTTAAAAAGAAACTCAAACTATTCATTGATCATTTAAAAAAGAATTAGTTCAATTATTTTCATTATTAAAATCATTCAATATTGTACCAGAAAATAAGTTTCAAAGTTATGAAGAAAAAAATTTGTAATTTGCTGAAGGAATTTGAAAATCGTTTCAAAGATATTGAAGATATATCATTTTCCTTATCACTTCTAAGAAATCATTCTTCAGTTGAAATTGACTTTGTACCAGTTTATATTCAACTAGCAATTATAGATTTAATTTGCATATTTTTACAATATTTTACAAATCGCATTTTACAAATCTTTGCAAATGTTCGAAAGTACTTAGGTACCTAGCTAAATTTATAGTTCGACATTTTTTATGAACAAACATTTTGAATAATAATCCATTGAGGACCCGAATTGGCACCACAAAGTTTACACCCGAAATCATGAAGGAGGACATAAAACTAAACTGAAATTTTATAAAAGCCATAAGGTTCGTTTTTCATGTTTTAATAAATATTATTGTAAGTTTGTAAATAATAAATAATATGTTTAATAAATATTTTTTATTATTTAATTATTTCAAAGAAAACAAAAACAATGAAGGGAATCAATATCAATAATTGAAGGGAAATCGAAACGTCAAATAATTTAAATTTCAAACTTAAATTGTGGCATATTCCAAAATAAAATAGTAAATTGCATAAGATGCCACAAGGAAATAGTTTCAGAACAATATTAGTAAAAAAAGAAATAGGTTCATAGATAAACTAAAAAAAAGATAAATATCTACTAATATATTTTAGGGAAATAGTATGCTTCAATAAGTGAGAATGTTATTTAGGGGGGCGGGACAGATATGGTTTGAAAATTTTGAAAATTTCGATTATTTCATTATTTTAAATGAAAGTACATAACTTCAGAAAAAGTCACTGAAAATTTCAGTTGGAACGAAGTAAAATTACCGCAAAAACAGCATGTTTAATATCTCTACCTTCGACTCGCTCTGCAACAGCTTGAGCGTAGTGAGAAAGGTTTAACAGCTGTTCCCTTCTCTTTTGTAAATTACTCTGCAATTCAAAAACATATTCCGATATGCATCACTTTACGATTTGACAAAAAAAGAAATTGAAAATAAAACTTGTCAAAACTTTGCGTTTTTCTCAAAACACCGCAAAAATTCTCTCAAAACTTACAATGTCCACCGTATCAAAAGCGGTGGACATTGTAACTCAAAAGCTACTTGACAGATCCACCTGAAATTTTTCATAGATTTTATTTAGACATTTAGTGTGGTAAATCTATCGAGATATTTCTTGTTTTCGGCTTATTTTTTGTTTAAAATAAAGATTGTTCTGAAGCTATTTCATTGTGGCATTTTTGTAATCAACCATTCTAAATGGGAAATAAGCCACAATGTAACTAAGAAGAATTGTTACTAAGCAACAACATTTTTGTTTAATTTATTAATATTTTATATTTTGACAACGACATCCGATATGACGTCGAACAGTTAATAAAATCATTTTTTTTTAGTTAAATTGTGGCTTTTTTCCCATTTAGAATAGTTGATTATAAAAATTTTACAAAAATTTCGTTATTTTGACTTCTGGGTGATATTACTCAAAAATCGTTAAAACTAAAAAAACTCGGGAGTGTTACCTCAAGAAAATAATGCTAATAAAATATTTTTGAATTTTTTTGTTTCGTATGATCCAATTATGAAGAAAATATTCACTGCAAAATCTTTTTTTTCAGGTGTTTGTAAAAATTTGCCACAGTTGGCTCATTTTTCAATAGTCTTTAAATTGTACTAATTATGTTTATTTAATTGAAAATAAAATAATTCTACCATAGTTTCAAACAAAATTCAAAAATAAAATGTTGATTTCAAACCATACCTACCTTACACAAAATTAGTAAAAAGTTCGAACATGTAGTTCAAAATATTGCGGCAGTGGCGGATCCAGAGGGGGGATCACGGGGTCACGAACCCCCCCTAAACGAAAATAAATATTAATTCAATAATTCTAAAAAGAAAAAACGAGAGATGCCAAACAAAAAAAATAGGCCCATCCAAAAAATAAAATTGAAAATCTACTTATCCTAGGGGTGGTAAGTAACCTTGCATCAGGGAAAAGTAATTAAATCATCCTCAAGATCCATGACCCCCTTCCCCAATTATGGATCCGCCACTGTATTGCGGCCCTCGGTAATGGACAAAAAACATTTTGTGGCTCTTTCTAAAAAAAATTTGCCCACCCCTGCACTAGACGGTGGTTGGAACGTTCGGCGAAGTCGCCGTGTTTATGCCGTCCCTCGCTTACAACAACAGACGGTCTTTACGCACCCAGTAGCATAGGGGACTTACCGCATCCTTTCATATGATACTGTCGTTCAGTCGTACGAAGGTAGTTTCTTTGGTTGTTTGGAACATTATTTTCATTTACACTTTGTGGTTGTTTAAAGTAGGTGCATATATTTTATATTATGATGTCTCAGATTGATAGTGAAATATTAATAACATTAATTGAAGCGAGACCTGTTCATTGGGACAAAACAATAGAAATATATAAAGATAGAAACTTAACGAGAAATGCTTGGAATGGTGTATGCCGTGCACTTAACAGTGCACGAATTAATTTGAATTAATTAATTTGACGAATTAGGTGATAAAGAAAAAACTGGTTCCTTTTATTTCTCTTTCTTCAACGATAAAGTAAACACAACGCTATAATTTGATTTCGCTCCATATAAAATATACCTTTTATTCTTATTCTACGAAATTATATTTAGTTTTATAGGGTAAACAACTCACTGAAAACTGGAGTAGGGCCGCGGTCACGTCTTGTGTGAAATTATCTAAAAACAACATTTAAAACGAGGGGAACAACATTTAAAAATGAATGGATGACAGAGGGTCTTTTAAATTCTGTACATACATAGATTGTAATGTTGTTCTGAAGCTGTTTCCTTGTGGAATTTTTATAATAAACTATTCTAAATGGGAAATAAGCCACAATTTAACTAAAAAAAATAATTTTATAAACGTTTAAATCGGATGTCGAAACATTAATAAAATCACTTTTTTAGTTCAATTGTGGCTTATTTCCCATTTAGAATAGTTTATTACATAGATTGTATGAGCTAATTAGATGAGCTAATCCAAGATCCCACAAATAACTTAGTAGAAAAACGATTATAAAAACAAATTAAGGCTTTTAATTAAAAACGTAACTGACAAAATAGAAATTGTAAATGAATTAAATACGCATTACAGTACATTAGGACAAAAGTATGGACAAAAAATACCTATTTGTAATGATACATCGTAATGATATATATCAGACATCGTATCATGTACCTACCTCAGCCACAAAGTGTAAATAAAAATAATATACCAAACAACACAGCAAAATATCTTCGTGCGACTCAATTCTTATTGTGTGAAAAGGATAGGTACGTCAAATCTATCGCACGAGAAAACCCTCGCACGTTCAAAATTCTTATAATGTGAAACAGCGCAGGTTTAACCCGAAATACATGTAAGCACATAGTAGATGCCCTATTCTGTATAGTAATCAAATCTGAATCAGCTTTATTTTTTATTGTTTATTTTTTACATGTTAAAGAGTTAAATCCTCTATTTTCTTTGTTGTTAAAAATATCAGAAAAATTTAAAAAACAAAATGTTCAGAAAATATGAAACTACAATATAATTTCGATATATACCTACCTTGATATCTGTTCCTCTCTACAGTGTATCTCAAACTAAACATAAGAAAACAGTTCTTTTCTTCGACACGGTATAAACTCAAAAGGAAGTTTGAGTAAAAATTTGCCCAACAGTGTAAATACCAAAGAAAAATCTCAATTTTTAAAAAGGTTTAAGTAAACTTTTGCCTAACAGTGTAAATACCAAAGAAAAATCTAGAATAATAAAAAAAATTAGCAAAATCCGTTAATCCGTTCACGAGAAAATCAACAATGAAAATGAGCATAATTTTTGGGTGGTGCAAGACTATTGAGGATAAGTTTATTACAAAAAATATTTTCAACGCATCAATTTTTAATTTCAGGTAATATAAGTAATATCAAACACTGAAGCGTCGACCTATTTCAGGAGTTCATATTATGTATCAAGGCGCATTTAAATCAAAGCGAACACGAACGAAGGAACGAATTCGTAGGTGTTCGCTTGGTCATTCGTTCGCTACAAAGTAGAACCATTTACATTGAAGCGAACGTTTCGCATTCGTTGATGATCGGGAGTGCATATTGCCCGCAGATGTATTTAAGATGGGCCAGTCACACATTGTGTTTAAGTTTATTGTCGTGTTTCTTGTCTGGTAAATTTTAATACAATAATAGCTTATAAAATGCAATGTATGTTCTGTAAGGAAAAAATATGTCATATTCATAAATATAAGTATAAATTTGGATACGACTTCAATAATTTCATTCTGTCCTGTCTCTATTCTATAATTATTATTTACTTTAAAAAAATTGATTTTAATAATTAAAATAAAATAAAAATTATTTCCAGACTCAAAAATAATTTATCCAGGTATTATTTATTATTTTGTTGAAAATTTTGATGATAAGTTTTATTTATTAATATTTTATTTAAATCTGGCATTATCAACTAAAGTTTGAGATAAATAAAACGTCCAAAAATGTCTAGCAATTATAAATTCATATTTCTTCTTCTTCTTAAGATGCCGTGCATTTCTGCGTAGGCGTCCACAGTACATTGTCTTGTTTATAAAATATTACTGTTTTAGCAGTATTGCAAAGCATTTCATAGCCATGGATTCTTGTCCACTGGCGGTGGCGGTTACGCAGCCATGACATCTTTTTCCCAGACCCCTCTTACCCTCTTTCTTTCCGTCGAGTATCAGTTTCTGAAAAGTGTATCGTTCCCCTCGTAATATGTGTCCCAAGTATGTAGTCTTCTTACTTTTAACATAATTAAAAAGTTTCCTATCCTGTAAACCCGCTCTTCTTAGTACTTAATCATTTCTGACTCTGTCCGTCCATGATATTCTAAGCATTCGACGTAGGCACCACATTTCAAACACTTCAAACTTGTTAATGGAACTGGCATTTAACGTCCATGCTTCCATTCCGCACAAGAGCACAGGTCAAACGTAACACTTTTTAGTATATAAATTACTGACAAAATATTTGTGTTCATATTTCTAATAATGACAAAAGTAATGACAAAAAAATTATCTTCTTAAAATAATTTTGAATTCAATATATTTAGGTAGGTACCTGTAATGTGCTTCGAACTAATGAACGCAATAGACTAAGAGCCGCTATAGGTGAAAATTCTTAATCATTTTAGGCACGACGGGACCCTATAACTTAAATAGTAGAACCTAAAAGAAAATGCTTGAACACTGTGCCGTCACTTTTCAGTGGCACATGTGTCTACAGTGGCGCATCAAACTTTCCACTTATGGACGGGATACATAAATTTAAAAAAACCCTCCCTAATTATCAGAATTTAATTTTTTTCATTTTTTTAAGTTTTATGTGACTAAGACATAAGATTCATCGTAATTTTAACCCACCACCCCCTTCTCCCTGCCCCCACCATCAAAAACTTTATTTCTCGATTTTATTTTTTTTTGGTGGGATGCAATCAATTTTAAAATTTCAAAAAATTTACACGCATAGTTAAGGGTTTTATAAAACACGTCTATTTTTTATAGACCTGTAGGTTGAGTGTACATAACCTCAAAAAAATTTTAAAATTTTTTTTTTTGAAAAAGAGTATACTTATAACTTTTTTTTGGGGATAGCTGCAGATCTAATTTTTTCTTAGTCTTGTGTATTTTAGCAAACACTATATTTCTAATTTTTTTCAGATTTTTCTGTAACGTTGGTCACCTTCAAAAATCCAAAAAACTGTTTTTTAAGGGGGTTTTGGGGGGTTTGAACGTGTTTTCCTGATTTTTAAATATTCTAAAAAACTCAGTTACTTCAAGTTACGTATAACCTATAAAAACAAAATTGATTTGATATATTATGAAGTCTATAAAATAGGGAAAATCCCCCAAAACCGCCCAAAAAACAGTTTTTCGGATTTTTGAAGGTGGAGAGACTTACGAAAAAATCTGAAAAAAATTTAAAATATAGTGTTTGATAAAACACACAAGACTAAGAAAAAATTAGACCGGCAGCTATTCCTCAAAAAAAGTTATACGCTTTTTTGAAAAAAAAAATTTCTTTTAATTTTTTGAGGTTATGTACACTCTACCTATGGGTCTATAAAAAATAGGCATGTTTTAAAAAGCCTCAACTATGCGTGTGAATTTTTTGAAATTTTAAAATTGATTGCATCCCACCAAAAAAAATAAAAACGAAAAATGAAGTTTTTGATGGTGGGGCAGGGGGAAGGGGGTGGTGGGTTAAAATCACGATGAATCCTATGTGTTAATCACATAGAACTTAAAAAAATAAAAAAATTTAATTCTGTTAACTTTTAATTTATTTATCCCGTCCATAAGTGGAAAGTTTGATGCGCCACTGTCGACGCATGTGCCACTGAAAAGTGACGGCACAGTGTTCAAACGTTTTCTTTTAGGTTCTACTATTTAAGTTATAGGGTCCCATCGTGCCTAAAATGATTAAGAAATTTCACCTATAGCGGCTCTTAGTCTACAATATGTATCAGCAGCCAGGTAGCAGGTATTGTACGCTGTTTGAGGGAGCATGGAGAATAATATATTAAAGAACCAGCTTTCTTAAAATTCTTCCTCGAAAAAGTTGCTTGCTCTTGGTATTATGATTACTATATGAAATAAAAAGGAATACTACCGACAGGTGCCTGTTGTTTCTGCCGGCGTGTGCCATGAGTCATTTTTACTATCGTATAGTTCAAATTACACAAATACACATTATCTTTCAAATATTATATTACATACATTTTTATCGTTTGTCTGATACTTAACTATTTTGATGGGAAATAAGCCACAATTAAATTGAAAAATAATTTTATTAATGTTTCGACGCCCAAATCGGGTGTCGTTGTCAAAATACAAAATATTGAAAATCAAAATGTTTATCTGATGAAAATCGGTCCGGGTTAGCCGAACTTCCGGGTTATCGGGGGCCGACTTATCGGGGTTCCACTAAAATTTGCTTTTAATTAATTTTAGCAATTAATTTGACTTGCTTACCTCATTAGTCTTTCTGGGTTGAAATTTATCCAATAAAAACATTAGTCTTTTAAAAACAAACCACTTCGAACCCTCTTTTTGTCTTTCTCGTCTAAATGATGCCAGAAGCTAATTCATTTTTTTAGTTCAGAGACATCACAACCCATTCCTATAGAAATGTTAAAACAAGCATCAGTTTTTCTGTTTATTATTTTATATAGCTTCGATTTCGGGTTTCATAGGCATTCTTCATTTCTATATAACTCAATTGAAGTATCTTTTCATTGGTCCATTCCATATTGCAAAATTATGTTTTCATGACTACACAATAAACAACCCTCACAAACTAATGTTTGTAAATAAATTAAAGCAGTACTTATAAACGAATTTGTTGGCTACCGTCTATCCACTCAATCCACTGTCCACATTGAACAACGATTTCCTTTGATGATTCGCTAACTTACCGACATCGGTTGGAACATGTGCGAATGCGAACGAATTCGTTCGGTCGTGCTCGATTCGCTGTACAAATACAATAAAGTTAACGAACGAATTCGTTCGTTCGTTCGTGTTCGCTTTGATTTAAATGCGCCTTCAGATGTAATTACAGCTCGCGTGTGTCCCCATAAAATATATTCTTTTTAGGATTTCGTTCGAAATGTTCTGTTCCATATTTTGGCAGTGGTCTTATTTATGTTTTATAGACGGCCACTTTTTTCTGGGTACGAAGTATTTATCATCAGTGGCGGCTCGTGACCTCAGTATGCGGGTAGGCTACACATATACTTCGGGTAGGCGACAAAAAATATCCTACAGTTTGTAATACATTTTGAGCCGTCTTGCAATACTAAATGTAATCTATGAGCGCAACAATGTGTAAAAATTGCCTTTGGAGCATCTACTTTAATTTTTGATTGTAATCCGTTTAAAGAGCCAGCCATTACACTTGCACCATCGTAAAATTGAGCAATTAATTTATTTTTGTAATCATATGGCTCAAGCACGTTTGAAATTAAACTATACAGGGTGTAACAAAAATACAGGTCATAAATTTAATCGCATATTCTGGGACCAAAAATAGTTTGATTGAACCTAACTTACCTTAGTACAAATGTGCATATAAAAAAAGTTACAACCCGTTGAAGTTACAAAATGAAAATCGATTTTTTCCAATATATCGAAAATTATTAAAGATTTTTTATTGAAAATGGACATATGGCATTCTTATGACAGTAGCATCTTAACAAAAAATTATAGTGAAATTTGGACACTCTATAAAAATTTTATGGGGGTTTAGTTCCTTTAAACCCCCCAAACTTTTGTGTACGTTCCAATTAAATTATTATTGTAGTACCATTACTTAAACACAATGTTTTTAAAACTTTTTTGGCTCTTAGTACTTTTTCGAAAATTCAGTTTTTATCGAGATATTTTGAATATTTGTCAAATCCACCACATATTTGTATATGGTTAAGTACGATTATGGAGATTTGGTAATAATATGAAAATTTATGTATGATTTACATTTTTAGGTATATTTTGAACCGTATTAAAAAAGAAGCCATATCTCGATAAAAGTTGCCTTCTCGAAAAAATACAAAGAGGCAAAAAAGTTTTAAAAACATTTTGTTTAACTAATGGTATCACAGTCATAGTTTAATTGAAGCTTACACAAACATTTGGGGGGTTTAAAGGAACAAAACCCCCATAAGATTTTTATGTAAACATATTAAAAAAGAAGCCACAACTCGATAAAAAATGCCTTATCAAAAAAATACTAAGAGCCAAAAAAGTTTTAAAAATATTGAATTTAACTAATGGTACCACAATAATAATTTAATTCGAACGTACAGAAAAGTTTGGGGGGGTTTAAGGGAACAAAACCCCCATAAAATTTTTATGGGAAGCACAAATTTCACTATAATTTTTCTTTAAGATGCTCCTGCCATAAGAATACCACATGTCTATTTTCAATAAAAAATCTCTAATAGTTTTCGATATATTCGAAAAAATCGATTTTTATTTTGTAACTTCAAAGGGCTATAACTTTTTTTATGTGCATATTTGTACTAAGGTAAGTTAGGTTCATTCGAACTATTTTGGGTCCCAGAATATGTGATTTAATTTATGACCTGTATTTTTGTTACACCCTGTATAGAGCGTCTGCAGATCTATTATCGCTAACATCAAAAAACCCTAAACATCTTTCTGTTACCTGACCTTTGTTAACAAAACGGATTGTTAAAGTACACTGTGATTTTTCGGTTATATCAGTAGTATCGTCAGCTAGTATAGAAAAAAATTGACTTTCATTAATTTCTGTTGAAATTTCATTTTTTACGTAATCGGCAAGACAATCTATTAAATCATTTTGTATTGTTTTTGACAAACCCGTGAACACCCCTTCTATTTTTAACATGATCCTGGATTTCCTGATCGCGTTTAACTACTAAATTAAAAATTTCTTTAAAATTACCCATGTTTGAAGAATTATGGCTCTCATCACGACCGCGAAATGTAAGTTCTTGTTTTGCTAAAAGAATTGTAACCAACTTCTTCAATCTTTTTCAACTTCTTCATTATATATCTTATTAGATAGAGAAATATGTCCAGCGAAAGCACTGTCAGTAGTTTGTTTATTTTTTTCTAACCGTTTTAAATCTAAGCAATTGTTTAAATGTTCTTTCGAAGATTCATGTTTTTTTACACTAGCTGATAAATTTTTCAAATCTGAATATCCCTGACTCACCCAAACATTTTGCTTCAAATTTGAGAGCAACAGACAAGGCCAACAGAAAAGTGAATTTTTAAAATAACTTCCGCTTAGCCATGTATGATTTTCATACCATATTGTTTTAAACGATCTCGAAAATGGTTGATTGTCTTTTCTGTGGATAAAATTGTTAAATTTTGTAAAGGCCGGCCCATTGAAATAATTACTAATCTTTCTTGATTTTGGCGCCTTGAAAAAGGCGTCTCGATCAAACTGCATATTACATCGTTTAAAATATTCATATTCGATGACTAAAGTTTTTCCACCAATAAAACTAACACACCTACATTTCAACAACGTCAAATATTACCTACTTATTTTATTTATGTATCAAATAATAATTTACTATTCGAATAAATTGATAAGTTAACAATTAACCTCGCTTTAAATTTTTAATTATCTATATAATCTAATAACACATTATTCAGTTTTCATAAACAAATTTAAATTGTCCTACCTAGTTTTATTCAATACTTAACCTACTAATAACAGCCAAAATCAAAAAACAATTATTTTAAAACAGTTTCACAAGACACAAGAGAAGCAACTGATAAAATTTTGTAGGTCCGGCTATAAGACTCTGTGCCTATCCGCCCGTTCAAAATCGTAGAATAGGGTCGCTACGAGCAGACCTGCAGCAGGCCTGCTCACGTAAACAGAGAGAGATCGCACGTCAGTTCGGTGTTGGCGTCGTTCTATTTCAGGCTACGTTCCCGAGTGCCTGACCAAGGAGAATATAGAATCTATACAGTACTACTGATACTACAAGGAGCGTACAATAATTATAACTACGGAGAAAATTTTTTGGATATTTTTAAAAATAATTTGGATAATTTTTGCTATTTTATTGTAGATATTGTGTCAAAATTTATAAATTACAATTTTGAAATAAGTAATTTATATTAATAATTTATATTATTGTACTACATTTGAAGAGGGTAGGCGGCGCCTACCTTGCCTACCCCGACGGGCCGCCCCTGTTTATCATTACGAAGTATGTGGCCCAGATACGATGTTTTTCTTATTTTAATTGTGTTCATAAGCTTCCTGCCATATCCAATAATTCTTCTTAACACTTCTTCGTTTGAGACTTTTGCAGTCCAAGGAATTTTCAGGAATAAATGTATAAAGAGGTGTTTCTCTAATTTGTTTGAACAATTTATAAGAGCTTGTCGTTAATTATTTCAATACTTTTTTGCGTTATATACGGCTGCCTAAGAACAATGATATTAATTCATTTTGTGACTAATTTTAACGGAAGTTCTTGTATTTTACAAATGTTAATTTACTTTTGTCATTAATGTATATGGTAATGAAGATATATTATAAACCAAATAATGGCGTAGCTGAAATAATTAAAAAATATTTAAAACATAATAAATTGTAAAACAGTTTATTATATTCAATGGCATTTTCTCGGACTTGTCTTAGTACAAATACGGCCTCTAGCACAATCTTTCTGATCCGAATCCCTGCTGTTCGTCTGATAGTGTTATCAATTTATTGATTCTGTTTGGAAAGTCTCTTGTAGTAAAGTCGAGTGCGATGGCATGTATGTATATGTTATAGTCAAAGCCCGAATTTCAGGCACTCCTAGGTTTGACTAGGCACTCCTAGGTTTCGGCCTTTGACTAGCCAAACCTAGGAGAGACTATGTTGGTCGAAATTTAATTTTATGAAATCGGGCTTTCAGCTATTAAAATAGGTTAAATTAGGTTTAATAAAGCGTCATTTTTAAATTTTAATGTTTATTATTTTTATATTGTCGTAATTAAATTTAAAAAATTAGTGTTTATTCTCACATGTTGAGGCATTATGGCATTTAAAGTTGCACAATACGTTAGACCTTTTAAACTTACATAATTTTGAAGAGCATTTCTTATTGCAGATTTTATAAAGCCTTGTCCTCCAAATTTAGAATCTTTTGTACTAATTTCTCGTAGAGACAGCTTAACGTCTGGAACATCTTCGAAATTAAGGAAATTCTCTTTGCATTTCTCTTATTTGATTTCTTAAAAAAAAGTGTGTTTATTGTTTCGTATTTCATACAAACTCTATATTAACCGTCAATTGTTTTATCTTGTATGATACCCAAAATATTTTGAGTATCCCCTTTGGCTCTATCAAAGCTGGGGATAGGTATTGTTACAGTGTTTCCGATCGAAATTCTAGGAAATTTGTTTTCACTTAATTGTTTCATAGCATTAGCCTGGACACGAAGACCTTCAATCTCCTTTCCCTTATTTATTTTAATCTTCTGTCTGTGCACAACGCATCCATGTAACTTTTCTTTCAAAACCTTCATAGTATGCACCAAGTGTGATGTCAGAGCACACATGTACCACCTGATTATAAATTATGCATGTATGTGCTTCAGAGCTCTCTTTTTGGCAAATACAACAAACCACATATGAAGGAGTAATCTGAATTGTTTGACAATTTTTTCCTCTCCTAGTGACGACGGTCCAGGGGCTTCGGTAATATTATGATGATCCTTAGTTTTTTCTCCGGTTGCAATATCTTCTTTCACAGTTGACGATGATATTCCAATTCCATCTGTTTGTACTAAAATAAAATTCATACAGTTATTCAAACCAAATTACGTGTAAATAATAATCAAACTCCGTTCGCTCAATTCGGACGCATTTTGACAGATTCAGAATAGGAAACGCTAGTATAGCTCATTTTAAAGGCCTTTTCATGCACTACAAAAGTTAATAGTATCATTATACACCTAAAAACGACAGTTTCTCTGTTATTTCAAGTTGAATACACCGATTTGAGCATGCAGCAAAAAACAAACTCTTCTTACCTACCATATCCCTCTCTGTTTTTTAACTAGAAGATTTATGAAGGAACGAATCTCTTTGTTTTTATTTAATCTACAGAAATATTTTATATAGTTTTTTTGTTAGATGCATAGTTTTTAAGGTATTTGCAAAAATCCGTCCGAAAAGGTGTCATTTTTCAATGAAAATGGCCAATTTTCAACCACGAATAACTCAAAAAGTATTGAGTTTTCAAAAAATACTTATAGAACAGTTTTTGCTTAAAATTAGGTTCTCTAGCCCCTTCCGTGGCTATTTTAACTAAAACATTTTTCACCCCCGAGAAGGGGTGGGAACCACCCCCAAAATAAAAGCGCACATCGGCATAGGGTAGACTTTGTTTCTTGTGCTATTCCCTACTTACTGTGAAATATCAAGTAAATCGATGTAGTAGGATGGAATTCGGAGCCAAATACCCCCATTGACTGCCCTATAAGTAAAATATTAATTTTACGTTTTGTCAGATAGTTTGGTCAGGGCGTATGTAGAGCTGACCCCGACAAGAATGGTCGGGGAATTTTGTCGTGTCAGGAGGTTTGGTCATGGCGTGTGTAGACGTTTTTAGACAGCATTCCAACTTGCAACTGTAACAAACTGTTTGGTGTTCATTTTTACACCCTCATAATTCCAGGTTAAGTATTTCCGTAAAAGCGTTTTATGTTGTGTTTATGATAATGTTGATCGAGTCACTTAAACTTGAATATTTTTAGAAAACTTCAACAACGGTGATATTTTGTCTGACACAATGTGATAAACGTGAACGGTTATTAAAATGCTTTCAGCATAAAATGTACTTGTCTTTTTTAACTCTTCCTACTTAATTATACTGTAAGAATCAGACATAGTAATACAATTTTTCGAATAAAACTAAGACTCTTATTTTCATTTCGGGCAATACCAAGACATTTAACAAACTATTTCTGAAAACATATCAGTAGAAAATTATACTGCATGATATAGTATAAAATGTTAAATCGAATATTACTTTCCAGAATAATCAAGGACTATTATAGATCCGATCTTGAAGATGAAACGTCAAATAAACATTTTATTTAATTCTTTATTAATATCAAAAATGAATAACCATTTTCAATTTCGTTACAAAACGAAAATACAGCCGCAGCAAGCACCTCTACCGGTTTCGAAACTTATTAGTCTCTCATCAGGAGGCACATATGCTGCTCCCTCTGACCCAACTAGGACAAACCCCGGCGTGCAGGGGATGCCCTAGCGGCAACTGCTAGCAAAAGACTAAGTTTTCATTTCACTCTAATGGCATATAAAACAACGTAATGTTGCTCTACATCCCACCAGACTGAAAACAATGGTAACCTTCTCTGGTTACACCTCCGAGGCTTCTACAATTTGCAAACCATATGGATGCTGGAACTAAGGAAGATGAGGGAATTTTACAATTTATAATTCACGTCCCATCTGCTCAGCGCGGTAAAGTTCCAACGAGAATGGTTCCCTTCATACTCCAATCAGAGTAAATATAAATCAAAAATGAATAACCATTTTCAATTTCGTTGCAAAACGAAAATACAGCCGAACCATATTCTAGTCCAATCAGAGAGTGCAGCAAGCACCTCTACCGGTTTCGAAACTTTTTAGTCTCTCATCAGGAGACACATAAATATGCTGCTCTCTCTGATCCAACCAAAACAAACCCCGGCGTGCAGTCACGAATTGCAACGAACGTAATGGCATAGATATCCTAGCGGCAACTGCTAGCAAAAGACTAAGTTTTCACTCTAATGGCATATAATTTCTTTATTAATAGTTATAATATAATATTTTTTTATTAAATGTTTATTTCCATCAAGATTTTTGGGAGAACTTTTACAGCCATAACACTTTAGTAGGGCAGCCTTGGATGCTAAATTTGCAGTTACTAAAGCGTCATGGGGAACTATTGGGTTGTGAAGATTCGGTCGTAAAACCAAAAAAGCTAAGCTTTCCATTTTAGTGAAGATTTTCCATTTTTTAATTTAATTTTTAATTTCCGGAAATTGTCTTTTCAGATTATACCGCCATCTATCATCTATCCATAATTCAAAAAGATGTCTTTAATGAAATTTACTTATTTTTACATACAGAATACAGATCTACAATAAATAATGGGGGTTCCTATTTAAGATTTTAAAGTAACCCCCCACCACACCTCCGTGGGCGGTCGTGGTTGGTGTCATTCGGTAGATTTTTGAAAAATAGTGAAGACGTATTTTTTAGTTTTTCGATCTGATGTTCATTTCGCGAAAGATTCGCTTTTTTTTAAACTTTGTGTCTCACCCATTTCCTTACGCCGCCCCGCTCAAATCGTCAGATTTTTGAAATATATACTATTCTTTACGTATGTACTTAACTTACCTTGTCTTAATCTTACGTTTTCGAGTTTCAAAAAGATCTTATAATGGAAGTTTTATGCTCTATTGTAGATCAAATTCTGATTATTCAGTGTGATTCTATATTATTTTTTGTGCTTCATGCGATTGTGTGTTTGAGTGTTCGTATTCTGTTTGTGTGTTGTGTGTGGCCAGGCGCGGATACAGGAGGGGGGTCAACGGGTCCATGGACCCCCTATTGTATTGAGTCTAAGTAATTTTTTATTATTTATTTTTTTTTCTGTTAAATCTAAACTTTAAGCCATCAGTACAACACAAAATTACACGACAACCGCTTCCAAAGAATTGAAAGAAGCCATAAAATCTAATAAAACACCCTTCTCTGAAAAATAATCTGCAGGCGCATTTGTTTGGGTACCGGTGGAACCGTAAACAACGGAAATATTTTTCTCAATTCAAAGAATAACAAAAATGATATTTTAAAATGCAAATACATTACACTGGGTGTAAACCTTATGTCATGAAAAGTCACGTTTCAAATTTGCGATACAATAAAGATATAAAAATTGGTATTTTACTAGATAATCCATGCGTACCTACCCATTGATGGTAGAAAGGTTAATCTTTATGGTAAAGAACGACCAGTGAGATTAATAGTCCTGAATTGTCTATCAATCCTTTTGATACCGTAGGTATCTGGGATTATATAGTGTATTTTATCCATATAGTAAGTGCGAGTCGTTTGGCTAAATCTGGAAAATATAATATTTGAATTTGAGGTAAGTTTGGCCCCCTCTATTATGAATTTCTAGATGCGCCTGTGTGTGGCATATGTATTGCGTATGATTGAAAACGTGTGACTCACATTTTCTTATCCGTTATTGTTGGTATCTGGTATACTATTGCTGTATACTTCTTCTTTTTAGTAATTGTATAATTTGTCAAAGATGAAATATTAGAAAAACCCTCGTAAAGAGAACGTAGATGAACCAGTTGGCATAGTAATGAAATAAATTGTATAGTGAATAGGAACATGTATTTAAAATCTCTAACGGTACAAATTTCATCTAATCCAGCAAGTTGCAACTGTAAGCAACACCTTGTACTACATAAACATAATAAGAAGAATGAATGAATTTATTAGTAAACATTCCATTGTACGTACTACGATTCTCTGTTCTGTGGGAACTGAAAGGCATCGTTCACATTCTAAAACTAGTCTTATTGTTCTTCGTACTCTGTTTTCTGGTTATTAGCTTGAATGGATTCTAAATCAAACGTGAAACAGTTTTGTGTTTTGAGAGCGACATAAAAAAGAAGAGTTCATTCACATTATTTCATTAAGTTGACAAATAAATTTACTTTTTTTTAATTGACTAAAACTGCAAATAGACAAGACGAAAACGGTGGGTTCGTTGGGAAAAATATTCCCATGAGATTTTTTTGCATAATTACATTCGTGAGACATCCCAGAATAAGGTTCAAGAAGTCGTCCACGTGAAAAGTGGGCCAAATTTTTTTAACAATTTTTTTAATCAAATTGCAAAAATCAATATTTTTGGCCCGGACAATTTTTTTTGTAGGTTTTTTTGGACCATTCTGGATAAAAAAAAGGTCTCATAATTTTTCTCTAAAGTTGATCGTTTTCGAGTTATAAGTATTTTAAAATTGAAAAAAACGAAAAATAACGACTTTCAAGGCTTAATAACTCAGTTAAAAGTTATTATTATGAAAATCAGAAAGTGACTAAATCAAAGTTTAATGCCCCCCTACAAGATCCCGAAGAAATTTTTGTCATTATTTTATTACTAAGCTGTTATTTTTAAGTAATAATATTGAGCGCCATGCACGTGGTAGGCGGCCGTAAATGTGAGTGCAAGTAAGATGCACAACTGGACTGCCGGAGTGGCATCTCTCTCGCACTCAGCATTTACGGCCGGCTACCACGTGCATGGCGCTCAATACTATTACTTAAAAATAACAGCTTAGTAATAAAATAATGACAAAAATTTCTTTAAACTTTTACTTACAGTTTTTGAGTTATTTATGAAAAATTGCTTTAAAGCATGCATTTTCTTTCACAAAAATTAAAATATTTTATCTTTAATAACACAAAAAGTATTGATTTATTTTAATAACATTATATAACAAATTTTGCTTAGAATTTGTCCCTCTCTCGATTTGTGGGGTTACTTTTAATAAAGTAATTTTAACCCCCGAGAAGGGGTGAGGTATACCCCAGGCTAAAACCGCAAGTTGTTATTGTTAATTTTGTTTCTTGAGGTATCCTCTATCTGCTCAGCAATTTTGAAAGAAAATTGCAATTCAATAATTGAGATGCGTATATTTTGCGAGTTCATAAATTATTAATGATATGTAGTCGCCAAATAATTAATTTAAATTATTTTAAGTACAACTCTCTCTTAAGCCGGAAATATGGGATGGTTTTCTTACCAAGGGGTTGTAGCTCAATAGTCGAAATGCGCGTGATTTAAGAGTTTATTCTTAGAATATAAGCTATAAGAATTAAACGACTATTAACTTTTTTGTAAAAACTTAGAGTTTTTCAGAGATTTACGAAAAACCGCTTCAAAACATGCATTTTTTCACGAATAATTAAAATCTTTGATCTTTAAAGACTTAAAAAGCATTGACTTATTTTAATAACTTTATATAACAAATGTTGCTTATAATTTGTCCTTTTATTGATTCGTACAGTTATTTTTTATAAAATAATTTTCACCCCCGAGAAGGGGCGGTATCCACCCTCAGGATAAAGGCGCAAGGTGACACCATGTCACCTTTGTTTCTTGAGGTATCCTCTAACCACTGACCAATTTTCGTGAAAATCGATGAAGGTTCACCGAAATTGAAGGTAATCGACTTGATTTTTACCTTCAGTGACTGCACTATACAAAATAAATTGCAATTTACTGATCTAAATGCGCGTAATCTGTGATCTCATAAATTATTAAGTGATATGTAGTCGCCAAATAATTAATTTAATGCATTTTAAGTACAACTCTCTCTTAAGCCGGGAAGATGGGGTAGTTTTCTTGCGAAGGGGTTGTAGCTCAATAATCGAAATGCACGTGATTTAATAGTTTATTCTTAGAATATATAAGCTATAGGAATTATATCCGCAATACGATATATTTTAAGTTTCCTCAGCATTTTACTCTTAAGTTAAATCAATTAAAGGGTTGTTTGGGGGTGAATGGGATGAGCTCAAAAATCGAAACTGTATCATTTCAAGAGCTCATAAATAGCTCGTAATTCTGCCGCAAAAATAGATTCAATATTCCTATTTTTAAGTAGTGGAGGACTCAGCCCCCCACTAAAATATTAAATTCCTTCTTAGTGGAACGAGCCCAAAATCTTTAATTTGCGGAATATGAGAGCTCATAAACAGCTCATAAATCAGGGCTATTTGTTTTTTAATTTTTGCAAGTGGGGGGGGGGGCAGCTCAACACGGGTCATGAAAATAATTTCCGATCAGTATGACGCAAGAACTTCTTAACAATTTGTCGATTTTGTCCATAGAAAGTGACGTAACAAAGGCGATAAATTATGACGACAATATAGATGATTTTTTCAAAGAAAAATCAAGAAAGAAATCTGATGGGATCGAACTGGAATGACAATTTTTATGTATTCTTATCTAAATAAAAAAATCTGCTTGCAATTTTTTTTTTCGCAAAAATGGTACATGCTTGAAGAGCGGCTACTAGAGAATCGCCTAGGGCGTCAATTGACCTAAACGCGGCCCTGAATGTAACTTCTTCTTCTTCTTCGTGCGACTAGGATTACTCCTGTTTGTTTGCCTCTTATTCTGTTTCAGTTGTTGTTGACTGTACATTGTCTTTCCACCTTTTCGGCGGCCTTCCAACGGGTCTTCTGTTGTACGGCATGTTGTTTTTACACATGTTTGCTAATCTATCTAGTCTAATTCGGTTTACAGTTCTTTTCTTGTTTTTATCCACCTGTTAATATTTTGAATTTTGCATTATTCGTGTATACTTCTGTTGCTTTGTCCTTTGTCTGTCCCTTAATGATATGCCCGCCCGCTATTGATCTCAATACTTTCATTTCGATATTGTTGATTTGTTGTTTCGTCTTTCTTGTATCGGTTCTTCTCTGCTCTGCATATGTTAGAATTGGTCTTACTGTTGTCTTGTATACTTTCGTTTTATTTTCCCTTTCAACCACTTACTCTTGCAATTGCATTGTGGTCTCTGTTCTTATATTCCTGTCACGAGTGATCTCTACTCCTAGGTAATTGGATTTCATTACTTGTTCTACAATATTGCTTTTATTTCTAGTGTGCATCTACGTGGCTCTTTACTGATCACTATACAGTGATTAGCGCTCTAATAACCGGCAAAATAGCGCAAAAGATGGAAAACATAATACATTGCGAAACAAAAACAGATGAAACTAGTGGAGATGGAAATGATCGTTATAAACGTATAAAATAATACATATTACATTACATAGTTTCCCACCTTTAGACGTATCAGAGGAGTATGACAACTGTCACTGTAACAGTAGAATTTTATAAAATACTCCTGTCACAGACGTCTAAAGGTGAAAAACTATGTAATGTACCTAATGTTAATTTATACGTTTATAACGATCATTTCCACCTCCACCAGTTTCATCTCTTTTTGTTTCGTGGAAATGATTGTGAAATGGATCGTTTCTGAAACTGGTGGAGGTGGAAATGATCGTTACAAACGTATAAATTAATATTACATTACATAGTTTCCCACCTTTAGACGTCTTGTGACAGGAGCATTTTATTCTACTGTCACAGTGACAGTTGTCATACTCCTGTGATACGTCTAAAGGTGGGAAACTCTGTAATGTAATGTTATTTATACCTTTATAACGATCATTTCCATCTCCACTAGTTTCATCCCTTTTTGTTTCCATGTATTATGTTTTCCATCTTTTGCGCTATTTTGCCGGTTATTAGCGCGCTCATCACTGTATTTAGTTTTTTCTACTGGTATTCTCATATTAAGTTTGTTTGCTGTGATATTGAAGGTGTGGAGCTGCATTTGTAGGTCTTCCTCGTTATCAGCAATTACCACTGCACCGTGGTTTTATGCGCTCCCATGTGGATGAATCCTAATTGTGTCCATGATACTTGTTCTTCGTATTTTTGGAACTGGAAGTTAATTAATAGTTTTTATTTGCCCTCTGCGGCGAATTTTTCTAATAATATTAAGAAATCCACCGACGATACCATCGACAACTATATAGCTCTTAAACAATATCAGACTAGTGTCTTTTTTTAAGAAAGTGTTACCTGTAGCGAGCATCGTATTTACAGTAATTACAATTACAAACGTTCTCAATGGTCTCCGCTGACCTGACAACAATTACTTTAGCCTCTATATCTCAACAAATAGATCTAATTGCGGCTCGTTTCGTAATCGTATTATAAAAATCCAAAAGCACGATCTGCCTTTGCAACTATTCCGGTAATCCTCCATCAATTATAATATTTCAAATAGTTTACGACTAAACCAGGGGTTCTTCAACTGCACTCACCGGCAAAATTAACCGCTCACCTTGTATTTCTTTCAATTTGCAGATTATTATCAATCTTGGACCACAGTTTATGAAAATATGGTGAAAACCGCCTTCAAAGAAAACAAAACTGTAAAATTTTTGATAAAAAAGTCGCTTATCAAGGGATGCTTAGCAAAAATCGAATGTTTAAAAATCTTCAAGAAAATTCAAACAAACATAATTTTGAAAATCATAATCTAATTAAAAAAATATGAGTATTAATAATGGATTGGATGTTGCTGCATTTAGCCCTTAGGAATTCTTGGAGCCGGTTTGGAAATCCATTCATGATATCCTGGATATCAGATTGGGGGATATTGTGCCACTCCTCTATCGCAGCACTCTAGTGATGTTGATTATAGTTACTTTAGAGTATTCGTTACAAATAGTTACTTTTGTATAAAGTAATCATTTACAGTAGTCGTTATTTTGATTACTATGATTACTTTTGTTACTTTTGTATTTGAGTACCGGTTATCATATCGAGAATCGTATTCAGTAGGTAGGTATTTTGTATAGGTATAGATATAGATCTAGATAAAAATATAGGGTTCTCGCATTCCATCTTTTTTAGTGACATACATTACATATTTTACGTATGCCATTATACCTCCCTCTGTTTCATCTTCTATCTTTTCCTCACCCTCACACCCTTAAAACGTTTCAAACCGATAACGATATTCGATAACACTTGTAAAATACGGGTCCCGTCCGTTACTCGCGGGGATACGATTTGTAGAAAGTAATCAAGTGTACAGGTTGTAGATACAATAGTCGTTACTCGCTCTGATACGATTGGTACGAAGTCACGAAGTAATCAAAGTAGATACAATAGTCGTTACTCGCTCTGATACGATTGGCACGAAGTAATCAGAGTAATCAAAGTAACGATTTGCCTCTTCATATAGTAATCGTTACTTTCGGTATTCCTAAGTAACGAGTACTTTGTAACGAATAGTTACTTTTTCAACATCACTACAGCACTCTTGGGCTATAGTGGCTTACCAAGGAAGGTTAATAATGATTTGGAAAGGTATCTCTTACGAAGCTCGTACAGATTTTATTTTATTCTATAAAGGCAGTGTGAATGCTCAAAGATACGTGGAAAAAGTTCTCCAAGACCATGTCATATCTTTCGCACCGTTCAATAGTGAAAACTTTAGGATTAATGCATGACAATGCCGTGACGATTCACCCGTGAGTTCCTTAACAAGGTCGGGATTTAAGTTTTACCATCGCCGGCACGCAGTCCCGATCTTAACTCAATTAAATACATTTAAGCAACCACAAAAAAGGGTAAGAGCAAGAGTACCAACCCGTACATCCTTCGGAGAGCTCAATACGGCTGCGGTAGAGGAGTGGCAGAATAGCTCCAATCTAATATCCAGGATATCATGAATGGATTGCTGAACCAGCTCCAAGAAGTCCTAAGGACAAGAGGCGGCAACACCCATTATTAATACTCATATTTTTCTAAATTAGACTATGATTTTCAAAATTATATTTATTTGAAATTTCTTCGAAGATTTTTAAACATTGGATTTTTGCTAAGCATCCATTGATAGGCGACTTTTTGAAGGTTTTTTCCACCGTATCTTTCATAAAATTTGGTCCAAGATTGATAATAATCTGCAAATTGAAATAAATACAAGGTGAGCGGTTAATTTTGCCGGTGAGTGTAATTCGGAGCGTATTTGTGGACATTGTACAAATACAAATAGATACATCTCAAAGAAAAACTGATATTGTACTAATCTGTGCTTGTGTCCTGGGGGTGAGTCTCACCCCTTCGCGGGGGTGAAAATATACGTTCAAAATAAGTCCGTAAGTGGATAAACTGACTAATTCGAAGCAACTTTTGTTCTATAGAGTTTTTTCATGAAGTCAATACTGTTCTATAATAAGTTATTTGTGAGTTAATATTTATGTATTTCTTATTATTTTTCATTTTTCAACAAAAAAAAAACATTCTTAGCAAAAATACAGCTCATAAAATTGTGAAAAAAAAATGGTGTAAGTATAAATATGTATGTGGTCTGTAGACCCAGCAGAAGAAGCAGAGTTGTAGCGAATCGAATATTTCAACGTAAAATAACCAAAAAATAAAGCACTATTTAGGGAAAACTGATCATATCTTTTTTAAAATGTTTGTTGTTGTTGTTTGTTTGGGTTTATATGACTGCGGACACTAAATCCATTCGCCAATTTTACTATTTTTTATTTTATTAGTCATTTTTTCGTATCTTATCCTAAAACTAATACTAATATAATAAACAATTCTACTAATAAATAATTATTTTTGTATTTTTTTTTAATAATTTTTTATATATATATATATATATATATATATATATATATATATATATATACACATATATATTTTTATTAATTTTTTTCCAAATGATGTTCTCAGAGTTCCACAGCAAAAACTGCAACATTCTTCTTTAGCCCTCTACTTTTTAAAATGTTTAAAAAAGCTTTATTATTCTTTAAAAAAAAATTCTAGCATTAAAAGTAAGCAAGTAACGATCAAAATAAAGTGGTTCCCCTTTTTTTGGTAAAAAAAATCGTGAAAATCACGTCTTAATTAGCATCCTTAGTTACTATACTTTTGTATTGTTTATATTATTATGATCTGTAAGTTTCATCGGTTTAAAGTGCTTATTTTTGAAAGGGCTGTAGTTGAAAAAGCGTGAACGGGTCACTAATCACGAGTGTATCCAAATTTTGAACAGCCATATTTTAACCAATTCTGGTTTTACAGAAAAACAAATCCAAAATATTCAGAAAAGCAAAATCTACATTTTTTTACTGAGATTTTTGGTATCAATAATAATTTTTAAAACGTTAACAAAAAGTCATTTTTTTCTAAATAAAAAAAATTACTAGAAAACCAAATTTTTTCAAAAATAAGCACTTTGAACCGATAAAACTTACAGATTTTATAATAAGCAATACAGTGATGAGCGCACTAATAACCGGAAAATAACGCAAAAGATGGACAACATAATGCGTTGTGAAATAAAAAGAGATGAAAATAGAAGTGACAGGGTGGTAAATTATCGGTATTAACCTATAAAACCATTGTCAAAATAACTGTCAAAGTTGATGTTGATATTTTGATCTGCTCCTGTAAAAGATAAAAGTTTTGGTGTTTTTTGGAGGATACATTAGTGGTTAATAATTAATTTAGTATCTATAAACAAAAACATTTCAGTATCTCTCTTCAATCCTGACCCCCCGGAGGGAGTGTAGTGGTCGACGTGATGTCGTGTATTGTCCGTCTCCAAAGATCTCTGTCTCTGGTCATTTCTTTTAACTCATGCATAGGTCTTTTGCATATTCCTGTAATCTGATCGATCCATCTTGTTGGGGATCTTCCTCGTGATCTTCGGCCTTCCACCTTTCCTTGTATAATGAGTCTTTCCATGTTTTCTGTGTTGGCTCTCATAACATGTCCAAAGTATTTTAATTGTTGGAGATGGACTTTACTGGAGAGCCGTTGGCTAACTTTTAGCTCTCTTAAAATCGAATTATTTGTTCTATGGTCGGTCCAAGGAATTCGTAGCATTCGTCTCCAACAGAACATTTCAGTGGCGTCTATCTTTCTTCTTTCCGAATTTCTCAGGGTCCAAGATTCACATCCGTAAGTCAGTATTGGGAATATTAAGCAGTTGATCAACCTCATCTTTAACGCTCTTGAAATTTGACAGTCCTTCCATATTGTGGTCATTTTTGCTGTGGCGACTTTTGCTAGATCACATCTACGTTTTATTTCTTCCTGTAGTGACCCTGTGTTTGTGATTAATGATCCCAGATGTAAGTATGAGCTCACAACCTCAAACCGATCAATTGTGGTTATATGTGGATGATTGTTATGTAGTCTATCCACTATCATGATCTTTGTCTTTGATATGTTTAATTGCAGACCAAATATTTGACTTTCGTTTTCAACCAGTCGTATAAGATCAATCAGCTCTGCTTGACTATTTGCAAGAAGGACTGTCATCTGCGAAACGTAGGTTGTTTATTTTATGACCATTAATTGAGATGCCTTTTTCCCATCCTTCAAGTGCTCTTCTCATAATATGCTCTCCATATATGTTGAATAATTGTGGAGAGAGTATACATCCCTGTTTGACACCCCGTTCTGGATGAAATTCGTTTGAAAGTGTGTCAATCACTTTAACTGATCCAGTAGTGTGTCCGTATAGTTCAGTTATAAGCGAAATAAGGTGTTGGGGTACGCCCACTTCTTTTAGAATTTGCCATAAGTATCTCCACTTGACCTTGTCGAACGCCTTACGATAATCTATAAAGCATATGTACAGTGGAATATTGAATTCCCTAGATTTTTCGATTATCTGTCTTATATTTAACAGGTGTTCTCTAGTACCTCTACCTTTGGTAAATCCAGTTTGCTCTTGTGGGATTTCTCTTTGAAGGAATGTTTTTAGTCTCTCGTTGATTATATGTAGCATTATTTTACTGGCATGTCATATAAGAGAAATAGTTCTATAATTGTCGCATTTATGGAAGCTGCCTTTTTTATGAATTGTGGTTATTGTAGATTTTGTCCAGTCTTCAGGCCATTGTTTTGAATGCCATATTTGGTTACAGAGTAGATGAAGTAATTTTACGCCACTTTCTTCTGTGGCTTTGAGCATTTCTGCTGTTATCATATCTGGATCTGGTGCTTTATTATATTTGAGCTTACTGATCGCGAGTCTTACTTCATTTTCAAGTATATCAGGTTCTTCTTCCACCTCGTCAGAGATTTGGTTAACAGGTTCTTGGCGTTGATCATCTTTATATAGGTCCCTGCAATACAATCTCCATGTCTCTGCTATATCTTCTCCGTTTGTTCTCAGAGTTCCAGTGTTGTCTTCAATGGCCAAGTTCTGGCTTTAAAGTCGCTTGTTAAGTAACGTATTTTTCTAAATAGATCTCTCGGCTGATTATTCTGATCATGTCTCTCAATTTCTTTGCATATACCCTGATAGTACTGGTTTTTGTCTGTCTTGCATCTTCGATTTATTTCTCTATTGAGGTTTCTTAAACTAGCTTTTTCTCTTTCACTATGCACGCCACTTTGACAAAGATTTCTTCTATTCTCAATGATTTGAAAGGTTTCATCTGATATCCAGTGTTTCCGTTTCACATGATTATTTATCTTTGGATGATCAATTGGTGTTGTTACGCAATGTTTAAAAGTCTCCCATATTTCTTGTGAAGTTCCGTTACGAATAGAGGGCATTATTTTATGTACTTCCTGGAGAAGGTCGTCCTTCTTTCTTAGTTCTATCCTATTTGTCTCTTTTCGTTTGTTGGGCGCTTTAAGTTTAAGCTTTACTTTAGCTACGAGTAGAGTATGATCGGATCCGCATATCGCCCCTGGATATGATCTGACTGTTTGAATTGACGATCTCCAGCGAATATTGGTAAGGATGTAATCTATTTTATTTCTAGACCTATCTCCAGGACTTTTCCAAGTATAAAGTCGACGTACATGGTGTTTAAATCGAGTATTCATGATAGAATAATTGTTTGTGATAGCAAACTCGATTAAACGGTCACCTCTTTCATTTCTTTGGCCTATACCGAACTTCCCCAGTACATTCTTTATGTCGTCATTCTGTGTAGTGTTGCCAACTTTTGCATTGAAGTCGCCACATATTAAAGTAAGCTCTTTATTTGGTATGTATATATTTCAGTATATAGTGGTTTAAAACTTATTTCCCCCTAAATGGGGGATAAAAGTGAGTCAGGGACGTCTCTTTTGACGCGAGTGACTGCGGATAGTGGTGATATTAGTAGTGAAATGGAATTGAATATGCAAGATGATGGTCAAAACGCGAGATCGAACATTAAACAGTTTAATTTGCTTTCAGATAAGTATATTCTTGATAATATTTGGGTTTATATTGAAAGGATTGGTGATGATCTTAATTTGGGAAAATTACATGCAATGACAACTGGTCACCTTATTTTTAAAAAATTAAAACTTACGAATGTTCGAGAAATTAAAAGTATAGGTAGGAACCGTGTAAAAGTTTTGCTTACTTCTCGGTTAGAGGCAAATAACCTCGTCAATAACAGCTCACTTAAAGAACAAAATTTGAAAACATATATTCCTACTCATTTATTAGAAATAAGAGGTGTGGTGAAAGACGTTGACACTGGATATGATGTGAAATATCTCATGGATAACATCGAAACTCCTTCTAATGTTTTAAGTATATATCGGACTAAACGTAGGGTACAAAAAGAAGACAAAATTGAGTATGTGGACAAAAAACTATAATTATAACTTTTGAAGGCAATATTTTACCGAATTATGTTGCCTTTAATAGAGTATATTTTCCTGTTGAACAGTTTTTTGGCCGAGTTATACAATGTTATGAGTGTTTAAAATTTGGACATGTTTCAAAACAGTGCCATAGTACACAGGAACTATGTATACAGTGCGGTGAAATTAAAAATAAAGATCATCATTGTGAAAAAAGTATGTTGTGTATACATTGCAAAAAAACGATCATGTGACAATATCGAAAAAATGTCCATTTTACGAAAAATAAAAGAAAATTAAAAGTATTATGATATAATAAAAAACTACTTTTGTGGAAGCTAGACTAATATGTGAAAACTCCTTTTCGGCACTCATAAGTCCCAACTCTTTCTCTAGTTTAAATAATATTGAAAAAGAATTTCCATCCCTACCAATTAATAATAATAATAAAAATCTTGGTCCGACTCGGCCAACTGTAGAAATAAAAAGATCTCAATTTTTGACTCAATCATACTCTAATATAAATAATTCAAATGAACACTCAGGAAAGAAAAGAAAAGCAAATTCACCTATTTTAGAATCAACATCTCATAAACCGATGTTCCCCTTCACTTTTGGACTGTCTCAACCTTTGCCAACTAATTCTTATACTCCGAATACTAATATCGGAAATAAAACTGAACTAGCTAAATCTGTAGCAACATTTATAATAAACTTTTTAAAAAATATTCATACAGTAAAAGACATAAAAACCTTAGACAACAAAATAATTATTAAAGAAGTAGAAAAGTTCATAACTAATTCATAATGTCAATACAACATAATTTAAAAATAAGTCAGTGGAATTCCAGATCTGCTATATCAAACAAAGGTAGTTTAATGCATTATTTAAATAATCAAAGTATAGACATCCTCCTAATTAGTGAAACATGGTTCAAAAAAGATATTAGCTATCATTTTAAAAATTATAATTTGGTTAGAAAATACAGAAATGATGGCTTCGGTGGTGTTGCTGTTCTCATCCACAATTCAATTACTTTTAGTGAATTAAATTTAAACTCTAATTTTAATACGGAAATAGAAGTTTGTGGTGTAACAATTAAATATAAAACAAATGATCTGAATATTTTATCTATATATAGACCACCTAAAAGTAAAAGTTCAGTAAATGATTGGACAAACATCTTCTCGCAAGTTAATAATTCAGCAATTATAGGAGGAGATTTTAATGCTCACCATACTATTTGGGAATCTAGTTACAATGACACAGTTGGAACACAACTTATTAATACTGCAGATGATCTCAACCTTATCGTAATAAATAACGGTGAGCCTACTGTTCTAACTCGAAAAGATCAAAATAGTTCAGCAATTGATGTAACCTTTGTTACTCCTGACATAGCTAATAAAATCCACTGGTACATACATTCTGAGACACTAGGCTCTAATCATTTTATTATCAATATGGAAATATTAGATAGTACTACAACTGAAGAGTTTATACCCAGAAGTAAGTGGAACATTAGAAAAGCCAATTGGACTTTATACACATCCTCAGTTGAAATTTTTTTTAATAGCGTTTACGAAATGGACAGTACATCTGATAAATACAGCTTTCTAATAGATAGTATGAATCATGCTGCGCACATTTCAATCCCGCAATACAAAACTTTTAAAAATAAAATTCGTTGTTCCCCATCTTGGTGGAATACAGAATGTGATACAATTATTAAAGAAAGGCAAGACGCACTGGCAGTATATAAAAAAATGCTAATTTTGAAAATTATATAAAGTGTCAAGCTAGCATGGCTAAAACTAAGAAGAATCTAAAATTGATAGCTAAAAAGAGTTGGAAAGATTTTGTGTCTTCTCTAAACAAAAATACTCCAACTACAACGTTGTGGAAGCAAGCCAGAAAACTAAATAGAAAATAAATTCCAAATGCATACAATTTGGATAACACCTTAGAGGATGAAATCTTTGATAAAATTGCTCCGCCATTTGTTAAACCACCTAATACTCATAATTATATTCCAGATAAGGAAAGCCATTTTTTACTAGAACCTTTTAATCTTACAGAACTAGAATCTGTTCTAAAAAATCGAAATAACGCGAGCCCAGGATTTGATAATATTAAATATCCAATGATTCAACATCTCCCTAAAATTGCCAAACTTCTAATGTTGGATATTTTTAATCGTGTAATCAGCAATAAATCAGTTATTAATAAATTTCACGATGTAATTGTTTTACCAATATGAAAACCAGGTAAAAACTCAAATTTGGCTCAGTCATATAGACCGATTTCTCTTATGTCCTGCATGTTGAAAACTCTAGAACGAATGATAAAACACAGGTTGGAATGGTGGGTAGAAAAAAATAAACTTCTTCCAAATTTTCAGTTTGGTTATAAAAAAGGATGTGGTACTTTAGACGCACTTTCTACACTAACAGATATTCAAAACACATTTTCCAACAACACTTATTTACCTACAATATGCGTAGACATTGAAAGTGCATATGACAATGTCAGTCTTGACATTTTAAGTGAAAAATTTATAAAACATTTTCATATACCGCCTCAGTTGGCTGAAGCTCTTTATAATTTTTATTCCTGCAGAAAGATATATCTGAGAACTAATAATAATAAGCTGATAGGTCCTAGATATAATAATTTAGGACTACCACAGGGATCAGTATTGAGTCCTCTTTTGTTTAATATGTATACTGCGGATTTGCATAAAGTCCCTACTGACATTTTTAAATTTCAAATAATACAATATGCTGATGATTTTCTTCTGTATTCACAGGCCAAAACTTATGATAACTCGGTACAAACCTTAGGACGAATATAATGTTGTGTTAACTCATGGTTCAATCAAAATGGATTCGAAATAGCTCAAAATAAATCTACTGTCTGTATTTTCACTCGACATAATATCCCAAAAATAGAGAATTTAAAACTTAATGGCTACGACTACGCATTTTCTTCTTCCATTAAATATTTGGGAATAATTTTGGATCGTAAATTGACTTTGAAATTACATATTGACTTTATGATAAATCGATGTAATAAGGGTCTTAATTTTCTTAAAGCAATTTCAAGGACTTGGTGGGGAGCTGATGTTGAAACTTCCTTACTTTTCTATCGATCATATATTAGATCTATAATTGATTATGGATGTATTCTATATGGCTCAGCTTCTAAACATATTTTAAACAAAGTAGACGTTGTACAGAACTTACGACTCCGTATCTGTTTGGGAGCTATGAAATCAACTTCAAATAAAGCTTTACATGTAGAAGCTTTAGAAATTCCACTCAATTATAGAAGGAAATATCTCAGCCAGAAATTTTTAATAAAAATTCGTTACCTAAATATCGGTCTTTACCAAAATGTTAACAAACTGAATGTAGCGGATTTAACTAATAAATACTGGAAGCTAAAGAACTCGCCTCCACTTTGTGAGGCTTTTCGAGATCTGTCAAATTTTGACTGTGATTATAACGTGATTGATAGCATTGGACTTTCATCCGATAACATCCAAATAAAAACTTTGTTTTAAGCTACACTTGCTTATTTTTAATAGGGTTAATTTTCTGTAATCGAAAGTTATTTTCTATAATTTAATTTCGAACCTAGGGATCTTTTCGTAAAGTAACTCGTGGACATCCCAACGTAACACTTAGAATTAGTCAATTTATCCACTTTCGAACTTATTTTAAACGTATATTTTTTCACCCCCGAGAAAGGGTGAAACTCACCGCTAGAACACAAGCACACATCGACACAATATCACTTTTTTTTTCTTTGGCATGTTAGCTAAGTGTATGCCAAATTTCATGTTAATCCAAGCGGTTCATTAAAATTTAGAGCAAAAACCGTGAGTAAAATAAATGGACTAGTTAGTGGATCGTCGTCGTCAATCAACCCTGATTTGTCCATTGTTCCTCTATAAAACAGGTTGTATTACTCGGGAACTTAAATGAACAATTTCGAGGAAAAGTTCAGAAAATATTGGCATTATACATTTTATACAAAATATGAAATTTATGAAAAATATGCCAGATATTCAAAAGAAGCATGTTGCATAAATATTCCGGACTCCTTATGTGGCGACGCCGGGCGCCGTTGCTCACTCTTGTGGAACCTCTGTACTGTAGTAAAGAAAGAAAAGGCAAATAAGAGCCTGACGGCCTTTGTGCTTCGCCGGTAATTAGTTTTGTCTAATAGGATAAATTCTTCTTATAAACATTTCTTATTTACGTGGTAATTTAAATCAGAAATATTCCGGTAATTGGTAAAATCTGGAAAATTATCGTACAGTGAGGTACGATTGTACAGGTAAATATGTATATAAATTGGAACATACACTCTGGGCCAAAATTAACCGGCCACGTTAAAAATGGGTAATTTTTGATGTCTTATATCTCCTAAACCTGTTGTCCGATTTAAGTGATTTTTTTAATATGTTATAGCCTTATTCCCTGACAGTATCGTTATAATAATGTTGTTGCTAAACAGGTAAATTTTTATTGTATACCGGGTGTACGCATCAAACTGTGTTTTTTTCTTAAAGTTTGCATCACCCTGTGGAATATTCTGGCATTTGTAGAATACTGAAATTAAAACCTAACTATAGCCTCATGCTTTCTCAGCATTTTGTTTTTTGATTGATTCGCTTATGTTGGATAATACAAAAGTTAGGTGCTTTAACAACTAGACATGTTTTTTATCAATACAGTGTGTTTTAAAAATATTTTGGCAAAGTTTAAGGGGCAATTCTGCATGAAAAAATAATGACAGATTGCTTTATAAACTTATGTCCGCAAATGAGTCGTTTCCGAGATAGGGGGTGTTGAAATTTTTCTGACAAACTGACGATTTATTTATTGCTGTAAAACCGGTTGAGATATGCAAATGCAATTTGGTGGGTTTTATGACATAGTTATTGCACATTTTATGGCATACAATTAGGCAGTTAATATTCACCATTGGCGCGCATGCGGGTAATATGATGGCTCATATTACCCATATGCGCGCCAATGGTGAATACTAAATTCTTAATTGTATGTCAAAAAATATGCAATAACTACGTCATAAAACCCACCAAATTGCATTTGCATATCTCAACCGGTTTTAAAGCAATAAATAAATCGTCAGTTTGTCAGAAAAATTTTAACACCCCCTA
Source organism: Diabrotica virgifera virgifera (assembly GCF_917563875.1). NCBI lineage: Eukaryota > Metazoa > Arthropoda > Insecta > Coleoptera > Chrysomelidae > Diabrotica > Diabrotica virgifera. The sequence continues at coordinate 152,850,088 of NC_065451.1, read as the reverse complement.
TCTCGGAAACGACTCATTTGCGGACATAAGTTTATAAAGCAATCTGTCATTATTTTTTCGTGCAGAATTATCCCTTAAACTTTGCCAAAGTTTTTTAAAAACACCCTGTATTGATAAAAAACATGTCTAGTTGTTAAAGCACCTAACTTTTTTATTATCCAACATAAGCGAATCAATCAAAAAACAAAATGTTGAGAAAGCGTGAGGCTATAGTTAGGTTTTAATTTCAGTATTCTACAAATTCTAGAATAAACTACAGGGTGATACAAACTTTAGGAAAAAAGCACAGTTTGATTCGTACACCCTGTATACAATGAAAATTTACCTGTTTAGGAACAGTATTATTATAACAATATTGTCGAGGAATAAGGCTATAACATATTAAAAAAATCACTTAAATCGGACAACAGGTATATAAGGAGATATAAGACATAAAAAATGACCCATTTTTAAGGTGGCCGTTTAATTTTGGCCCAGAGTGTATTATATTATTATTTATTTAGTTACTATGTGATCCGACAGCCTTAAAATTAAAAATGTTCACGTGTAATTACAGAAGAGCTCTAAAATTACCGATTTGTATTCCGAGTGACACTTTGACAGTTTTAATTTCCAATGTCCCCTTAATCAAATTGTGTCATGAGGGCAATACAAATCGGTAATTTTAATAGCTCAAGTGTAATTCGGTAAGATTATTTCATAAATGAATCTGTATTTTTGAATCATTTTAACTAATATTTTATTGATATCATCATCTGAATATTTGCTAAACCTTCTCATGGTGTTCACTTTGACAAATTGCAAAACATTTATCACTGAATGTTTATTGAATTTTAAATTTTCGTAACAACGAAGGACATAATTTGCCGGGCTACTTGACGACGAGAAATTATCAAAAAATATTATCACTTGAAATTATACAAGATCTCTAAAATTACCGATTTGTATCCCGAGTGACACTTTGGACAGTTTTAATTTCCCGACCCGAAGGGGACGAAAATTATGTTAAATTGTCACGAAGGCAATACAAGTCGGTAATTTTTAAAAGCTCGAGTGTAATTCGGTAAGATTATTTCATAAATAAAACTGTATGTATTTTTAAATCATTTTAACTAACATTTTGTTGATATCTTCGAAACTTCTTGATGATGAATCTTTAAGAATACTATGTAAAATCTTCAATAATATCTATGACAGAGGCAATATCCCAAAAGATTGGCTAGTTTCAGAATTTGTTACGTTATCAAAGAAACAGGGAGCGAAAAAGTGCAGAGAATATAGGCTAATAAGTCTAATGAGCCATGCATTAAAACTTTTTCTTAAATTTACACATCTCAGAATATACAAGCTATGCGAAGATAGAATACAAGAGACACAGTTTGGATTCATGAAAGGCGTAGGTACAAGAGATGCACTGTTTAGTCTACAGGTATTATTTCAAAGATGCAGAGATATGACTTGCGATATTTACACCTGCTTTGTGGACTACCAAAAAGCATTTGATAGAGTTCAACACCGAAATTATGGTTGTTCTAACAAAAGCCCAAATGGATGATAAAGACCGGCGTATAACACAAAATTTATACCGGAACCAATTAGCCACAATAAGAACAAATCTTGGAGATGAACAAACAGAAGTGATCCAGATTCTACGAGACGTTAGACAAGGATCTACACTTTCACCTATATTATTTAACCTATATTCAGAGGAAACATTTAGTGAAGCCTTGGAGAATTGCGAACATGGAATACTCCTAAATGGAGAACGCCTAAACAACATCCGCTCTGCAGATGACACCGTTATTTTTGAAGACAGTTTGAACAGTTTACAGCAACTAATAAACAAAGTAAATGAAGTAAGTGAAAGATTTGGACTACAAGTAAACATATTATCAAAAACTTAAATGGTCATCAGCAAAAATAAAATTAGAGACGCCCAACTGCTTATCAAGAATACACCAGTGGACCGAGTAAAACAGTACAGTGGAACCCCGATAAGTCCGCCTCCGATGCCCCGGAAGTCCGGCTAACCCGGACCGATTTTCATCAGACAAAATAAACATTTTTTCACTTTGACTGAGTTTTTTACTAAGAAATGAAAAATACTGTATACAGCTGTACGTAATTAGATGTACTGTGCATCAGTGGCGGCCGGTCAGGGTCGGCAGTGCCGACCCACACATTTATGGACACATTGTAGATTTTCTAAATATTTAATTTAATCAGAGTTGATGATATTTGCTTCTGTAAAATAAAAAAAATCTGTCAGATAATACAGACTAAATTTTATTCATTGTTTTTAAAATAATTCGATCAATCCGATATGTTAAGTAACCCCTACGCGTAAGAAACTTTTCAAATTAATAATCCCAGCGATGCATCCGATTGTGATTGTGTGAATTCTTTTTTATAAGATCAGGGCTAGGATTCCGTGCACTGTCAATTCTCATTAAAATATTTGAATTTTTAGCTTTAATTAAATTATTTTCTAGTTTTGCTAGGTTATACTCTAATTGATGCTGAAGTGACACTTAGTAAGAAAATATTTGAATTAAAACTAAAAATTCAAATATTTTCACGACAATTGACATCGATAGAAAGCGACTGTAGATATTACAGTGCACGGAATCCTAGCCCTGCTTCGACAGGGACGGCAAGCCGTCCCTAGATTTACGATTCACTTGTAAGAAGCGCTGTGGAATATTAGCCAATAGGCAACCAATTATATATTTCACAATGCACATTTCGCAATTATACATTTCACTGATAATAGTGCGCTCGGAATGAAATTATTTATAAAATAAAGTAGCTTTTGGAATTTTAAATCTCGGTTAGTTTTCACTGTAGCATATTTTCGTAAACAGCTTTTGGAAGTTTTTAATTTTATTAATAAAGGCGACAATTTTGCAAGTGATGATATCTCGATCCGTGAAGCAATCGGTTTGAAGACTTTACTAAATGATTATTCTTTTAATATTTCTTTACAAATTTTTAAGAAAGTGTTTACCCAAACTGATGTGATATTCAATGTTGTTCAAAATCAATCAACTGACATTATTTATTCCAAAAATAGAATAACAAAGCTGGTAAAAAATCTCAGAGATAGTAATTTTCAATATATACGCAATGACGTTTTGGATTCGCTTGATATTTCCGAACCCCCCCAAAAAAGACAAAAGTATGACACAGATCTCGAAAAAACAAGTATATTTTGAAATTTTTGATACTATTACTACTTGTGCAAATATGTAGATACTCATTTTTTCAAATTTTGAAGATTTGCAAAAATTAAAAGTTACGCCAAAGAATTTTCAAAATATCTATTAGACAAGTGTATTAAAACTATCCATCATTCTTTAATCAAATAAACTAAGGAAATTAATTAAAAGTTTTATAATATGCTGATCCAAATATTTTCGGAAGATGGGATAAGCTACAAAATATGTATTTTATAAAATATACTGCAATTCATTGCAACAAACTGTTCCCGAAATTAATAAACTATTATCATGAATTCTCTCATTGCTACCAACTTTTGCCTTAAATGAATGGGATTTCTCTTGTCTCAAAAGTGTCAAAACGTATTGTCAAAACATCATGAAACAAAAGAGAATGTCAAGCTTTTCTCAAATGTCAATAGAGAAAAACTATTAAAATCTCTCCAACACATTAATAAATTTTACGATGATGTTATAACCCATTTTGCTCGTACAAACAACATAGACTAAAGTTAATTTAAAAACCTGTTTAGGTTCTAAATCTATATGAAAAAACAAAAAAAAAAAGGAAAAAAACAAAAATCAAAAATCTTCTATGATGATTGAAGCCTTTTAATTAGATGGTATATCTATCTGAGGAGACAAAAACCTTGCCGACCCTGTCCCTAAAGCCACGAGCCGCCACTGCTGTGTATATGTATTTCATGTTTTTGCAATTATAATGAAGTTTATCTGTAAGTATACCTGTAAGTATTTTATTAATTTTTACCACATTCTCCGGCTATCCCGGATTTTCGATAACCCGGATCGGCCGAGATCCCGATTAATCCGACTTATCGACGTTCCACTGTATACCTATCTTGGAACAATAGTAAACGAACAATGGGATCACTCACAAGAAGTAAAATGTAGAATAGAGAAGGATAGGAGTGCATACAATAACATGGGCCAAACTCTTTAAAAGCCACAACCTTAATCTGGAGATAAAAGTAAGGTTCCTACGATGATATATCTTCTCAATATTATACTACGGAGTTGAATCCTGGACACTCGCGAAGCGATGGAAAAAAACTTAAAGCCTTCAAGATGTGGCTATACAGGCGAATCATAAGGATATCATGGACGGACAAGATAACCAACGAGACCGTATTACAAAGAATGGGGAAAGAAAGAGAGGTGATGTGTACGATTAAAAGGAAAAAGAGTATCTCAGACACATAATGGGAAACGACACTAAATACAGATTACTGAAGGTAATCCTTCAAGGCAAAGTATTCGGAAAGCGAGGAATTGGGAGAAGAAGAATATCATGGTTAAAGAACCTGAGGAAATGGTTTTCCACAACAACAACTAATCTATTTAAAACATCAGTTAATAAAATAATTATAGCCAGAATAATCACCAATATTCGAAACGAATAGGCATCAAAAGAAGAAGATACATCTAAAAAAACACTCTTTATCAGCATTTTTTCATAGTTTCTACCACTGTTAATTAAAAAGGAAATAGTATACCTACTCGTGTTCTGTCGTATCTCCACCACTGCTGTACCTAGGGAAATCTATTATCCAATTTATTTAAGTCTACTTCTAATTACAAATATCCGTCTTCGAAGAGGTCACGTTTGTAAGAACAGTGTATTTACGATAATAAGTACACCTGCTTCTTGAATACGAGTAAAAGATTTAAACGATTAAGTTATTCGATGTAATTTTAGATAATAACTAGTGAACCTTAGATAAGGCACTGTAACCGTGATCGGGATAAAAATGTTTCTTAAAAAATAATAAACATGCAACCATCAAACATAGAGACATACAAATACGAGCACTAACAACTATGTGATGAGCGCGCTAATAACCGGCAGAATAACGGAAAAGATGGAAAACACATTGCGAAGTAAAGCGAGATGAAACTATCAGAGGTGGAAATCATCGGTATAAACGTATAAATTAACATTACATTACAGAGTTTCCCACCTTTAGACGTCTGCGACGGGAGTATTTTATAAAATTCTCCTGTCACAGTGACAGTTGTCATATTCCTTCGATACGTCTAAAGGTGGGAAACTATGTAATGTAATGTTAATTTATACGTTTATACCCATAATTTCCACCTCTAATAGTTTCATCTCGCTTTACTTCGCAATGTATTATGTTTTCCATCTTTTGTGTTATTCTGCCGGTTATTAGAGCGCTCATCACTGTATTAGTCCTGTGGCCAGGGGGGTACAACGGCCTCCTTTATTCAGATGAACTTGCCCAAGTTTTTTTATGTATTTTGACCCGTAGATCATGAAATTTTTGGGTAACAGTTGATCCGGATGTCGATAAGATTGTTATAAACAAAGAACTTGAGGAATTACCTACCAACGATTTTTCGCAAAACAAAACATTTTTTTGTATTTGTTGGGCCATTCCAATCAAAAAATGTCTTACAAGTTTTTTCGTAGATGCTTAGTTTTCGAGATAAACGCGGTTGAACTTTCAAAAAATCGGAAAATTACAACTTTCGAACCCGAATAACTTTTGATTAAAAAATAAAATAGCAATTCTGCTTACCGCATTTGAAAGTTCAAGTCAAATTATACCAGTTTTGATTATTTGCATTGCTAAAAATTAATTTTTTTATTGTCAAACGAAGCTATAAACACATAGTGCTTGAGTGATGTTTTTAATGCATCTCTCATTTAAAATTGAACGACTAGGCACGCCAGCGAACAGGCTATTTCTACGTAGCATGCATTGTGCACGGGAAACACTATTTGTTTATAGCTTTGTTTGACAATAAAAAAAATTAATTTTTAGCAATGCAAATAATTAAAATCGGTGTAATTTGACTTGAATTTTCAAATGCGGCAAGCAGAATTGCTATTTTATTTTTTAATCAAAAGTTATTCGGGTTCAAAAATTGTAATTTTTCGATTTTTTGAAAGTTCGACCGCGTTTATCTAGAAAACTATGCATCCTACAAAAAACTTGTAAGAACATTTTTTGCTTAGAATGACCCAAAAAATACAAAAAAAGTTTTGCTTTGCGAAAAATCGCTGGTATGTAATTCCTCAAGTTCTTTGTTTATAACAATCTTATCGACATCGGGATCAACTGTTACCTAAAATATTCATGTTCTACGGGTTAAATACATAAAAAACTAGGGTAAGTCCATCTGAATAAAGGAGGCCGTTATACCCCCCCCCCTCCCTGGCGACAGGACTATACAGGGTGTTTGGTAAAGAATGGACCATAGCTTAACCTCAGGTTCCTGAGGTTAAAATAGGCCGATTTAAGCTAACTTACCTTTGTACAAAGTTTTTAATAACCGAGATACAGGGTGTCAAAGTTAAACTTGTTTTTATTTAATATTGAATATTTCCTGACAGGCATGAGATATCAACGCGAAATTTGGCATGTGGGGGTTTTTTGGGACGAAAAAACTAAATTCCCTACCAAAAATTATGTGTTGCCCAGAGGGCGCCACATACGCCTTTCAGCACTCATTTAATACGTTCAATTTTTTTTATCCGTCGCTCCGTATAATTTTGACAATAAAATTTTTATTACCCTATTAGTTTTACTTAAAAAAGGTATAACTGTTTCATCTCCCTAAACTCCACCGTTTATTAGATAAACGCATTTTAATTCTGCGGTGCAACATAATTTTTAGCATAATATCATTGTAGTTACACCAGAAAAATAACTTAAAACCATAAAATTATCCAAAAATGTATCGCAAATTTCTTCAAATGGAATTTGCGATGCAATTACATAAATTTGAGAACTGGCACAATTATTATAGTTTTAAGTTATTTTTCGGGTGTAACTACAATGATATTATGCTAAAATTGATGGTGTATCGCAGATGTAAAATGCGTTTATCTCGAAAACGGTTGAGTTTAGGGAGATAAAACAGTTATACCTTTTTTAAGTAAAACTAATAGGGGAATAAAAATTTTAATGTCAAAATTATACAGAGTGAGGGATAAAAAAAATTGAACGTAATAAATGAGTGCTGAAAGGCGTATGTGGCGCCCTCTGTGCAACACGTAATTTTTGGTAGGCAATTTAGTTTTCTCGACCCAAAAAACCCCCACATACCAAATTTCATGTGGTTATCTCATACCTGTCAGGAAATATTTAATAATAAATAAAAAAAAAATTAACTTTGACACCCTGTATCTCGGTTATTATAAATTTTGTACTAAGGTAAGTTAGCTTAAATCGGCCTATTTTAACCTTAGGAACCTGAGGTTAAGCTATGGCCCATTCTTTACCAAACACCCGGTATATGTATTGGGACAAACTAAGATACATGCATAATTTATATAATCAACAGTTTATTTTGTTCCAATAATCGTTTTAATATAATGCTATTAGTGCAGTCACTGAAGATTTTCACCTCCGATTTCGTTGAACCTCGATCGATTTTCATGAAAATTGGTGAGTAGTTAGAGGGTACCTTAAGAAACATAGGTGACATGCTGCCAACTTGCGCTTTTACCCTGGAGTGGATGCCACCCTTTCTAGTGGGTGAAAATTATTTCATTAAAAATAATCCCACGAATCGATAGGGGGACAAATTATAAGCAAAATTTGTTATATCAAGTTATATTAAAATAAATCAATACTTTTTAAGTTATTAAAGATTAAAAATTCTAATTTTTACTGAAAAAATCCTTGTTTTAAAGCGGTTTTTCATAGATAACTCAAAAACTGCTTCTTCTTCTTCTTTGAGTGCCTCTCCTATCGGAGATTGGATATCATTAGGGCGATTCTAATTTTATTTACTGCTGTTTTGAACAATTCGTTAGTGGTACAGCCGAACCACTCTCTCAAATTTCTCATTCAGGACATTCTTCTACGGCCTGGATTTCTTCGTCCTTGGATTTTTCCTTACATTATATTTTGTAGGAATGTGTACTTTTGTCCCCTCATCAGGTGGCCTAAGTATTCAAGTTTTCTCTTTTTTATATTCAGTAGAACTTCTGGCTTGTTATTTATTCTGCGTATTACATCTTCATTTGTAATTTTATCCACCCAACTTATTCTTAGTATACGGCGGTACCACCACATCTCAAAGCTTTCAAGATTTTTAATATTCCTCTCTTTAAGAGTCCATGACTCAACACCGTAGAGCAAAGTACTGAATACATAGCATTTTAACATTCTAGTTCTAGTTCGTAGATGGATACTAATATCACGATTAAAAAATAATTTTTTCATTTTTATAAAAGTAGACCTGGCAATTTCAATACGTCTTTTTATCTCGTGATTTTGGTCACCTGTTTCATTGATAAGGGTTCCCAAGTATTTGTATTCGTTTACTTTTTCAAGTTGGGTACCGTTTATTGTGATACTAGTGTCATTTATTGGATTCTTACTGAAGGTCATATATTTGGTTTTTTTGACGTTCATCCTTATGCCGTAGTTATTACATATCTCATTCATACTTTCAACTAGATGTTGTAGATCTTCCGCTGTTCTTGCCATTATCACAGTATCGTCAGCATATCGAATGTTATTGATAACTTCTCCATTGACTATTATCCCTTCGTTTGCATATGAGAGAGCTTCTTGGCATACTTGTTCGCTGTAGATATTAAACAAGAGCGGTGACAATATACAACCATGTCGTACCCCTCTACGTATTTCTATTTCGTCCGATGTTTGGTCTTCTATTTTTATATTAGCTCGCTGATTACAGTACAGATTTAATAATATTTGTATGTCTCTGGTGTCAATGTTCTTATTCTCCAGGATTTCTTTGAATTTACTGTTGCGTACTTTGTCAAAAGCCTTTTCAAGGTCTACAAAGCAGGCGTGTACCTCTTGGTTAACATCTAATCATCTCTGTGTTAGAACGTTCAAGACAAAGAGAGCATCCCTTGTACCTAATCCTTTTCTGAATTCCATCTGTGTATCGTTAATATCGATGGCTAGTTTTTGATAGATTCGGTTGTGGATGACTCTAAGAAATATTTTAAGCAGGTGACTCATCAAGGAGATTGTTCGATGATCTGAACATTGCACTGCCTTAGTTTTCTTTGGTATGGTGACAAACGTAGACAGCAACCATTCTTGTGGTATTAATACCAGTACTGTATATTGTATTGAATATATGCAATATTATGGTTACGGATTTATCATTCAAAAGCTTCAGCAGTTCTGTAGGGATTTCATCAGGTCTGTTTGCTTTTCCATTTTTAGCGTTTCTTATTGCGTATTCTACTTCTTCTTTCAATATGTCTGGCCCACTTGCATTGATTATCTGAATTAAGTTGTTTCTATCGTCTTCAAATAATTCATTCATTTCAGGTATTCTGTCCATCTTTTTATTTTATTCTCTAGATCTACAATAAGGTTTCCATCTTTGTCTTTAAGTTTACCTATTTGGCATTTCTTTATGCTTCCTGTTATCTTTTTTACTTTTTTGTGCATATTGAACGCATCGTACTTTTTCTCATAGGTTTCCATTTCTTCACACTGTTCTTTAATCCACGCCTCTTTGGCTTCTTTTATTCTCTTTTTTATGTGTTTATTTATTTCTTTGTATTTGTCTAGGGAATTCTTCATCTTTCTTCTTTGTTCCATCAAGTCTAGTATGTCCTGTGTCATCCACCCCTTGTTCTTTGTTGTCGTTTTTGTCAGATGTTTGTTTCCTGCTGTTTGTATAGCTGTATTTATGTACTTTAATTTTTGGTTAACGTTATCTGTATCGTTAATTTTTTGTTGCACTGAACTGAAGTTTTCATTTATTTCTTCTCCTGTTTCTTGTCGTATATTTTTGTTTCTAAGTTTATCTAAATCTAGTGTCTTTCTGTGTGGTCTCCTAATCTTTTTTGGTCTCGCCTCTATCACAGTAACTACCGGATTATGATCTGAGCCTATATCAGCTCCTGGGTACGTCTTAGTACATTTAATAGCATTACGATACCTCCTTGCTATCAGAATGTAGTCTATTTGATTTCTCACTATTTTTTCTTTGGTATGTTGTGGAGATGTGCATGTATATAATCGCCGAAGAGGTAATTTGAAAAGGGTGTTTGTTATTACGAAGTCTTCGCTCTGGCAAAATTGAATCAATCGATCTCCTCTGTCGTTTCTGTTTCCAAGTCCATAGTTTCCTACATGTTCTCCTACCTTACCTTGACCGACCTTGGCATTAAGACTGCAACTTTCTACAAAAAAGTTATTATTATCAAAGGTGAAGATAATAAAAAATTTAATAAATTTCTTACTTGAAAAACCATTTAATATTATATACAAAGTGAGTTATAAGTAATGTTCATCATTATAAGCGCTCATCACTGTATAATACATAAACATAATGTACACACATATAATTTTATACAGTGTGTCCATAAAGTAACGCATAAATTCATTATTAGCTAAATAAACAATACTATTAGAAATTCCCGAAACAGGTCGATTTGTATTTTTAAATTACGATTTTTTTGGCATATATTTAATACTAGTAAGGTCATCCGTCTTAGCCCGATCAAAGAACAATCTGACCCCAAAAAAATAAAGGAAGAATGAAAATTTGGGAATAGGTAGTTGAAATTGTCTATTATTATATAAGAAAAAGTTTACAATTCTACACCCCTCCATTTATCAAAAATAGAGGGGAATACCCCCCTCTCGAAGGTGAAAAATATGCATTCAAAATAAGTCCGGAATTGGATAAAATGACTAATTCTAAGCAACTTTTGTTCTATAGAGTTTTTTCCCTAAGTCAATACTTTTCGAGTTATTTGCAAGTGAATATGTTTATTTTTAACAGAAAAAACATGTTTTGGACGGTTTTTCGGAGATAACTCAAAAAGTAAGTATTCCGGCGAAAAAAATATTCTTAGCAAAAATATGCTTATAAAAAACTAAAAAAAATGGTGTATGCTTAAGGTCTGTAGACCCAGCAGAAGCAGAGTTGTAGCTAATGAAAAGTATGTTCTTCTTCATAAAATTCCAAATCTAATATTTCAATGTGAAATAACCCAAAAACGCAGCACTTTTCGGGGAAATTCATTTCAACTTTTTAAAGTGTTTAAAAAAAGGATTATTTTTGTTTAAAAAAAAACTTGTAACATTAAAAGTAAGTGAGTTACGCTCAAAATATCGTTGGTCCCTTTTATTTTTTGTTAAAAAAATCGCGAAAATCACCCCCTAATTAGCATCATAAATAAATTTTATCATTACCACTTCACACGTTACTTTGCTTAGGTATGTATTATTTATATGATCTGTAAGTTTCATCGGTTCAAAGTGCTTATTTTTGAAAAAGCTGTAGTTAAAATGGCTTGAACGAGTAACTAATCACGAGTTTAGGCAAATTTTGAACAGCCATGGCATAATCAATTTTAGTTTAACAAAAAACAAAAAAGGAAAAATATTCAGAAAAGCAAAACGTACATTTTATTACTCTTTAAGGTTTTTGGTATTACTAATAATTTTTAAGTTAATTCCATGAACAATTCTATTTTTTTTTCAAAATTATAAAAAAAATATTTATTTTAAACCCAATTTTTTTCAAAATTGAGCACTTTGAACCAATGAAACTTATAGATAATATAAACAATACATAAGTAAAGTAACTTGTGAAGCGGTTATGATTAATTTTTTTTGGGAAGCTAATTAGGGGGTGATTCTCGCGATTTTTGTACCAAAAAATAAAAGGGACCAACAATATTTTGAGCGTAACTCACTTATTTTTAATGTTAGAAATTTTTTTAAAAAACAAAAATAAACCTTTTTTTAAACACTTTTAAAAAGTTGTAATGAATTATCCCCAAAAAGTGCTCTGTTTTTAGGTTATTTCACATTGAAATATTCGATTTGGAATTTAACGAAGAAGAACCTACTTTTCATTAGCTACAACTCTGCTTATACTGGGTCTGCAGACCTCACCCGTACACCATTTTTTCAATTTTTTATAAGCTATATTTTTACGAAGAATATTTTTTTCGCTAGAGTACTTACTTTTTGAGTTATCTGCTAAAAACCGTCCATAAACATGTTTTCTTTTGTTAAAAAATGAACATATTCACTCGCAAATAACTCGAAAAGTATTGATTTAGTGAACTCTATAGAACAAAAGTTGCGTAGAATTAGTCATTTTATCAAATTCTGGGCGTGACGACGTAATCGATGATTTTTTTAATGAGAATAGGGGTCATGTGATAGCTCATTTAAAAGGGTACTCGATTCTCTATTCAGTAATATAAACATTAACATAATTATTTATACAGGGCGTCCAAAAAATTTTTTTAATTAAATTATTTCACACAAAAAGAAGAATGTATGTATTTTATGTAATTCTAAATACATTTAACTACTATCAGAAAACAGAAATTTTTTTATTTGACACATCAACATTGATTTTCAGTAGTAATAACCCAAGGACATTGATAATTGTTCGAAAAAATTTTATAACAGATTTCGAAAGCTTGTTGCTTGGAAACAGACCGACGCCTTAGGCGGAGGTCTGTTGCCTGTAAGCAACAAGCTTGAGAAAGTTGTTAAAAAATTTTTGAGCATTTATCAATGTTCGAGGGTTATTCGGATAGAAAATTTTTTGCTGGTTATGAAAAAAAATACAGAGCAGAAACAATTTATTTAAATGTGCAACTAACAAAGGAACAATTAGAAAAATTTAATGAAGATCCAGACATAATAGTTTCTATAACTGATGAAGATGTATTTCCACTACGCATGCTGTTAATAATTTTATTATGATGTTCTTCGTCAATGTTCAAGTACGGTTTTATTGAGTTGGGATTGTTATGCCCCGTAATTTTTATAAGCTCTTGCTCTTGAACACCACTTTTGGCCAACCAACTGACCGCGGTCGATCTATTGGAGTGATTAGTAATTTTTTTTTCCTTGGTTTTCAAGCCAATCGCTTCGGCAGACGTTTTTGTCCAATTTTGAATCATATTTTTTCCAATGGGCATATTATCATACCAATGATCATTTTCGGTTTTCCAGTAACGATTTGTTCTTAGGAATAATCTATCCGTTTTAATATTTGGGCCCCTTTTTGATAACAATTTTTTAAATAATCTGACAGGACATACGTTACTGTCGTTGTTTTCTATTAAAAATTTGCTGTCAGTACACCTTCTTGAACCACCTTGGCAAGTCTTGCTGAATACAGGGTTATATTGTACTCGATTTGTTACAGAACCATCGTTATTTGTTTCAATACGAAAAAAGTCAATCAAACAAGCAGCAGCTTCCCCACCTCGCCAAGCTAATTCTACGGCGGTTATGTGATAGAATTTCCGTTGTAGCCCTTCAGGGGTGTCTTCGTTCCACAAATTTATCATTTTTGTTATTTCTACTGCACTCAATGCCTCTGAACTTTGTTTCCTTTTACAGGGATCTGATTGTAGTTTTCGTCGTATAGAATCGCGGGCAGCTCGCGCTTGTTGAAATACAACGCTTTTGAATGGGTCAATAATAACTTTCATTTCCTTATAATACTTTTCTTGTAAAAGCTTACTTGTTAAGTTCCACATGGTTTTGACAGTAGCTTCTTTAAACTCTGTACCATCTTTTCTTCTCATGTTCACAGCCCAATCCTTTAAAATCGACGCCAATTCTTCCACCGTCCGATTTCCATCTAATTCATATTTTCTATCATTGCAAAAGTCGATAAACGCTTTCCATACAAATTTTTTACTGTAAACAGTATTCTTTGGTATATTTGATTCGATAATTTCATTAATATTCTCATCAGTATTACAACCAAATCGTGACATTTTGAAATATTGAATATTTGAAATGTCAAAATCGAAATGAAACGAAATCTAGGTATCCATAGCTACATGATTGAGTGAAAACAGCCCATGGGATCTGTTTTCAGTATAATGTTGGTTTTATTGGTTGTATTCAATCAGATGACCACAAATTAATTGATTTCATTGGATTTCTAATTGAGCAAAAAATTTTCACTTAAATGAAATGCCAAACTGTCAAGAGGAATGTGAGTGGTAACTTTAACATTGAATTTAAGCGAAAACCAATATTTTTTTAAAAAATCCACGAGGAAAATAAACTTTTTGTAGCTGGCTGTATACTATACCATAAACCATAAAAGCATACAATAAGTCTCGTATTTTACAATATTTATTAATAGGTCTGGATCCCGCGTATGAAAAAAAAGTTGATTAATAGCAAGCTGAAAATTTGTTAATAGCTTAAGAGTGTCTAGTCGGATAAACTTTGATATATGGGAACACTGGAACAGGGGCCGTTTTAACTGTGGAACAGGTTAAAAATTTGGAACGGTCAGACCACGAAAACGGCACATTTATTTTGTCCGACAGTATATACTTAAACTCTCCGAACAGAGAATAAACTCTCATGCAAAAATCTGCTATTTATCACCTGTCATAATTCCTGTCATTTGACATATTCTACATGTTCCACTCATTAAAACGCCCATTTGGTGATAAATAGCAGTCTGATTTTTGCATGAGAGTTTAATCTCTGTTCGGAGAGTTTAAGTCTGTTCTGTCGGACAAAATACATGTGCCGTTTTCGTGGTCTGACCGTTCCAAATTTTTAACCTGTTCCACAATTAAAACTTCCCCTGTTCCAGTGTTCCCATATATCAAAGTTTCTCCGACTAGATTCCCTTAAGCTATTAAAAAAATTTCAGCTTGCTATTAATCAACTTTTTTTTCATACGCGGGATCCAGACCTATAATCAAATAAACATTTGTTTTCTGTTTTCTGACAACAGTAAAACGTAATTTGAAGTAAATAAATTACATACATTATTCTTTTTGTCTCAATTACGTAATTTAATTTAGCTAAATGGGGACATCCTGTATAAATAATTATGTAAATGTTTATATTACTGAATAGAGAATCGAATACCCTTTTAAATGAGGTATCACATGAGCCCTAGGAGTAATAATCGAATCAAATGGTAAATAAGGCATGGAAATAAACGAGAGAATGGGACGAACAGGAAGCTTATTTAACACTATGAAAACAACATTTTTGGGGAAAAATGGAAAATTTGGATGCAGCTCTAGCTCGTAGCACGTTGTATTCTCGCCTTAATTTCTGTCTGTATACATAAGATTCTACATGGTCAATTATGTAGTATGTTGTTTATCCGTAACTGTCGAGCAGGTTGTTGCTTTTATTGACGTTATTGACCTTATTTTGATTAATACCTCTTTAAGCAGCAACAATACGTTTGCAATCATTTACACAATAGTGCGTGAGTCATTTTTGTTCAAACATAATGTCGTAAAAAGCTTTTTAGTTATATATAGAAAAAAACTAAGGTATATGTAATTTGTCATGGCAATCTGTAAAACTGTAAAGAAAATAACAGTTACACAGACCGGAGGATAAGTGTACATGATGTTAACATGTCGTGTTACTCGCTCTTTCTGTTAACCGTGTCTCCTATGAACAAAAACAATGGAGATCAACAAACACGAACAGGGTGTTCCATTAATAAAGACCTATTTCATAAAAAATTGATTTCCTTTAATATTATCTACACTATATAGTGGACAAATATGTAAAAGATACAAATTTTACTACGCTAAATATTTAGAATGTATAAACTCTGTTTTTAAATCCAATAGTGTCACTAGAAAAATAACCAAATACATCTTCTTTTTTGGTTGATCATTGAATAACGTAGAAAACACAAAAAAAATTAAATGCGTTTTGCAGCACTTTGTGGCTGTAACACCTGGACATTAAATATCTCTTTACATGCAACTGTACATGACACTCCAGCTCCGTGTCGTCGGCACCCGCAGGGCTGGATTTACATATGGGCTGAATGGACTATAGCCCAGGGCGGCAGAATTCAGAGGCGGCAAATTTTGGTAAAAAAGTAAAAAATGGCAGGGGAGATGGCGACAAATTGTGGATAACCCAGGGGCGGAAAATCTTCAAAACCGCCTCTGGGCACCCGTACATTTTACCACAATCTGTATAGGGGAGTGCATATAGATTTTCACTTCGGAAAAAATCAAACAAGATAGAACTTTTTGTAATTTCGTTAAGAAATGTTTAATAAACAACATATCAAAAAGTTCTACTCGAGAAGTGAGTGCTTCATTTTTTATTAAACAAATGAACTACGAAATTAGATGTTTTTTTTAATAACTCCGAAAATATAAATTTTAGAAAAAAACTGACTTACCATTGAAAAATTCAGAAAACTTTACAAAAAAACCTTATATAAAAAATTTTCTAAAATTAAATCTGTATCTTCTATAATTTTTTATTTATAACGCTAAAGTCACCCTTCTCAAAATCATTGGCGCACTGTAAACTAGCATACGGCGAAGTGCATGGTTGAGTTATTTTAATGTAATTCTTTAACTAATAGATCAAATGAAATTTTACAAATTGAATATAAAAAAAGAATAATTAAGCTATCTTATGATTATAATAGAAAGAAATAAAATGTATGGTCATAAGTACGGTGTGGCAGTGGCGGCTCGTACCACTTTAAGAAGGTAGTGCCAGAACTCGGACAGCCGCCAAAATTTTTAGTGACGGATACACGATATTGTCAAAAAAAGGTATACTGACAACAAAAACTAAAAAAAATATGCGCGGATACTTTTATCTTATGTATCTTAAGTTTATTGATCTGAGGTGCAAAGCAATTGTCCAACATTGATCAAAACAGTTCCGTAAATTAATTAATAATAAAAACCTCTTAACCTACCACCAGCATTTACTGCTGATAGTGCTTAAAAATTGTTATTACAATTTAGTCTCTATTTACCAATTTATAAAAATAATACTATTTCATTATTCACACACATGCACAAATTTTTGTAATGTCACTTTTAAAGTTTACGATATATGAAGTTCATTCTTCTATATTATCAATACAATTTACAAAATGCTTTTCTGCAGATAGCATACCTAAAGCACTATGTTTTAACATCGAAAAACAGCGTTCGGCTTCAGATATTGATATAGGAATGGTAACTAAAATACTTAAAAGTTTAATAGTTTCTTCAAATGTGCTTTTTAAACCTTCCCTCTACAATAAAACCGATAGCGAAACAGCCCCAGAGGTAGTACTTAATTCGTCTCGCTAATACAGTAGGTACCTACTTCTAATTCAATTTTAAACCGAGTTTTGCTTAAAAATTAAAATTGTCTCCATGTTTCATTAAGAAATGATTCGGAGAACTATCAAAGAACTATCGAAGAATTATCAAAATACCCACGATCATGATGCACTAAAAGTTTAATTATAAATACAAAAACTTTTTAACAGAAAATATACATAATAAAAGCGACAAACCAGCACGTAAAGAAACTCAAAATAAATAGACCTAGCATCATACCCTCGTGCCTGGCACAGATATTCTAATTTTAAGGTATACTAATAGTCCAATATAGCTCTTTCTCTGTCACTTACATAGAATGCTCGTAAAATCTTTCTCTCTTTAGTCGTGCCAGTACTGACTTCGGCACGAAGGAGATTCTTATACTTCGCTGCGAAAAACGAACCTCTACCGCAGTTCAAAAATATTTTACACATTTTTTTAAAAGCCCAAATAGTGTCTGATGTTTTTACTGTACACATGTTGCTATTATAAATTAATTACAATACAGTGTTTAAAAATAAAAAAATGTTTTGATTAATTTCACCTCTAGACACTTTACTGTACAAGAGAAAACATAAAATTTTAAAACGTTTGTTGTACTTTAATGTGTATACTGGCCTTTTTTGAGGTCATTTCGATAATCCGGATAATTTGATAATCCGGATGGCGTCCGGTCCCAATTAATCCTGATTATTGACGTTCTACTGTACACATAAAAAAAGTAACAGGAATTAAAAAGTTTTGAAGATAAAAAATATGTTTCTGCATAGTTAGCAAGGTAGTGCCATGGCTCTATGGCACTACCTCACGGGCCGCCACTGCGGTGTGGGCGGAAAGTGAGCCTTACTATGTAGTACATGAATTTTGTTTAAAAATGATTTAAAAATGTGTAACTAATACAATCTTTCTTATAAAACTCTCAATTTTGCACAACTTACCTTTCAAGCATCTTATTAAATGATGTTTCATTCAAAAAAAATCTCAAAAATTTAATTCAAATGATATGACGTCTCAAAAAATGTAATTTTTGAAATCTTCGTAGTTTTATAGAATTACCACCAATTTAAGACGGTATTACTCAAATTTAAACAGATCTATTACAGTTTTATAAGTACTTTTTTAAAGCTTAGGATGTAGTCTTTAAAATGCACTAAATTATTTAACTTTCGAAATGAAATAAACTATTTCTTTTTGAGAAAATTAAGAAAGATAACAAAAATGTAATACAAAAACCGAAAATTACCAGCTAAAAAAATGTTTATACAAGTGATCAAAACTTTTTTCTGTAAAACTTACCTAAAATACATTTAATAATAAGCTTCAACAATAATAAATGTTCAGTAAAAAATTTTTTTTAGCTCTATACAGTATGTCTGCGTAACTTGGAACCTATTGATAACTTTTTTATTATCAGTTTTACAAAAAAAGTTATTCTTTATAAAATACTTTGTGACGTATATAATCTAAGATGCAATCATCAAATATCAAATTTAATTAACTTTATACGAGGTATGTCAAAAAATATGAATTTCACTCAGTAAAGTACCTTTACATTTCACAATATCGAAAAGTGTTATTAAAAAAGTTGTTTGGAATTAAAAAATTTGTTTTAGTGTTTAATTACATGCTTCTAATTAAAATAATGTGAATAATAAAGGCACTTAACTCTTAAGAAAAATTAATATTTTTTACATACCTCGTATAAAATTAAAAAAGTTTGATATATGATGGTTGTATCTTAGAGTTTAGACCAGGGAGAGCATTTTATGAAGAATAATTTTTTTTCGTAAAAGTGATAATAAAATAGTTATCATAATTGTAATAAAATGATCATGAGTATCCGTAATTTGAGAAAAAATTGAATTTTTTTTAATTAGAATGATGTAATTGTATATCTAAACATAGTTTTTACTTTTAATCAACTTTTCATAATATCATTTTTTGATATTCTGGAATATAAAGGCACTTTACTCTTTAACGTAATTCATATTTTTGACATAACTCGTATAAAATTGATAAAATTTGATATCTGATGGTTAAGTTTTAGATTTTTGACTATCCAAAGCATTTTATGAAGAATAACTTTTTTTCGTAAAATTGATAATAAAAAATTTTCCATGTGGTTCCTAGCTACGCATACATACTGTATAAGAGCTTCTGTATAAGAATTTTCAAATTGCAATGCCATTTTCGGATTCAACATAATCAAAAATAAAATAGAAACATATTTGGTCAAAGTAAAATGATGAATTCAACGATATTTTTAAAATTATTTATACAAAACAATTGTTATTGTTTAAATAATTAATAAACAATTAGCGGCCAAATCTGTGAGTGGAACTTTTTACTCTAACATGTATATAAACTAACAAAAAAAGTTTCAGAAAAATATAAGCTTATTTGAATTTTTCCGAAACAATGCATATTTTTGATCTAATTGCACTAGTACAATTACAAAATACCATTCACATTTTATTAGGTGGGCCTGCGTCCTGAGTCATCCGTATCTCTGTTTGAATTAATTTACTGTCGGAAGGCCTCGTTATTCCAGAAGATGACGTGCATATCAGTCACCCTGGGAACTAGGTGCCGAGGAACGGCTCTGATGTCATATTCGTGTTCAGCAACCCCAAAAACTCTCGAATAATCTGTTTGCATTAATTTAGTGCCGAAAACCCTCAAAATTCGAAGTTGACGTGCTGTAGGAGTGACCGTGGGTATCAGGTGCTACGGAGGTTGATTCTGATGAGGTACTCATGTTCAGAAACCCTAAAAACGCTCAAGAAACAAAATCTGGCCCTTAGGGAAGGCGCACATTGAGACACATGCGACGCAAGCTACGCAGGGCAGCACACGCCATGTTTCTGTATCGTGTGACCAGCATTGCACGCTCGCATATTAAGACACAGCGCAGCGTAAGCCACGAATATCCCGATATTTTTCAAGTATATGAATAACTTTAATGTATAATTTCTTAAAATTAAAATGATATCTGGAATATTAGGTCTTTAAGTTAATAAATATTATTAAAATAAAAATTACTTTGTTATGAGAACCAATTCAAACCTTTTCTCCAAAACATACAACAGGTCATTAAAGTATGTTTTCATTTGTCTAAAAATTTATATTGTTACCCACTTCGTTGCAGTTATAAATTTTATTTGTTAATGGTTAATGGTTTATTGACTTTGATAAGAAAATTGCAGAAAAGAATAAAAACGTTTTGTTATTTTTTGATGACTCATTATTTTCTTACACATGACTTATTGTTTTTTTCATGTAATTACAATGTTCAAGTGTTTGAAATTTTTCAAAAGAAATAAATATTACTTTGAAATACATGGTGATTCCATGTAAGTTTGGTTTTGGTTGTGTATGTAAATAGATACTATTACTTTGCAATATAATATTGTGTATAATGTGTCGTTATTTGTCTGTATTTGTTTTAATAAAAAATATTGTGATTACAAGTTTTTTATGTGTGAGGAGGGTGTATATTTCATCCTTGATGAAATCCCGTGATAGAAAATAGGGTTTTCCAGCGGAAAACTCCAAAGCCGGCGCTGTTTACACAAATTGACGTACAAAAGCCATGTATTGTACTGCAATTATCACTAATAGCATAAAAAATTCAAAAGTTTCTTATTCTTAAGTAGTCTTGTTAGATCCGTTTTATCGAAAAGCTAGTAGGCATTGATGTTTACATGTTGATGAGGTTTCTTCTTACAAAGAAGTTTTCAATAGGTTCCCAGTTACGCAGACATACTGTATAAGAGCTCAAAAAAATTTTAACATATTTATTATGGTACAGAAAAATATTTTGATGACTTTGTATAAACATTTTTTATCTGGTAATTTTCGGTTTTTGTATTACATTTTTTATTTTTCTTAGTTTTTTCAAAAAGATTTTTTTTTATTTAGCTAATGCATCGACAACTAATGGCCATTGGCATGGTGATGGTACTGTATGGATTTTTCCAATTAGGTGCCTAGTGTAATGTGTAGTGTGTGTGTGTAGAGTAAATGTCTTGTTACTTTGCAAAATCGATGTCATTGTCTTTGCAAAGAGACGCTAATTTTATCCGAACGTCTGCGGTCCCTCCGGTGAGTACCGATCCCACAAGGACAGAAACGATATTCATTTATTAATTTATAATAAACGAAAAATTCTCTACCCTGGTGAGATTCGAACTCACGGCCATTCGGACCTTTTACCGTTCTACCTATCCAAAGGTAGGCGTTCTTACCACTGAGCCACAGAGGGGGTAAAAAGAATTTGTTTATTTCATTTTAAAGTAAAATAATTTAGTGCATTTTAAAGGCCACATCTCACGCTTTAGAAAAACACCTATAAAATTTTAATATATCTGTTTAAACTTAAGTAATATCCTCTTAAAGTGATAGTAATTCTGCAAAACTATGAAGTTTTCAAAAATTGCTTTTTTTGAGGCGTCGTCGTATCATTTTGAGTTACCTATACGTTGTGTGCAAGTACTTGGAGGGTATACGAGAAACGATCGTGCGCGAGCAGCGGAGAAATTTTGCAACTTTCTTAACATATTTCTTAAATAATTCATATTGTTAATTGAAATTATCAAATTGTCGTATATTTCATACCTACTGTCATTGGCGAAAATGGGATGTCGTAAATGATGTGTTATAATTGTAAAAATTATATATTGCTCCACAATATTGATATGATAGGGAATTATTAAAGTGAATTTAATTAATGGTATTTTGCTTGTAGTACATTGTTTACCTTTTAATAACATATAATACTTTTTTTTAACCCGGCACCTGCCACGTGGCTTTAAAAATTTTCTGTGATCTACCTGTTTATAAACAAAATAATGTGTTGAGTTACACAAGTAATTAATAAAAACATATTTTATTAACTTATTAGCGAATAATATATTATTAAAGTTAAAAAAATAAAATTAAAAAGGTGTTATAAGCAAATAAGCAAGTACCAACCCATAATAAATGAAGTGAAGTAAAATATCTAAAAAATTTAAGATTTATTGAGTATAGAGGTTATATTAATAATTTAAATTATTTATTACAATTAAAAATGTAAATCTGACCTGTTTATCAAAAACACAAAAATAAAATTTAAAACTTAAACTGCCAGATGATGACACCTCGATTCGACTTTAGAGTTACAAGTTCAGAATGACACTAAATAACCACTTCAAACGCAAACAGATCTATGCTATATAATAGAAAGCTACTATGACGCACAGCACGGTTAACAAACTTGAAATACCAAATATTTGATGAAAATGTGTTATGGGGTGCTGGTAGCACCCCACGTGGCAGGTGCCGGGTTAAGGCCCGCTTGCTCATTCGGAGTTCAACTCAAGTTCAGCGCCATAACCGAGTTCAAGGAATGAGGTGCCGTTATACGTGGTACGCACTGCATGCCTTGAGCTCGGGAATGGCGCTGAACTTAGTTGAACTCCGAATGAGCAAGCGGGAAGCGGGCCTTATTCTTTTTTGGGCTATGGCCTTGACAATTATCCAGTAACCAGGACTAATATAATTGGCCAATATAATGAAAAGTGCTAAAAATGTTGCTGAGCTATGAAACCAGGTGTCGCTCTTCTGAACTTGCATGGTCCCAATAGCATAATAGGTATAAAGTTTAAAAATGCATTTCTCAAAGAAAATTACGTCGTACTGTTTATTCATATAAATGAAATTCTAGACCAAATCATATGAAATGTAGGTGGTATAATTTAACACTTCCTCATGAAATAATATTTTTTTACATTATAACCCAGTTTCATAAACTTACATACATAACAAATGACCTACCTGCTTAGACATCCGAAGACTATAAATAAAATCAGTAATGGTAATGAATATGATGTTTAACTATCCACTAACTCGTAATAGGATACAGGTTTGTGAGTATTAATTACATTTTCTTCATGTCTTCTACACACATGACACATAATATAAAAAATCTAAAGTTTTTTTGTTCTGTCGTGGAATGACGACCAATTATTCAAGCGAGGATTCGAGGATACAATCTTGTTATAACGTCGGTTATAGATGTCACGAAAGTTTTAAACAAATTTTATCAATGTAAAATTTAGACTAATTATTGTTGTATAGTCTAGAGTCTAGATATACATGCCATGACAAACAACTTTCCTTTAAATTAATGTAACCCGACCCGGGGTAAGTGGAACCGCGAATTTCAGTAGTCCCTCTTTTGAAGTGCATTGACCAAACAATATTTCTCTAATTCTGACTTATTTTTGTCAAGATTACTGAAGGCACATTAACTAATTGTTACACAAACCTATGAGCGAATCACACCTTAAAAGTTTCTTTTGTTACTTTTTTTATTTTGGTGTCCATGGATTACTGATGTGGGGTAAGTGTCACTTGAGGCACATTTTTACTAAGGACCCTTAAGGGGAACGCAGCAAAATGCTTTATACTCTTTTTCTTGTTACCTCCACTTCTTCTTCTTAGCCTACTTCCAATTTGTTCTGGCCATTCTTTTTATATCATCTACTTATCTTCTGTGGTCTCCATCTTGGTCGTTGACATTTTTAAGGTCTACAATGTTGTATGTTGGCCAAAGATTTTTCTCAGATAAATTCTGTGAAAAAATGAAAATTTCAAAAATTTCTGAAGAAATGAAATACACACACCCAAATTTATATGGAATCACCATGTATTTCAAAGTAATATTTATTTCTTTTGAAAAAACTTGTTATTGTTGCGAAGATTAAAGGTTTTTATTGAAAATAAACAAATACTTATATAAGACAATCGGATAGTACAGCCCGGTACGGTATAGATTATTTGTTTGAGTTGCAAGTTTAACGAAAATAAATAAACTAACTTTTGCGTCTAAAAACGAAAATATGCCTCATGTAGGGTTATACAACTTACAACGAGGAAAGATTATTGGTCTTGTGGAGAAAGTAATGTTCTCAGCTGCAGAGTTAGGCGTAATACAGGGTGTTCTGTCCAAAACATATGCTAGGTAACAGGAACTAAGAAAGCTCAAAAATAAAGCAAGGGAAAGTCGTCAAAAGTAATAACGGCTCTCCGCGATCGTTTAATTGTCCAATCAGCTAGAAGACACCCAACCATTTCTCACCTGCAGCTCCAAAGGCAGCTTTTGGAAGCTACAGGTGTAACTGTTTCAGTTGAAACGATAAGAAGAAGAGTTCGTGCCAAGAAGTATACAGCAGGAGACAGTTATGGGTTCCTGAGTTATCCAGGCAACACAAGATTGATCGCCTGAATTGGTGTCTCCACCACCAAAACTGGAACATTGGGAATTGACAAAATGTGCTATTTTCAAAAACAGTCAGGATTTAATGTAATCAGATGGAAAATCAGATGACCCACGAAATCGTGTACTTACTTAGAGGTCGAGGAAGACAAGCAAGAACGAAAACTGTCAGATCTGTTCACAAATATACAAGGGGAAGTGTAATGTTCTGGAGAGGAATTGTGATCCGTAAAAAAACTCCTTTAATTTTCATCCAATCAACTTTAACTGCTCACAGGTATGTTGATAATCTGTAGTCAGGCTCTGGAGAGGTGCAACAGGAGAAAATTTAATTTTATTGCATGATAATGGACCTCTACATATCATTAGAGTGACTACAGACATCATTGAAGCAGAAGGTATCCCTTTTTTGGAGTGGCCTGCTTGCTCACCCGAGCTTAATCCTATAGAGTATTTGTGGGATATGCTTAAAAGAAAAATTAGAGCTCGCTGGGATAATCCACAAAACACCGCACGGCTAGTACAAGCTGCGTTTAAAGGATGGAGCAACCTACCACAACAAAATGTTGATGATTTGATTAGGAGCGTGCCCACGCAAACTGAAGCTTGCATAAGGCCTAGAGGTGATAACACTGACTACCACAAAATACAAAAAAAAATAAAAACAAGTTAAACATTATTCGTTTTACATTGAAATTTTCTAAGCTATTGACTTTAAAACAACTACTGTCAATTTGTTTGTTAAATACTTTATTGTTTTATTTGATTGTTATGTATTTGTTATTAAATTGCTTTAAAATAAATATTGTTTGACTTCGTGTGTTCTTTTTTTAATTCGCACGGAATAGTAAGAAATATCAGATGATCCCATATAAGTTTGGGTGTGTGTATATCGACTCGATTCAAGTTCTCTGTTTAACCCAGGTATGACAATACCAAAAGGCACCGTTAGGAAAATATTCCAATTTACGGTTCAGAGAACCTGCATGAATCGAGTCTTTGTACTCTAATACAGAGTATGGCATTAGTAAAATAGAAAATCTACTTTTTCGTTTTGATTTAAATTTGTCTCCTCCTGCCATCCCCCGATAGTACTATTTCTAGGTCTACCCGTTGTCAAGGAGGCTCTGCAGAAGACAAATTTACACCAACACGTCCGTAGTTTCTCCGTATGAAATAAACTATTTATACCGCAGTATGGTTAGAACGCCCTCTAACGGGGAATAAGTGAAATGAATGTCGACTCGATTCAAGTTCTCTGTTTAACCCAGGTATGACAATACCAAAAGGCACCGTTAGGAAAATATTCCAATTTACGGTTCAGAGAACCTGCATGAATCGAGTCTTTGTACTCTAATACAGAGTATGGCATTAATAAAATAGAAAATCTACGGTTTCGTTTTGATTTAAATTTGTCTCCTGCTATCCCCCGATAGTACTATTTAGTAGTATAAGGAGGCTCTGCAGAAGACAAATTTACACCAACACTACAGGGTGAGGTAGATAACTGGCCTATTAGAAATATCTCGAGAACTAAAGGCAACAGAATCATGAAAATTGGAATACAGGGGTTTTGAAGGATGATCTATTAAATGAAAATATTTTCATCTATTTTCTACTTCCGGTTATACCGGACGTGGTTTATAACTTCGTTTTTTTAAATGGGACACCCTGTATATTTTTACATTTTTGGATTCTCTTCGATGTCTTCTTTCTTAAAATATGAGGATTTGTAATGTTATACAGGGTATTTTAAAAGATAATTACGTTTTTTTATTAATTTCGTAGCAATATTCAAACTCTGTAGAATTGTAGTAGTTTGACAACTAAAACTCTACTTACGTTCAAATGATTTTTTATATAGTCTACTATTGTTAAGAATCATTAGTATAGCTAAATTTTTAATTTTAGTATACAGGGTTGGTCGAAACACGGAATGAGTATTTTCTGAGTTTTCTTAAATGGAACACCCTGTATTTTAGTATTGTAATGAAATGATATTTTATGGTACTTTTTATTTCTTAAGCATTCCCTATACCTAACTGCTTTAATTTGTGCTTAATTGTTAGTCGCACCAAAATCTTAACTACGTAGGTATCTTGATAGCTAAACCATCATCATCATTCTCTTTGCCTTATCCCTATTCGGGGTCGGCTTCCCTAATTGCATTTCTCCACACAATTCTATCT
Organism: Diabrotica virgifera virgifera; assembly: GCF_917563875.1. Taxonomy (NCBI): domain Eukaryota; kingdom Metazoa; phylum Arthropoda; class Insecta; order Coleoptera; family Chrysomelidae; genus Diabrotica; species Diabrotica virgifera. The sequence continues at coordinate 152,823,313 of NC_065451.1, read as the reverse complement.
TGGGTCATATCAATGTTAATCCCCTTTACCAACATATCCTGCCTCATCGTCTCCCCCCATGTCTTCTTTGGTCCTCACCTCCTACTCCTTCCAGGAATCTGCACTTCAGCTATTCTTCGTATTGGGTGATTAACGTCTCGACGTTGAACATGACCAAACCATATTAACCTATGCTCTCTCATTTTGACATCAATTGGTGCCACACCTAGACTTCCCCTAATATACTCATTTCTAATTTTATCCTTCTTTGTCACTCCACTCATCCACCTAAGCTTTCTCATTTCCGCCACATGCATTCGTTGTTCCTCTTTCTTTTTCACTGCCCAACATTCAGTTCCGTGCATCATAGCAGGTCTTATGGCTGTTTTATAGAATTTTCCCTTCAGCTTCATTGGAATTTTTCTGTCAGACAACACACCACTAGCTTCTTTCCACTTCATACATCCAGCCCTGATTCTACTGCATGCATCTCCATCTATTTCTCCATTACTCTGTAATACCGATCCTAGGTACTTAAAACTATTGCTTTTCACAATCATTTCACCATCCAAAGATACCATTTTATTTGTAGTGACTCCATCTTTAAATGAACATTCCAAATACTATGTTTTTGTCCTACTAAGTTTTAAACAATCATACAGAAGTAAAAAACTTCATTTGTACAATGGTATAAAAAGTTTATTAAAAACTATTAAAAGTCATCCAAAAGGATCTGCAAAACGTTTTCGATCTAGATCAGATCATCTTCAGTGCGTTCTGCCTAGTACATGGAACTAGCAACCTTATGAAAATGGTAACATCGAGAAATATGGTTTACATGTTAATTCTATAATATTTATAGCGACTCCAAGTCGATGTTAAAGGATTAATTTATGCGTTAGGAGTGCTCAAAGGGCAACATGGTTCCCTGCTCGATAAAAAATCGTGGTTCCTGCCAGTTCAATGGACACAGACCAACTGTTGGTCTGTGTCCATTGAACTGGCAAGAACCACGATTTTTTATCGAGCAGGGAACCATGTTGCCCTTTGAGCACTCCTAACGCATAAATTAATCCTTTAACATCGACTTGGAGTCGCTACAAATATTATAGAATTAACATGTAAATCATATTTCTCGATGTTACCATTTTCATAAGGTTGCTTCCTTTTTGGCGACCATATAGTTTTGAAGATCTATGCCCGATCTGGTTTCTTGCCACTTTTTATATAATTTTTCCTTCTCTTTTATCTTTCCTTGTACTTCATTTGACCACCACCAAGTCTCTTTATCCTCAAACTTCTTTCTTGACGTTTTCCCAAGTATTTCAATAGCCGTCTCTCTAATAATATTCGCCATTTTTCTCCAAATTGTGTTAGGGCTTCCTTTCATGTTCCAACATATTTTTTCTATTATTCTTTCCCTGAATAGACCTTCCTTCTCATCTTTTAGCATCCACTACTTGATTTTTTGTGGTCCTCTCCGATATTTTTGTTTAGTTTCGCTTTTTTACTTCGATGTCCAGAACAAGCAGCTTATGTTGTTGGCTTACTGTCTCACTATTACCTTGCAGTACTTGCATTCACGCATTTTGATAGCTAAATCATTATTGGTAATTTTAATGATCAGTCTGGATTAATATGTATTTATTTCTAAAAAATTATTTGTGATTGAATATTTTCACGGCCAACCTAATAAAATTTTACGTATTTTTTGTTGCAATTAATGTTTAGCTTGAATCACCAATAACTCACAAATTAAAGCAGTTAGGTATAGGGAATACTTATAAAATAAAAAAGTACTATGAAATATCATTTCATTACAATACTAAAATACAGGGTGTTCTATTTAAGAAAACTCAGAAAATATTCATTCCTAGTTTCGACCAACCATGTATACTAAAATTTCAAAATTAGCTATACTAATGATTCTTAACAATAATAGACTATATTAGAAATCACTTGAACGTAAGCAGAGTTTTTAATGTCAAACCATTACCATTCTACGGGGTGTGAATGTTGCTACGAAATTAATAAAAAAAACGTAAATATATTTTAAAATACCCTGTATAGTATTACAAAATCTCATATTTTAAGAAAGAAGATATTGAGGAGAGTCCAAAAATGTAAAAATATACAGGATGTACCATCTAAAAAAAGCAAGTTATAAGCAAATTCCGGTATAACCGGAAGTTGCAAAGAGATGAAAATATTTTCATTTAATAGATCATCCCTCAAAACCCCTTTATTCCAATTTTCATGATTCTGTTGCCTTTAGCTCTCGAGATATTTCTAATAGGCCAGTTATCTGCCTCACCCTATATATAATTAACGTTCCATGGGCTCCATGGGAACGAAATAATACGTTCTATGGGACTGCGCAAGACGGTGATCGTTACATGGACGGTTTCTCGTTGTGTTGGAACAAACCTAATATTATACTCTTATAATGAACATTTAGTTACTTCTTAGTATGTATATCACTAACATCTATCTGTTTCTTTCTAGAGCTCACGTACAAAATTGGAAGAGGCACGTCGATATTCCTGTAGCAACCTCAACACCTCACTGTATAATTCAATAAGAAGATCTTCATTTTGTTCAAGTAGAATCAGCGAGATTCCAGTAGAAAATATGGTCAATCAATCTAAGTTAGAAACATTACAGTGGCAACTAAAAGAAGTAAGTTTAGGGTTTAAAAGAGAATCAATTATGTATAAGTAGTATTTTATTTTATTTAATATCATAAATGTCTATTGCAGTTCTTGTGTTCTTTCTTCTACTTTTTCTTATTTTTGTGTAGACATTGTAGCAGTCCCACGAATGGGCGCTATTTGTATAACACTATTAACATGTTGCCGCGACAAAAATATATGTTACGACGAAATTCACCCTGTAGGAATAATGGAAAATAGAATTTGACAAGATATTGATATGTCATATAAGGGGTTGTAAACGTGTTACACAATTTGAACATGTCCTCGGTTGCTCAGTAACGGAAGGGATATGGGAGTGGTTCTTAACGAGATGTTATTCTTCTTCTTCTTATGCAATCCATTAATGGATGTTCGCGATCACGTTTGACCATTTTTCTCTATCCCTTGCAGTATGTATTAGGTCTCCTATGTTTTTTAGTCCTGTCCATTGTTTGACATTACGGAGCCATGACATTTTCTTCCTGCCCACTCCCCTTCTTCCTTCGATCTTTCCTTCAATTAAGGTTTGCAGAAACTGATATCTTTCATTTCTAATTATGTGTCCCAGGTATGCCGTTTTTCTCTGTTTAATTGTGCACATCAGTTGTCGTTCTGTACCAATTCTTCTCAGGATTTCTTCATTTGTTATTCTTGCGGTCCAGAGAACTTTAAGGATTCGTCGATAGATCCACATCTCAAATGCCTCTAGCTTATTCATTGTGTTTATTTTTAAAGTCCATCCTTCCATGCCATATAGGAGCACCGACCATATATAGCATTTTGTGAATCTTAATCTTAGGTTAAGGTCAAAGTCAGAGTTCGTAAAGACGTTTCTGAATTTCATGAATGCACTTCTGGCTCTTTCTAGTCTTCACATAGCCAGGTTCCCAGGTACTTAAACTTTCTTACACGCTCTACATCTTGGTTGTTATATGCTAGTCTTGCATTTTGATGTTGACATAATTGACGGCTGATTATAAGGACCTTTGTCTTTTTTATGTTGATGCTAAGTCCCATGTTCTCGCTATGCTCTCCAATTTTATTAAGAAGGTTTTGGAGGTCTTCTATATTGTCTGCTATTAAGACCGAATCATCCGCATATCGTATATTATTGACCCAGGTACCATTCACTTTGATGCCGCTTTCGCATTCCTCAAGAGCTTCCTGGAAGATACTTTCTGAATATAGATTGAACAGTAGTGGGGAGAAAATGCATCCCTGTCTTACACCTCTGAGAATTTTTTGAGCTTGCGTTGTTTCATTGTCCACCTTGACGACAGCTGTTTGATTCCAGTAAAGAGCCTCTATGCAACGAATGTCTTTTTGATCTATGTCGAGTTGTTTCAGTATATGTACGAGTTTATGATGTTGTACTCGATCGAAGGCTTTTTCATAATCTATAAAGCACATCATTACATCTTTCCTTTGATCGTAGCAGTTCTGAGCTAGCACTTGGGTTGCAACTAGTGCTTCCCTGGTACCCAGGCCTTTTCGAAATCCAAATTGTGAGCAACCAATAACCTTATCGCATTTTGTGGAGATTCTGTAGTGAAGAACTTTGAGGAATATTTTTAAAGAATGGCCCATCAGACTTATCAGTCGGTGCTCTTGACACTTTGTTGCGTTGTTCTTTTTTGGCAAAGAGATAAAGGTAGATACAAGCCATTGGACAGGGAATTTTCCTTTTTTATAGATTTGGTTGAAAAATCTTTGGAGTATCGTAATTCCCTCTTCATCTAACAATCTGAGTAACTCAACAGGAATTTTATCAGGTCCAACTGCTTTCCCGTCTTTCGAGGTATTTATTGCTCTAGTAATTTCTTCAATTGTGATCTCGGGACCAGATAGGTTGTTAATATCTATCACTTGTTCCTGAACGACTTCTATCTCAGGCCTCTCGTCTGCAAAGAGATTTTTGATGTATTTTTCCCATATGAGTTTCCTCTCTCTATCATCTTGTGCCATTTTTCCTTGTTCATTTTCTAAGTTAGAAAATTTCTTTTTTCTGTATATTCCAGCTACCTCCTTTAGTTTCTTATGTAGGTTGTGGTCATCATGTAGTTTTTGTAACTGTTCCATTTCCTCACACTGTTTCTTTAGCCACTTATTTTTTGCCGTTCTTATCTCTCTTCTTATGCATTGTTGTTGTTCTCGATATTTGTCTCGGTTCCCTTGGTTTTTATGTTTTCTTCTTTCTTCGAACATTGCCAGGATTTCGTCAGTCATCCAACTTTTCTTTTGTAGTTTTTGTTTATAACCTAATTCTTTTTTAACTGTATCCGTCATTGTTTCCTCTATGGCTCTCCATGTGTTATCCAAATTAACTTCTCTTTCTAGTTCTACTTTTGTATTCTTTGTTAGTTCTTTGTTTAATTTCATACTTAATTCTCTTCTGGTATTCTCATCTTTAAGTTTAGCATAGTCTATTGTTGGTTCTGGTTTAGGTCTCCTCATATTAGTGATTTTTATTTTTATTTCTGCTAAGAGAAGGACATGGTCTGATGGAACATCGGCGCCAGGGTATGTAACAAGTTCTAGTTATTGATGATCCAAATCTTTTGTTAACCATTATGTAATCGATCTGGTTTCGAACTATACTCTCGGGGCGGTCCGCTGGGGCTTTCCATGTATATAATCGTCTAGGTGGTAGCTTGAACCAGGTATTAGATATTTTCATATCTTCCTCTTGGCAAAATTGATATAGTCGTTCGCCTCGGTCATTTCTCTCTCCCAGGCCGTACGGGCCTATTAAATCGTCGTCTCTGCCTCTCCCTATCTTGGCATTAAAGTCGCCCATTATGAGGTTTACTTCATGTCTCTTCACGTTACTAAGCAGTTGTTTAAGTTCTGCGTAGAACATTTCTATATCTTCTTCTGTTGAGTCCGATGTTGGGGCATAAACCTGAATTATGTTGATATTGACTGGACTGGCTTTCAGTTTGAGTAAGGCCATACGGTCTGAGAGTGGGAAGAACTGTATTACCGATGCAGATAATTTGCTCGTGATTATTATACCTACTCCCTTTCTGTGGTTTTTATCCTGGTTTCCAGAATAGTACATAACTGTCCCTTCGACAGCACACCTTCCTACATCTGGCCACCATGTTTCTGCTATCCCCAAGACATATATCTTCAATCTCTTTACTTCTTGGATTACGTTAGTCAGCTTCCCAGCTTCATACAAACTTTGCACGTTCCATGTTCCGATCTTCATTTTACTTCGTAAGTTCAATTGGGTTAGGCTTTTATCATTTAACTGCGTTCCCCCCGGAGATCCGATTGGGGAACTGTTTATAACTCCGGAAATTTTATAATTAAATGACGTCATTGTGATTCTCTTGGGATAATAAGTAATGAAGGTGGTATCCCGTTGCCTTCCTTCATGCCATTTCTTGGCTTGAGTTTCGGCCGCCCACTCTAGGTCAGACGCCGTTTGTAACCGCCCACTCTGGGTACAGACGTTACAGTTTCACCATATCTGGTTACCCTCACTTAGTTTAGCCTGCAGACCAATGCAGTTGCCCGGGGTGTGGCACGTGGAGCCATAAGTGAGAGTTAGGTGTCTTGCGAGGACCAGTTATCAAGAACCATCTCCTGTCTATGACACTCGATGTGGTCGTTCCGATAAAAGGTACTACCTCTGCAACACAACCCTACAATCCGAGATGTTATTAATATTCTCTTATTAGCTTAGAAATAAAAAAATAGAAAAATCAAATAAAAAGAAATAAAATATTGGGCGCCACTGGTTTCCTTGTGGGAACCATAAATATACAAAAATAGAAACGTAAAAGAAAAGATAGCTAAATCAAAAATTAAACAAAAACCTAGTCAATACAAAATATATAAAATACTTATGACGTGACTTACCTTATCTGTGTCTTTACTCAGCTAAATCTTTGTTGTACTTACGAAACAAGAGAAAAGGGAGAAGACAATAATAGAAAATTATTTTGCAATGAATCAAACATTTTTTATTGAAACTAAATAAAATAAAATTAAAAAGATCTGTGATCTCTTGCGATTTTACATAAAGAGATCATGTTTACCAAAAAGAAAATGAAAAGTTTACAAAAAAATACCTTGTATACTAGTCCTGTATCTGTATCTTCTCTTGGTTGCTTTTAAGTCCAAGGCACAGTTCACTTCACAAAAGTCACTTTACAAAAAACTAGATACATTAAGAGTACATCAATGAATAATTGTTTCCATAGTTTATAGAAAAAATCAGCATTTATTTCTTAAAACAAATCGGCACTGCTCGAACAAAAATATTTAAGAACTCATTAGTCCTTTCGTATATTAAACGGGACCAAAAAAAAATTATAAAAGCAACTCCGTGCTTTAACTATGATGTCAGAAACTGCTAACACAAAAAAACTTCTAACTCCTGCCTGCATCCGAAAAGATTATATACCGCATTGGTATAAGTAGTCGCGTTCGTCTAGAAACAGCGAAAACGCGGTGGTCTTACTTGCTCAGACCATAGTGGAACACTTTAGCTCCAACACAAAGACTTCTGCAATAAAATGGAAATTCAACCTTTCAGGTACTGTAACCCTGCAGACCTCCGAGGCTAACTCAAACTTGACTTCTTTACAGCTCCAACGTAACTACTAGACGGCTCAAACGTAACTACTTGACGGCTCAAGCTCAAACGTAACTGACTTTTTCTCCCGTCCCAATTCAAGACCAGATTCCTTCTCAAACATAGAAATTACCTCCCATTCTGGCAATCACCAGCTAGTTATCCAATTAAAAGAAACCAAATATTTTTTCTACCAATAAAATAGCCAATATTTTACTAGGTCACAGCCCACTAAACTCGTAAATCTTATTTTCAACCCCATCGATGTTTCCCAGCCAATCAAAGATTTACCAACTCATGGATTTAGCGTCACCTTGGATATAACTTTTCCCATGTTTTTCCGCTGATTTAGCTTTTCGCACAGTTGACCCACTAGATACCAACAAATATATGATACAAACTACTCAGAGCCATTTGAGAATCTTATCGCTACTATGGAATGTATTTGTGTAAACATTCTGGCTTTAGTAAACAAAATTCAGTCTCAAAAAAACAGTAAATTCTTTTGATAATTCGCCGAAGATAAACAGCACAATATTCGATGTCGTGAGAAACGGAAAGAATCACAGATGATCTAATTCCACGCAATACACGGTACAATTCCTGAAACGGATCTAGTATATAGGGTGAGACGATAGTATTAGGGATTCGAAAATACTAGTGACCTTTGCACCGTTACAACATGACTGTCTGTTTTTCAATGTGCCTCCAGTAAGTTGTGGTTCCATCGTTTTCACGGTCTTCCCACTGATCACATTCCTATTGATGAACCGTCTCTCACTGTCTTTACTGCTCTATTTTTGTTGTCATTCGGCTTATATGATTGTTTTTTTCTACTCTTCTATTTCTTACCCAGTCCTTGATATTCTCTACCTTGCATCTCCGTCTTATATCTCTACTTCTAGCTTTGTCTCATAGTCTCTTACCATTAGAGATGCATCAAGTCAAACTAGTTTGATTTTATTCAACAAACTTGACTTGACTTGAAAACCAAACTTTTTTTGTAAAAAAGTTTGACTTGACTTGATTTCAATATCTTTAGGTTTGACTTGAAATCAAACTTCTTCAAACAGTTTGAAGTTTGAATATCATATTGCGCAACGTGTTTATTTCCAATTATAATTGAGAGCGTACCGACTTTTGTTTTGACTTATTTGCAGGCCCGCCGAGAGTGCGGTACAGCCGGTACATTTTACCGGGGCCCGGCGATGTAAGGGGCCCGGTGTCGACCAGACCAAAGACGTAATTTTCCTCTTTTTTTTTGCTCTTCACTTTATGTGCATAATGCGTTTAATTAATACTTGGCTATATTTAATATGACTTTTACCCTACAAGAGTACAACCGTACAACTTTCTTCAAAATTGTCTAAAATCTTTACAATATAATTTAGCAGCAGCTCACAGCGTTGGGAGATATTAAAGAAAAATATAGGTGTTTCTGTACCTTCAATGACTTCTACTCGTTGGTCTTCTAGAGTTAAAAGCATTACACCACTAGTACAGAAATTACCTGGAATTGATAAAGCTATAGAAGAAGTTATAAATTGAAATAAGGGAATTAAAAACAAACTTAAACCAAATAAAAAAATACATTAACAGATTTGAATTGTATACTATGTCATCGGTTTAGTTTAGATTTTAACAGCAATAAATCACAGGAGTCAAATACTACAGAGCAGTCAAATAACTATGGATAGGGATATTAAAAATATATCAGGGCTTCTAGAAACCTTTCAAAAAATCAGAAATTCATGGTCTTCCATTATTGAAGAATCTAAATTAGTTGTCAGCAATTATGGAATAAATCCAGAATTTACATCGAATAAAGAAAAACAACGCAAGATTTCACTTTTTGCAGGGGTCCGCTCTTCACTTCTTATCGGGGCCCGCTCATCCCTCTTGGCGGCCCTGCTTATTTGGATAGGTCTGAATCTGCTACTGCGCAAATTAGTTTGTAGTTCATATTATTAAGAAGTATATGCTTGGCTTGTTTATTACGTTCGTTTTGAAGTGTGTGCTTTGTGAAATAATATCTGAACCTGAATATTTTTCGGCTCAGAATAAGTACCAGATCAAATTGAGTCTGATTTTGAAGGTATTCCCAGTGCAAAAATTAAGAGAAAAAATATGCATACTTGTATTATGTAAAAATAAAGAACAGCGTTATAAAATGACAAATAGTGAACTAATTCTTTAAGACGACATTGCAAAGTCGCAAAAAATTCATTAAACCGACTCTATCAAAAATATAATATTTTGTTGTTTCTTCATAAATTTTTGTTAAAGTATTACGAAACGCAATTTTTGAAGCTCTTACAACCTCTTTATCCCATCTGTATCTTTTTATATTTTGTTGTGAAGAAAGGTCCAGCTATTTATTGCAAACACGTGTTACTGTGCTTGATCTGGTTAATACAAATTTTAAGATTTTTTCACTTGAATACTATTGTTTCTATTGTAACATGAGCGGAGCGTGAGGGGGCAATATAATACAATCCAGGGGTTCTATGTAAAATACAAACGAAAGTTGAAAAGTTGGGAGATTGTGATTCCGTAGTTTTTTTATTTTTTAAGTTAAAAACAATGTTACGTAACGCGCTGTTCGAACCCCCTCTCCCCCTCCGTATAACGCGCCGTAACGTTTTACATGCCCCCCCCCAACTTGCGTTACGTAATACTTGAACGCTTTCAAAGTAGATTAAATTACACTTGGTTTGATAAAAAAACTATCCAACGAATTCTTTGTTTTAATCTAGTATGGTTCAAGTGGAAATCGGTGAGACTGTGCATTTTATCAATGAAATAAGATATGTCTCAGACACTCTAGAAGCCGCTAACGATAAAATGTTTTAACATCGCATTAATCATTGTAAATTACTCGGCGGATATTAGTACAGTGAAAATAATAAGACGAGAACAGGACGATAATGATTATAAAGAATAAATTTTCAAGTTTTTTCTACTTTAATGACAAAAAAAGCAAGCTCATTAGCAGAAACCAATTCAAAATTATTTTGCACATCATATGTGAAACATTATTTGGTTGAAAAATCTCATTTTTGTTGGCACAAAAATATATTAATTTGTCTGTACTAAATTACAGTTCTGCTTATCTTGTTACTATCAACATTCACACAGTGCTGCCAAACTGAATTTTGTTATTTTGGATGTAAATTTTTTCCACGGATCTCCGAGGGTATAGTACCCTAAAATTTACACCCAAAATAACAAAATTCAGTTTGGCAACACTGTGCGAATGTTGATACTAACATATCCTTTTTAAGATAAGCACAACGTTAATTTAGTCCAAACAAATTAATATATTTTTTTTGCCAACAAAAATGAGATTTTTCAACCAAATAATGTTTCAAATATGATGTGCAAAATAATTTTTAATTGGGTTCTGCTCATGGGCTTGCTTTTTTGTCATTAAAATAAAAAAAACGAAATTTTACTCATTAAATCAATGTTGTCGGGTTATCGTCTTAATTATTTTAACTGTACTAATATCCGTTGAGTAATTATGAATGATTAATAGGTCGTTAAAACATTTTATCTATAGCGGCTTCTGGAATATCTTAAAAATATCGAATTTCATTGATAAAATGCGCATATTCCACCGAGCTTCGCTTCGACAATACAATAACACTCAAATATTATAAAAAAGTTATATCGATAAAACGAAACTTGCCAGCAAGCAATTCTAAGCATACAGGAATCATTTTCAAAAAATTTACCCTATTTTGATTATAATCGCTTCCCGTATTAAGTTACTTTTATGTGGCACTCATTCTATTATTAATTTTCTTATCTTAATTGGCAACTAACATGTCAATCTCGACAAAAAAGTATATCTACTAAATAAATTATTTTTCAAACTCTTTCAAACTAGTTTGACAAACAGTTTGAATTTTCAAACCTGTACGATTGACCAGTTTGAGTTGACTTGAATTATTTGTCAGAAGGATTGACTTGAGTTTGACTTGAAATTAAGTCAAACTCAAGTCAAGTTCAAACATTCAAGTCAAACTTGTGCAACTCTACTTACCATCGATTTTTCTAAGAGTTTTCGTCTCTGCTGTTTCTAGCATTCTGTTTGTTCTCTCTGTGTCAGGTCGTCTTCTTACCGTTTATGTCATTATTGCTCTGATGACTGTTTTGTAAATTCTGCCTTTCATTTCTTATCCGACAATTTAGTTTCTCCATATTGTTTCATTTAGTAAAGGTAAACATGTGGCTCTGTTTGCTCTATTCACTTGATCTTCCACTTCTGTTTCAAGCTTTCCGTAGGTAGATATAGTGTGATGCCTAGATATTTAAACTACATACTTAACTTAATCTGTTATCTGACCTTCCGGCCCTAATTTAATAATTTAAATCTTAGTAGATTTGATGTAATAACCAAGCATTTAGACTATTGTGGGAAAATTGACATGTTAAGTTTCCTTTCGGTTACATTAAATTGATACAGTATACGTTGTAAATCATCTTCACTTTGAGAAATTAGTATTGCGTCGTCTACATTACTTTAAGTGGTTTTTCCCATTTGGTACCTACCCTTTTCTAGTCCTTCCTTTTTTATTATTTCATCTATGGTCAGATTTAACAGTAGAGGACTCGAGAATCCACCTATCTTAACCCACATTATCAATCAGGTTCGGAGGCTTCACATTGTTTCTTTGAGCAGTATTCGTTTTTACGGTTTGTAGGTTGCTACTCACCCTTTACATTTTATCCGGGCTTGGGGCCGGCTTTGTAAAAAAGCGACCTTCAGACACAGCGATAAGTATTAAGTCACAGCAACTAGTTGCGATGACAAGTTACTGTGATTTGTTGATGATTGTGAAACGCTGCGCTGTTTAGACGCTGCGATAAGTTGCTGTGATTTATCGCGATGTGATTGACCACAACAAGTTGAAGAGATGAGCATTGTGTACATTTTAGACTCTTCAATGAATTATAACTAGTTTTCATCCTAAACAAATAGAAACTGTTACTTTATTCATAACAAAAATATAAAGGTTGGGTATGTTATACAGGGTATTTACAAAGTTATAACCAATTTTATATGAAAATCGTAACAAGTTCAACTCACTGTATAAATAAAAATAAGCACAACGGCAATGGTTTATTGATGCCATATTTTTTTATTTATTGTCAAAATTTTTTGAAAATGATTGATATTGCTAATTTAATTTATATCTAATAAAGGGTGAGTTAAAACTCAAGAACATTATTTTTTCAGTAAAATTTAAATGGAATACCCTGTATTTTATATCACTGTTAACCGTACTTTAATTTGTATACAACATTCCCTATGTCTAAATTTATTAGTTTATTTTCATTTTTCTTTTATACTACGTTTAAAATTTTCAAAAATACTTATTAGTTTTCTCAGGTTTCGACAAAAATGAATCCCATTTAAATAGCTTTAAAGCCGAAAGTACGTACTGAAAGTTCGTACCCATCCCCTTAATGGTAACAATTTAATTTGATAGGTAAATAAATTCTAATTCGGTATTATTCTCCCATATTGATGCAATCCAACTCCAATTTCGATAAATCGCGGTACCGTTTAGACACGACGATAAATTAAAACAACTCGATCATCACAACAAATTGATTCAATCCGATACCAACTTGAACCCAATTCCAACTTTGATAAATCGCTGGATGCACCGTTTACACACAACGATAAGTTGCAACAGCTCGACTGATATGGATAAGTTGCTTGATTTATCGCTGTGTCTAAACGACGCTTTAAATTGGAGCTGAAAGGTCAGATAATAGAACAAGTAATGGAGTTTAAATACCTAGACATCACACTATCTAGCTACGGAAGGTTCGAAACAGAAGTGGAAGATCAAGTGAATAGAGCAAACAGAGCCGCAGGTTGCCTGAATGACACAATATGGAGAAATAAAAATATCGGAAAAGATATGAAAGGCAGAAATTACAAAACAGTCATCAGAACAATAATGACATACGCGGCAGAAACACGACCCGACACAGAGAGGACAAAAAGATTGCTCGAAACAGCGGAGATGAAAACCCTTCGAAAAATCTCTATGGTGAGACTCTATGGGATAGAGCTAGAAGTCAGATATACGACATAAGACAGGGTAAGAAACAGAAGAATAGAATGGAATGACCACATAAACCGAATGACAACAGAGTAGTCAGAACAGCGAGAGACGGTTTCCCAATAGGCAGACGATCAGTGGTAAAACCACGAAAACGATGGAACGACAACTTACTAGAGGCACATCGAAAAAACAGACAGTCATGTCTATACAAAAAGAAACAGAAGAAGAATAATTTATGAAAATTTTGATAATAAATAAAAAAAATGGCATCAATAATCCATTGCTTTTATGCTTATTTTTATTTATACAATGAGTTAACTTGTTACAATTTTGATATAAAATTGGTTATAACTTTGTAAAATATCCTGTATAACATAACAATCCTTTATACATTTGTAATGGCGAAGTTAAGAAGATTTTGAATATAAAATAAAATACAGGGTGTTCCAATAAAAAAAATTAAGTTTGGTCTGCCACTATGTTATCGCACACCCTCTGTAACATTCTAATTAATTTTGAAATGTGAATCTCAAAGTTGGCTACAATTTTTGTTATTAACTTTTATTGCTATTTATTACTGTAACGGATCTACGTAGCTTTACCCCACTAATCAATCACCCTGTACATTTAATTGGATATATGTAAATAAATTCTAATTCGGTAAGATTCTCCTAAATTGATGCGACCCAACTCCAAATGATAAATCGCTGTACCGTTTAGACACGACGATAAATTAAAACAAATTGATCCTTGTGATAAGTTGATTCAATCCGATACCAACTTCAACCTAACTCCAACTTTGATAAGTAGTGCGATGCACCGTTTACACACAATGATAAGTTGCAACAACTCGATTGATATTGATAAGTTGTTTGATTTATCGCTGTTTCTGAACACCGCAAAGCTAGTCGATCCATCCCGCAATTACCCCAGGCAGTGTTGTGTTCTTTCTTGACTTGGGTAAAAGCTTGTACATACAACATTAGGGTAAGGACATAACAAGTAAGTCGAGGTGGATGTGTAGGTCGCGGTAGATGCCAGTGGTGTCATGGCAAAATTAGCAGTGTGGGAACGCAGTGCCGGAACGCACTGCTAATTTTTGTTTACAAAACCTAAATTCTCTATTATTTTTTTTCTTTTCTTAACCAGTGCGGGAACGGCGTTCCCACGCGTTCCCACACCATGACACCACTGGTAGATGCTACTAGTTAAGTCGCGGTCGATGTCGACAGCACATAGCAAGGAGGTCACCTGCGCTGTCAGTCGAGCTAGAACCACTATCAAGTGAAGTAGTTTAATGAAATTTGAATGACAAAAAGACTGCTTTTGCGATGCTGTGTCAGTCAAGTTATGATAGTGATGAAATGCCAGCTGTAAATAATCAGATTCTCCTTCATATTTCAAAAATTTACTGAATTTAATTACTTTAGAAATTCAAAAATAAACTAAATACAAAAAAGGGATTATATAAAAAGTATCAACTCAGATAGCGCAGGTAATAACAACTTGGTTTCTAACAACGAATCAATCACAGGAAAGCATCCTTGTAGGCCGCGCAGTAGACATCCATGTAAAACAAACTCAAAAGCATCGATGTAAAACCTCCTAGATGGCATCGCGCTAAACCTCCATCGCGACTTACCTGCTCTATTCGCTTCCATTCATTACAATGTGTTTGTTTTACATGGATGTCGACATCGACCGCGACCGACAGCTACACATCCACCGCGACTCACTTGTTCTGTGCTTAAGCGTCGTTTAGACACAGCGATAAATCCAGCAACTTATCCATATCAGTCGAGCTGTTGCAACTTATCGTTGTGTGTAAACGGTGAATCCAGCGATTTATCAAAGTTGAAGTTGGGTTGAAGTTGGTATCGGGTTGAATCAACTTATTATCGATCGAGTTGTTTTAAATTTATCGTCGTGTCTAAACAGTACAGCGATTTATCATTGGAGTTGGGTTGCATCAATTTAGGAGAATCTTACCGTATTAGAATTTATTTACATATCCAATTAAATGTACAGGGTGATTGATTAGTGGGGTAAAGCTACGTAGATCCGTTATAGTAATAGATAGCAATAAAAGTTAATAACAAAAATTGTATCCAACTTTGAGATTCACATTTCAAAATTAATTAGAATGTTACAGAGGGTGTTCGATAACATAGTGGCAGACCAAACTTAATTTTTTTTATTGGAACACCCTGTATTTTATTTTATATTGAAAATCTTCTTAACTTCGCCATGACAAATGTATATAAAGGATTGTTATGTTATACAGGGTATTTTACAAAGTTATAACCAATTTTATATGAAAATTGTAACAAGTTAACTCATTGTATAAATAAAAATAAGCATAAAAGCAATGGATTATTGATGCCATTTTTTTTATTTATTATCAAAATTTTCATAAATTATTCTTCTTCTTCTTTTTGTATAGACATGACTGTCTGTTTTTTCAATGTGCCTCTAGTAAGTTGTCGTTTCATCGTTTCCGTGGTCTTACCACTGATCGTCTGCCTATTGGGAAACCGTCTCTCGCTGTCCTGACTACTCTGTTGTCATTCGGTTTATGTGGTCATTCCATTCTATTCTTCTGTTTCTTACCCTGTCTTCTGTCGTATATCTGCACTTCTAGCTCTGTCCCATAGAGTCTCACCATCGATTTTTCGAAGGGTTTTCATCTTCCCTGTTTCGAGCAATCTTTTTGTCCTCTGTGTCGGGTAGTGTTTCTGCCGCGTATGTCATTATTGTTCTGATGACTGTTTTGTAAATTCTGCCTTTCATATCTTTTCCGATATTTTTATTTCTCCATATTGTGTCATTCAGGCAACCTGCGGCTCTGTTTTCTCTATTAACTTGATCTTCCACTTCTGTTTCGAACCTTCCGTAGCTAGATAGTGTGATGCCTAGGTATTTAAACTCCATTACTTGTTCTATTATCTGACCTTCCAGCTCCAATTTAAAGCGTCGTTTAGATACAGCGATAAATCAAGCAACTTATCCATATCAGTCGAGCTGATGCAACTTATCGTTGTGTGTAAACGGTGCATCCAGCGATTTATCAAAGTTGGAATTGGGTTGAAGTTGGTATCGGGTTGAATCAATTTGTTGTGATGATCGAGTTGTTTTAATTTATCGTCGTGTCTAAACGGTACACCGATTTATCGAAATTGAAGTTGGATTGTATCAATATGGTAGAATAATACCGAATTAGAATTTATTTACCTATCAAATTAAATGGTTACCATTAATGGGATGGGTACGAACTTTCGGTACGTACTTTCGGCTTCAAAGCTATTTAAATGGGATTCATTTTTGTCTAAACCTAAAAAAACTAATAAGTATATTTGAAAAATTTAAACGCAAAGAAAAATAAAAGTAAACTAATAAATTTAGACATAGGGAATGTTGTATACAAATTAAAGTACGGTAATGGTACTTTTTAATAGTGATATAAAATACAGGGTATCCCATTTAAATTTTACTGAAAAAATAATGTACTTGAGTTTTAACTCACCCTTTATTAGATATAAAGTAAATACGCAATATCAATGATTTTTAAAAATTTTGACAATAAATAAAAAAATATGGCATTAATAAACCATTGCCCTTGTGCTTATTTTTATTTATACAGTGAGTTGAACTTGTTACGATTTTCATATAAAATTGGTTATGAGTTTGTAATTACCCTGTATAACATACCCAACCTTTATATTTTTGTTATGAAAAAAGTAACAGGATCTATTTGTTTAGGATGAAAACTAGTTATAATTCATTGAAGGGTCTAAATTGTACACAATGCTCCCCTCTTCAACTTGTTGTAGTCAATCACATCGCGATAAATCCACATCAACTTATCGCAGCGTCTAAACAGCGTTTCAATCATCAACAAAGCACAGCAACTTCATCGCAACTAGTTGCTGTGACTTATCGCTGTGTCTGAACGCCGCTTAAGGGAAGCGTCCACAGGTCCGCATCGGACGCATCGTACGCATCGGATTTTAATGTATCTGTTTAGTAATAATAAATAAAATAAATAAATAAATAAATAGACGTAAAATATATAGTTCTTTTTTAAATATCTACAAAACGAAACATACTAGGTATAATATACAACCTGATATCAAAAGAAATCCTGTAATATTTACTACAAAATGCAATACTAATATACAGGGTGTCCTTTTAAAAAAATGAAAAAAAATTGTATTTGCAAATAGTGATCACATTGTATATTATATTGATACACCTATATCAAAGATATTAAATTATTTAAAAATGACACTATAATGGTAAAACTCTCATATGTCATTTTAAATATTTCTAAAATTATTAACTTTAGACCTATAAAACCTTCCACAAACTCTACATATTTTTAAAAAATACATTCAAAAATGATTTGTAAACATTCTTTATCGGCATAGTAATATTACAGCTTATACACCAATTCTCTCGGTAGACCAAAGCTATAGCAGAAACACGACGGTAGACCGCACAGTAGCACCAACTAATTATACATTTCAGGGGCGTCATTTGATAGGGGGCAGGGGGGGCATTTGCCCCCCCCCTAACCCTGAAAATTACTGAAATTTACAAGAAATAGATCAATTTTGTATTATGTTTGCATATAAATGTATTGTATATATAATGCTTGCCCCCCCCCTATCAAAATTTCAAATGACGCTCCTGATACATTTGGATATAAAGGAATACACAAAGCTGTTACAATTTGATTTAAATGGAAAATAGTAGCTCCATCAGTAAAAGTTTCTTTAAAGATTAATTAAAGTTGCCTTTCTGAAATCGGTAAAATACTTTCTGTGTTTTTAAACAGTTTGGCCAAACTGTACTTGTAACACACTTTGCTTGCTTTTTAATCTTTTGTGAGGGACAATAAAATGTCTTGCATCAATTTTACACTTATCTCAGGAACATCATGAACAAGTCTAATATTTTTTAAAAAGTTCATTGCATTTAAGATAGAAAAATGTGTTGTTTTTTTAACGAGAATAATTTTCATAGTTAGATACTCAAGATATCTTAAAAAAGGCCAGTAAACATGAAAAATTAGTAATTCTTATGATATTTTAATCCCCATAATCAACTTATCATGGGCTCTATCAGGGCCGCGCCAAGGCTTTCAAGCGCCCCGGGGCAAGTAATTTTAGGCGCCCCTTTCCTCCTCCCCTTGTAAGTAGTTTTTTGCAACTTAGTGAATAAGTCCATTTACTCACGGTTTTTGCTCCGGATTTTAAAGCACCGCTTGCATTGAAATGAAATTTGGCATAAGCGTAGCTAACATGTCAAAGAAAAAAAGTGATATTGTGCCGATGTGTGCTTTTGCTCTGAGGGTGAGTTTTACCCATTCTCGGGGGTGAAAAACTATACGTTTAAAATAAGTACGGAAATGGATAAACTGACTAATTCTAAGCCACTTTTGTTCCATAGAGTTTTTTCACTAAGTCAATACTTTTCGATTATTTGCGAGTGAATAATATGTCCATTTTTCAACAAAAAAAACACGTTTTTCGCAAATAACTCAAAAAGTATTTTATCGAAAAAACACTCTTAGCAAAAATATAGCTTATAAAAAAGTGAAAAAAAATGGTGTATGCATGAAGTCAGTAGACCCAGCTGAAGCAGAATTGTAGCTAATGAAAACTAGGTTCTTATTCGTCAAATTCCAAATCAAATACCTATTTCAACGAGAAATAAACAAAAAATGAAGCACTTTTCGGGGTAAACTCATTACAACTAAGTTTCATCGGTTCAAAGTGCTTTTTTTTTAATTGGTTTTAAAGTAATTTTTTTAATTTTGAAAAAATTACATTTTTTTCAAAAAAACTTAAAAATTATTAGTGATACCAAAAATCTCAAAGAGTAAAAAAATGTACGTTTTGCTTTTCTGAAAATTTTGGATTTTTGTTTTTCTGTAAGATAAAAATTGGCTAATCAGCGGTAAAAAAATGTAAAACCGTGGAATTTTGAGAATCAACACCGATTTTATTGAAAATTTGGATACAAGCTCGGTTTATCCTCTTCTTCAAAATCTACCCTATACCGAACCGGGCTTTTGCCCTGGGGGTAAAAACAACCCCATCTAGGGAATGAAAACTTTTCACTCAAAATAACTATGGAAGTCGTTAGATTGACCAATTCTGAGTAAATTTTGTTCTATAAATTATTTTTACAAAGTTGATATTTTCCAAGTTATTAGCGATTGAAACTATGCATTTTTCATTGGCAAAGCTCACGTTTTATGACAGTTTTTCATGAATAACTTATATTTTTTAATGGCCTATAAAAGATGTCTCTTGTTTTCCCAAAAAAATTTCACCACATTCGAGTTATTTGAGATTGAAAGTTCTCATAATTCGGTTCTAATAACTTTCAAAGTATCAACTTTCCAAAAAAATTTATAGATTAAAATTTAGTCTGAATTGGTCAATATATCGACTTCCATAGTTATTTTTTATTTTGATTAAAAATATTTTCATCCCCTAGACGGGGTTGTTTTCATCCCCAGGGCAAAAGCCCGCTTCGACGTAGGGTAGATTTTGACAAAGGTTAAAATCTACCCTACCCTGAAATCGACCTTGATTCTCAAAATTCCACTAGAAAATTTTGATTGAACAGATTGGACTATAAGATATGGCTGTTCAAAATTTGCGTACTCTCGTGATTAGTGACTCGTTCAAGCCGTTTCAACTACAGCCCTTTCAAAAATAAGCACTTTGAACCGACGAAACGTACAGATAATAGAAATAATACATAAGTAAAGTAGCTTGTGAAGCGGTAACGGTTAATTTCATTTAGGATGCTAATTAGGGGGTGATTTTCATGATTTTTTTAACAATAAAAGGGACCAACTTTATTTTGAATGTAACTTGCTTAGTTTTAATGGTAGAAACTTTTTTTAAAATCCAAAATAAACAAGTTATGATGAGTTTTCCCCGAAAAATGCTTTTCGTGGGTTTCTAAACGTGTTTTTGTTTGTTGAAAAATGGACATATGCACTCGCTAATAACTCGAAAATTATTGACTTAGTGAAAAAACTCTATACAACAAAAGTTGCTTAGAATTTGTCAGTTTATTAATTTCCGGACTTGTTCTAAACGTATACTTTTTCACACCCGAGAAGGAGTGAAACTTCCCGCTAGGGCAAAAGCACATATCAGCACAATATCACTTTTTTATTTGGCAGGTTAGCTAATTGTATGCCAAGTTTCATGTCAAGCCAAGCGGTTCTTTAAAATTCGGAAGTTTTGCAATATTTTATTGTGAGTGAATGGACTAGAATCGGTATTCGGTATTCGCTCCGTGCGTGACCATGGTGGGGGTACCTAGAAACGATGTCAGCGTGAGTAGTGGCGAAAATGACATTATTGGAGCTATCTTTGTAATGTCATTGGCATTGTTGGTATAACAAATTTTATAAAAAGTGGTAAATAAATGTTATCTATTTATCATATGCTTAACGTCAATTTGTGAGATTTAAAAAGGTCAGAACCTCGATTTTTGACCCTTCGCTTCGTTATCAAACGTATTCGCTTCGTATCTGTTTAGTGTACAGATAGCGAATGATCGATAACGAAGCGAAGGGTTAAAAATCGAGGTCCTGGTGAAGCTAGGTGTTAATACCTACAAACTATTTGTTATGTGTGTAGGAAAGTAATATACCTACCGATAAATTATTATGAATACTATAAATATTTACAAAAACCAAAGATTACACCATCAGAGAACAAATATTGTTCAGTTTAATAAGAGAAATAAGGGTTCGTACAATTATGGGATGAAAGTAATACTTTTTTTTTATAAGTAATACAATTTATAAGTAATACAAAGCCATTTTTATACCTACCTACGATTGGTAAGTTTTAAATTTTACAAGATAATAAAATATTACTAATATTTCTGGTAATTTCGGTATTGTAAAAAATTTTTTTCGGCTCCTACTGGCGCCTTTTGAATACGGCGCCGGGGGGCTCCGCCCCCCTTCGCCCTTATGGACGGCGCGGGCCTGGCTCTAATATTTTTACCTGAATATACACTATATACAGTGAGCACGTAAAGGTTGGAATAAATTCATTTTCTCAAGAACGGACGATTTTGGAAAAAAATCCCGAAACAGGTCAATTTATATTTTTAAATTACGACTTTTTGGCATATATATCATACTAGTGAAGTCACCCGTCTGGGCGTGATGACGTCATCGATGATTTTTTTAAATGAGAATAGGGGTCGTATGATAGCTCATTTGAAAGGTAATTCAATTATTTATTCAGTAATATAAATATTAACATAATTATTTATACAGGGTGCCTAAAATTTTTTTTTTGAATTAAATTTATTGACATAAAAAGAAGAATGTGTGTAATTTATTTAATTCAAAATACATTTTACTGCTATCAGAAAACAGAAAAAAATGTTTTTTGGCAAATAAATGTTGTTTTTTGCTTAAATTCAATATTAAAGCAGCCACCCACCAGCCTCGTGACAATTTGAACATTTAATTTAAGCCAATATCAATGATTATTTTTCAAATATTCATTTTTTTCTGTTTTCTGAGAGCAGTAAAATGTATTTTGAATTAAATAAATTACAGATATTCTTCTTTTTATGTCAATAAATTTAATCCAAAAATTTTTTTTGGACACCCTGTATAAATAATTATGTTAATGTTTATATTATTGAATAGAGAATTGAATTACCTTTCAAATGAGCGATCACACGACCACTATTCTCATTTAAAAAAATCATCGATGACGTCATCACGCCCAGATGGGTGACGTCACTAGTATGATATATATGCCAAAAAGTCGTAATTTAAAAATAAAAATTGACCTGTTTCGGGATTTTTCTCCAAAATCGTCCATTCTCGAGAAAATGAATTTATTCCAACCTTTACGTGCTCACTGTATAAAATAAAAGTTAAAACTGAGTTTACTTGTCTCATTACGAAGAAGACGATCGTCAAATGCAAATTAGCCGTAGATTAGCTCCCACTGGGCCAAGCGAAATTCCGAACAGAGTGCGTGGGGTGCGTCCACTGGTCGGCATTTCGAATGATTCATCGGCACGCATCGCAAAAGTTGCCTCTCGAAGCAACCCTTCGGCATTACGGATGATGCGATCCGTACGATGCGGATTAGTGGACGCAGTTTGTACAAGGCAAACTAAAATCCGTTGCGTACGATGCGTGCGATGCGTACGATGCGGGTCTGTGGATGCTTGCCTTAAAAGGATTTGGCGCATAGTTTGCTTATTCGCGTCATAATCACAGCAAGAAGAATATTTTTTACCCTTCCTGAATAGTTCATTTCCAAATTTTCCGTGGTTTGATTCTGATTAGCGTTGACAGCAGGTTTCGATCCAAGGATAGATCAAGACCTACCGTAGGCTCATTTATGCATTTTTTGTCTTCGCAGTCGATGAGTGAGCTATTCTCTCATTTTTCTTCTTCTTCTTGATCTACAAAACTGCAGGCGGTGCATTTAGTAATTTTTGCTAAGGATCATGTTGTTATTTAATTTTTTAATTACACATGCTGGTGTAAGTCTGAATGCTGTTCTATTCATTTTCAGGATTCCAAGTTTAATGAATTCAAGAAAAATAGTTAGTCTTAGTACTTGTTCATACACTACATAAACTACCACCTAAAAGTTGAAATATCCGGATTTTTTAATTTGATTTAATTATTTACAGATTCAAAAAAGTAGGGAGATGTACAGAGCAGTTATGAAACAAGTGGTAACGTATCTGGAGAAAGCTCATCACAGTTTGGAACTTCTGGGAAATAGGATCAATAGAAGAAATTCAGTCCATCGATCGCGAAGTGAACACCAAATGGAAGTCAGTCGAATAAGTGACAATTCCACTCTGCTGGCAGGAGTTCATAACCAATCCAAAACGATAGACGAGCACAAATTAAAGGACCTGCAGTGGTAAGTCAGTTTCGTTGTAGTGATATTGAAAAAGTACCTATTCGTTACAAAGTACTCGTTACTTACGAATACCGAAAGTAACGATTACTATACAGAGAGGCAAATCGTTACTTTGCTTACTTTGATTACTCTGATTACTTCGTCACTTTGTACCAATCGTATCAGAGCGAGTACCTATTTGCATGGGCGTCCACAGGGAGGGGCAGAGGGGGGCAGCTGCCCCCCCCCTAGAGAGGACGAGGCGAGTGTAAAATTGGTGAATAAGCAATATAGAATAATACAAATTTGTAACTTAATCTTGATTTTGAATGCAAACACTCTGTTTCTATATTCTAGCTGGGATGAAAAAACCACATAAACTTAACAAAACTTTAATGAAAATTTGAAATCTGCTATTATTTTATTTACCTAATATTTTTTTAAATCTGCAAGCAACGGCAACCACCCCTGAATTCGTATTTTCTTTCTTTTCGAATCTTTTTTTTTCCACTGTGCGTCACACAGCTTAAATTTAGTTGTGAACGATTTAAATAGCTTAAATGAAGTTCGAAATACTATTGCAACTATTAATTATACAACCAATTTCTTCCGTGAATCAGTATTAAGAAGGAATATGATAGCAAATTTTATGGTTTATTATTATGGTGAATAATCTGCGAAACGCGGTGGTTCGAGAAATACAAGATAATTAGGAAAAATTTCATTGAAATTGTACAGGCCTTGCAATCCCTATCCGTTGAAGGAAATTTGGTCACTAGAAAAACATCTTATCAGTTGCATTCTGTGGCATGCAAGTCAGGATTTATCGTCACTGTCATTGTGATTGCAAAATATTCTGAATACCTAGAGCCTATAGTCAACCGCGTACAATATGTGCAAAGTAATGTTTTAAAGGTAGCGGAACATATTCGTCAAATCATGGATATTTTTAAAAAACACAGACAGAACGCAGAGAACGTAACAAACACTTATAATAAGATAGCTGAAGAATGCGGTTTTGAATTATCTATCCCTAGAACTGTAGGCAAGCAACAGCATAGAAGCAATCAGCCAGCTGATACGCCTAGTAAATACTGGAGGCGATCCATGATTCTTTCATATCTTCTCTAGAGACACGGTTTTCCGAAGAAAATACGCCAGCCTTCGCTCTGACTCTTCTGCATCCCAAGCATTTATCAAAAATTGATTTAAACGGCCTTAAATTAGAACAACTGAGACAATCCTTAAACCACTATGAAAGAAATGGAATAGATGCAGAGCTAGAAGTACGGGTAGAGCATTGGAATAAAAAACGCAATGAGTTAGACATCTTCAACACCCTTGAAATTTTGGAACTGGTTCGAACGTCCACTACTTTTTATCCGTTAACAAAAAAATTGCTGGAAATTTTCGTAACATTTCCTTGCACTACGTGTACAGTTGAGAGGTCGTTCAGCAGTCTTCTAAGTATAAAAACATGGCTGCGGAGTACAATGGTCGAAGATCGCCTTAATGGGTTAGCTCTAATGAGCATTCATCGAAAACCAATATTACCAAAAAAGAAAGAGTTTGTAGAGAAAGTTTTACAAGAATTTACAATTGATCCGCGTAAATTGTTGTTTAAATAATAATGTTTAGGAACAGACAATTTATCTTGCTTCACAAATCGAAGACTTATCCAGAAGGAAATAAATTTGTGAAATTTGTTTCACGTTTTTGTAAAAATCATTAAAAAAATTTTAAATATTTAAATTATATTTAGTTTGCTTCATTTTTGTATGAAGTCATTGAGTTATAATTTTGGCTCCAAAAACGTTATTTTCAAAACTTTTCTTAGGAAACCGCTTCACCCTCTCCCCTCTCTGAAGACTCTCAATTTAGGTCTATATTTATTATTGCTTATCTAACCAATTTTTTTATTTCTCAAATCTGCCCTCCCCTAGTTTTGATCCTGCGGACGCCCATGTCTATTTGAGTATTGTATGTCTCTGATCTACAACCGATTGATATCGGAATCGGACCGGTATTCCATGAGTGTTCGGTATCAGTACAGTCAACTAAAATTTTGGACATCTTGGATATTAGTGCACCCTAATACGTCGTGTAGATTTTGGCATTGGATCCGACCATCACTTGTAACACCGTTGCCGTATCCTCTATTTTTTCATACTATCACATTACAATTTTTTGTGATATTATTATACACGAGCGGGACACCCTCAAAAAAGCGCTTGGTTTTCGAGATACTGACCACGGAGGGGTGAATGGCTAATTTTATTCATACTTTATATTTTCGAGGGTGCTGAAAACGAAAATGAGCTTTATTTTGAATTTTATGTGGGGGAACATTGTCAAAATCGCAATTTTAACCTAAAAATAAAAAAAAATGAAATCACGTTTTTTGCTTTTACCTCGCTACAACTCTGTTCGATTTTAATATTTTTTTCTGAAATTTTTACAGTATATAGCTCTAACATTTTTGAAGACAAAGGTACCTGCTTCAAGTTTTTATTCTTATCATGATAAAGGTTATGAATTTTTCAAAGAAAAAGGTGCGGATTTGTGTATTGCAAAGTTTAATCGCAAAAGTTGTGTGACGAATTTTAAAATTTAGCTTCTTAATCACGTTTATTTGAAAGTAGAGAGTACAAAGAAGTTTTCTGGTAAGTTTTAGATCAAAATGTTTTATAAAAAAAAATAGTGCAACTTTTAATGTCGACATTAAAAATCCCCAATATAACGCTTATTTTTTGAGGGACAGACAATCTAGGTCTAATGTCTCACCTTTAGTACTATCCTTGGATTATAAGCTTTCATTTGACACCTCATTTGTCTTTCTACCTAGTATATTGACGGAGAAGTAAACGTTCTTACTGATTATTCTTGTACAGTCCCTGGCCATATTATTATGACCACCTATGAATTTTTATAAAAATCAACTATTCCACTAGGTAAGTTTTGTTTAAAATATGACTTTTAAGTTTAATTTTGTTATGTAATGTTAATGTTATACATTAACTATATTTAGTCCAGAAAGCCACTGCGCATCCGCTAGGAAAAATATTCTGATTCGGATTTTTTGCACAATCTTACTCAAAAAGGACTCCTTTTAACAAATTTGCATGTTGCCAGGACCAAAAGGTGGTCAAAAATTTTTTAAACGTTTTTTTTTGTTTTTATCCTAAAATTATTTTTTTTACATGGAAAAAAGTTTTTTTTAGGTTTTTTGGATCATTCCAAGCAGAAAAGGTCTTTAATGACTTAAAGCTCTCTAGGCCTTAAAGGTCTCTAAAAATCATAGTTTTTGACATATAAGCGATTAAAAATTGAAAAATTGCGGAATCGGCCATTTTTAACCCTCAAAAACTATGTGAAAAACTGAAAATTTGAATGTTGCCAAGATAGGTAGATATTCTTTAAACATCGATTGATGAAATCCCGAAGAGTTTTTTGCAATACAATATTCAAAACTCCTTTGTTTTTTAATTGCTAATCAAGCGTGCGCGACACTATTTTCCACCGACAGTATGGTGCAAATGAAAGGAATACATTCGTTATTTCGTAAACCGGCGACTTTAAGGAAAAATCCTGAAACAGGTCGATTTTTATTTTTAAGTTATGATATTGTGGCGTATATGGTATACTAGTGACGTCATCCATCTGGACGTGATGACGTAATCGATGATTTTTTAAAATGAGAATAGGGCTCGTGTGCTAGCTCATTTGAAAGGTTCTTCAATTCTCTATTCAGTAGTATAAACATTTACATAATTATTTATACAGGGTGTCCAAAAAATTTTTATTAAATTAAATTATTTGACAAAAAAAGAAGTAGAAGGACACCCTGTATAAATAATTATGTAAATGTTTACATCACTGAATAGAGAATTGAAGGACCTTTCAAATGAGCTACCACACGACCCCTATTCTCATTTAAAAAAATCTTCGATTGCGTCATCACGCCCAGACGGATGACGTCACTAATATACCATATATGCCACAATATCATAACTTAAAAATAAAAATCGACCTGTTTCGGTTTTTTTCCTTAAAGCCGCCGGTTTACGAAATAACGAATTTATTCCTTTCATTTGCACCATACTGTCGGTGGAAAATAGTGTCGCGCACGCTTGATTAGCAATTAAAAAACAAAGGAGTTTTTAATATTGTATTGCAAAAAACTCTTCGGAATTTCATCAATCGATGTTTAAAGAATATCTACCTACCTTGGCAACATTCAAATTTTCAGTTTTTCACATAGTTATTTAGGGTTAAAAATGGCCGATTTCGCAATTTTTCAATTTTTAATCGCTTATATGTCAAAAACTATCATTTTTAGAAAAAAGTCACTAAAGACCTTTTCTGTTTGGAATGATCCAAAAAACCTAAAAAAACTTTTTTCCATGCAAGAAAAATAATTTTATAAAAAAAACAAAAAAAAAACGTTTAAAAATTTTTTGACCACCTTTTGGTCCTGGCAACATGCAAATTTGTTAAAAGGAGTCCTTTCTGAGTAAGATTGTGCAAAAAATCCGAATTAGAATATTTTTCCTAGCGGATGCGCAGTGGCTTTCTGGACTAATTATATTTAATAATAAACACGAATAAAACATTTGAAAATATTACATGTTTATATACTTTTTAATAATTTGTTGAACTTCTGACCTTAATCAGATGGAAAATATTTGGGAGCTTTTAAAACGAGAAATTTCCGATGAAAATGTCACTAACGAAATTGTTTTGATTAAAGGACTAACATATAATTGAAACCACAATGACAAATTGAAGCAAAAAAATTTAACTGCATTCAAATTATGCCAATACGGATACAAGCGGTAATCAAAGTTAAAGGTGACTCAACAAAATATTGAAAAAATAAAAATATGTGATATTTTTAAATGTTACAGCAATAAACCATTTTAAAATATCACATATTTGTATTTTCTTAATATTTTGTTGAGCTCCCTCTAACTTTGATTACCGCTAGTACCCGTCCTGGCATACTTTGAATCCAGTTACATTTTTTTTGCTTAAATTTGTCATTGTGGTTTCAATGATATATTAGTTCTTTAATCAAAACAATTTCGTTAGTGACCTTTTCATCGGAAATTTCTCGTTTTAAAAGCTCCCAAATATTTTCCATCTGATTAAGGTCAGAAGTTCAACAAAATATTAAAAAAATATAAATATGTAATATTTTCAAATATTTTATTGCTGTTTATTATTAAATATATTTTAGTTAATGCATAAAATCAACATTGCATAACAAAATTAAATTTAAAAATCATATTTTAAACAAAACGTACTTAGTGGAATAGTTGATTTTTGTAAAAATTCATAGGTGGTCATAATAATATGGCCAGGGACTATAGGTACATTTATCATTGATTGAAATTATGAAAGAAATGGCATGGCAACACTGTGACACACAAACATAAGATTCAGCTGTGCGTTACATAGGGTGCACTAATAGCCAAGATGTCCAAAATTTTATCTATAAGGGCGAAGGCTATGAAGAGGATTCCAGCGCTGAGAAGTAGCTGAAACAAAGGTAGGTATATCATTTAACAAAGCATGCACCCAGAAACAGATGTCTATACGATTTGTCGAGGTAGATAATTCACAGAATTTCACAGATCGTTCCTTTGAAAATAAAAATGCAACACATGTTATCACAAGACTATTGTTATCAGACCTAAAAAGAATGACTTAGATTGACTGAAAAAAATTTAAAAATGATAATATTTCTAGACTATGATTATCAACTTTAATTTTACACGTAGGTATGGCATTGTTTTTTTTTAGACCAGGGCATGTAACACTAAAAACACAGGAATAAATATATTTTTAAATATAGTAGGTACATAGAGACTTACTACTTTTTGCATTGTATTTAGGATTAGGATGACGTCTGGAAAAAAGTCTATAATAGAAAAAGGGTGGAAATGCATTATTACATTTTAAAGTGTATAAAACGCATCGAAAAATGCATAAACATGTTAAAATCAGTATATTACGGGCCAGATTTTCTTATTTTGGGGTATATGGGGTCACTGAACACAAATATGCAATCAGAACCGACCTACGAAGCACCTGGGTGCCCAGGGTTACTGCTAAGGCTAAGGTACATCATCTAGAGTTTCGAGGGTTTGTTTTTGGCACTTAATTGATGCAAACAGATTACTCGAGATTACTGACATTGTGGAGCAGCAATGACAGAACAATTAACAACATTAATTAACAGAATCATAAAACAATAAAATACCGGAAGAATGGAGAACGAGCGAACTAATTCTACTATTCAAAAAAGGAGATAAAAAGCAGCCAGAAAACTACAGAGGTATAAACTTGTTAATTACTGCCATAAAACTTACAACTAAACTTTTACAAGACCTAATGAATCAGAGGATAAGTTTAGCAGATGAACAACAGGGTTTTCGTACTGGAAGATCGTGTTATACGAAATATTGAGAAATGCGATTCTCGATATGATTACCGGTACTCAAATACAAAAGTAATCATAGTAATCAAAGTATCCTACTAATAACTAATACTAATATAAAATATGTACTGAGAAATGCGATTCTCAATATGATTACCGGTACTCAAATACAAAAGTAATCAAAGTAACGAATATTGTATATGATTACTTTATACAAAAGTAACGATTTGTAACGAATACTCGAAGGTTATAGTTACCTCCATCAACATCACTATTTCGTTGACAGCATATTGAGTCTACGAGTTTGCCTTACCGCCAACCAAATACTATTGTTTAAAGCTAGTTTAACTGTTGAAAAGTTGAAAGTTGAAGTAAACAACTTGAGATTGACATTAAACAAGACTCTTGGATGGAATAAGATGGAAGGGTTTTTTTTCTTGTCACCTATCTATGTAGTATATTTCTAGTCAAAAGTCTCCTCCCCTTGTATCTTTTGAACGGTTACACTTGTAATAGTGAAATTTCGAGGGAGAAAATAAACGGACGTAGGCTCTCAAATAGTCACAACAGGTGACGTAATAGTCATAGATACAGAGTCATGAGGGAATTCTACAATTCATCTTCCTCATCTTGGAAAACAATGGGAACCTTCCCTGGTTACACCTCCGAGGCTTCTACAATTTGCAAGCCATACGGATGCTGAGACTAAGGAAGATGAGGGAATTTTACAATTCATCTTCCTCATCTTCCTTAGTCTCAGCATCCGTATGGCTTGCAAATTGTAGAATCCTCGGAGGTGTAACCAGGGAAGGTTCCCATTGTTTTCATTCTGGTGGGATGTAGAATAGCATTATGTTGTTTTATATGCCATTAGAGTGAAAACTTGGTCTTTTTGCTAGCAGTTGCCGCTAGGGTGTCTATGCCATTTCGTTCGTTACAATCCGGGACTGCACGCTGGGGTTTGTTTTGGTTGGATCAGAGAGAGCAGCATATGTGCCTCCTGATGAGAGACTAATAAGTTTCGAAACCGGTAGAGGTGCTTGCTGCACTCTCTGAGTGGACTAGAATATGGTTCGTCTGTATTTTCGTTTTGCAACGAAATTGAAAATGGTTATTCATTTTTGATTTACGTTTACTCTGATTGGATTACGAAGGGAATCATTCTCGTTGGAACTTTCCGCGCTGAGCAGATGGGACGTGAATTGTAAATTGTAGAAATCCCTCATCTTCCTTAGTCTCAGCATCCGTATGGCTTGCAAATTGTAGAAGCCTAGGAGGTGTAACCAGGGAAGGTTCCCATTGTTTTCATTCTGGTGGGATGTAGAATAGCATTATGTTGTTTTATATGCTATTAGAGTGAAAACTTAGTCTTTTAGAATTCGATTTATGTTTTGTTAGCGTCAGTATCTTTCAACAAAACACTTAATAAAAATAAAAATTTAAAAATAAATCATATAATATATCAAAATACTTGCACACAGCCTACTAAATAAATGATATCGGTGTAAATAATAAATTTGGCAAGATATTTCGTAATTGTTTTAAGTTATGGTGTCATAACATAAATATTCCATATTTATTTCATGAGTGTATAAACTACTATAATTGTTTGTAGGAAACAATCAAAGCCAGAAGAACCCTCTCCAGACGAAATTCCTCCGGACAAGCTAGCCCAAGAAGCGTTCCGACTCCTCCGGACTGCTCAATCTTTGTTGAACACTCGAGAGCCGGACTTGGTGCAAATTACTACCTCCTGCGAACCCTCCAACGACATCGAATTCCTCGAACAGCTCGCCAAAGAGTTTCCTCCTCCGGAAATCAAGGCGCAAAGGGCTACGTCCTTTTCGCTCAGCCCGAAGCTGATAATGCCAGAAGTTGAGACGAAAATTTCCACGGCGTTTAATAGGTAAACTATACTTTTATGTGTTACTAATAAGAATGGTTTGTAATTATTCCCTAGGAAATATATTCGGGTCAATAAATATATGTCATCAAGGTAGAAAGTATCGGCGTACATCTCCATCAAATTTTTTCTGACTCCATCCAATTTTTTCTGACCCCCATAAATATTTTCTGATTTGCACCAATTTTTTATGAATCCTTCCAATTTTTTTTGATTCCCTCCAATTTTTTTCGAGTTCCTCCAATTTGATCGTGTCCTTATCTAATTTTTCCTCGCATTTTCCTATTTTATCGTGACTTGCTCTAATTTTTCCTGACTTCCTATAATTTTACCTGGATCCCTCTAATTATTCCTGATGCCCCCTAATTTTTATAACTCAGTCTAATTTTTCTTGACTCCCTCTAATTGTTCCTGAATCTCTCTAATTTTTCCAGACTCCCTCTAATTTTTTCTTACTTTCCCTAATTTTCCACACACCCTCTAATTTTTCCTGACTCTTTCTAATTTTTCCTGACTCCCTCTAATTTTTCCTAATTATTACTCATTGTTTCAGAATTCCTCTAATTTTTCCTAATCCTTTCTAACTCTTCCTGATTCCATTTAATTTTTCCTGGTTCCCTCTAATTTTTCCTTACTCTCCCTAATTTATTCTTAGTGCCCCTAATTTCTCCACACTCCCTCTAATTTTTCTTACTCTCCCTAATTTTCCATACACCCTCTAATTTTTTCTGACTCTTTCTAATTTTTCCTGACTCCCTCTAATGTTTTCTTACTCCCTTTAATTTTTCCTAATTATCACTAATTGTTTCAGACTTCCTCTAATTTTTCCTTATTCCCTCTAATTTTTCCTGACTCTGTCTAATGCCTTCTAACTTTCCCTAATTCTTCCTAAATTTCTCTAATTTTTCCTGATTCCCTCTACTTTTTTCTTACTAACCCTAATTTATTCTTAGTGCCCCTAATTTTTCCACACTCCCTCTATTTTTTCCTTTTCCTAATTTTCCATACACCCTCTAATTTTTCCTGACTCTTTCTAATTTTTCCTGACTCCCTCTAATGTTTTCTTACTCCCTTTAATTTTTCCTAATTATCACTAATTGTTTCAGACTTCCTCTAATTTTTCCTGATTCTCTAACTTTTCCTGACTCTATCTAATTTTTCCTGATTCCCTGTAATTTTTCCTGTCTCTGTCTAATGCTTTCTAACTTCTCAAAATTTTTCCTAAATTAGTGTAATTTTCCTGATTCTCTCTACTTTTTCCTTACTTCCCCTAATTTATTTTTAGTGCCCCTAATTTTTCCAGAATCCCTCTGATTTTTTCTTACTCTCCCTATTTTTTCATACACCCTCTAATTTTTCCTGACTTTTTCTAATTTTTCCTGACTCCCTCTAATGTTTTCTTAGTCTCTCTAATTTTTCATAATTATCACTAATTGTTTCAGACTTCCTCTAATTTTTCCTGATTCTCTCTAACTTTTCCTGACTCCATCTAATTTTTCCTGATTCCCTATAATTTTTCCTGACTCTGTCTAATGCTTTCTAACTTTCCCTAATTCTTCCTAAATTTCTCTAATTTTTCCTGATTCCCTCTACTTTTTCCTTACTCCCCCTAATTTATTCTTAGTGCCCCTAATTTTTACTTACTCCCTCTAATTTTTCCTAATTATCACTAATTGTTTCCGACTTCCTCTAACTTTTTCTAACTGTTTCTGACTCTCTAATTTTTCATGACTCCCTCTACTATTTCCTTACTCCCCCTAATTTATTCTTACTCCCTCTAATTTTTGTAATTAACTATTTCTAATGGATAATAAGCCACAATTTTACTAAAAAAATGATTTTGACAAGGGCATCCGATTTGGACGTCGAAACGTTAATAAAATCATTTATAGTAAAATTGTGGCTTATTTTCCATTAGAAATAGTTAATTACAAAAATGCCACAAGAAAATAGCTTCGGAACAACTCTAATTTTTGCTAATTAACTCTAATTTTCCCTGGCTTCCTCCAATTTTTCCTGACTCTTTCTAATTTTTCATAACTCCCTCTAATCTTTCCTTACTCCCTCTAATTTTTCCTAATTATCACTAATTGTTTCAGACTTCCTCTAATTTATAATGCTTTTTCTATTTTTTTATGACTACGTTTAATTTTTCCTGACACTGTCTAATGCTTTCTAATTTCCTATAATTTTCCTAACTTTTTCTAATTTTCCTAACTTTCGATAACACTCCAAATGAGCGATACTAAATGTCGATTGCATTCAAACTAAGCGAGATATTCTGCAAAAAAGTTGATGACTAATGTATTTTAAGAAGAAATGAGAAGTATATTTAACCTCTCATCCATCAGAATTTAAATACATAATTTTCCTTCTACAATACTTATAGTATTATTTATATGTTCAAAAAGTTGGACTGGTTTAAAACGAATAGTTTTTGAAAAAAATAAGATCAAATTATAGAGCGCATTTTTAAATTTTCTTAAAAATCTTCCTTTTCCTCCATGTAACTCAAAAATGATAAGAGCTACGAAAAAAGATACCACATAAAAATATAGGGTTTTTTCAGATAAAAATTTCCATTTTATTTGACATTACTGTATCTCTTATCATTACGAAACTGTCATCTCTTACTGTAACTCACGAAAAAAGATACCACATAAAAATATAGGGTTTTTTCAGATAAAAATTTCCATTTTATTTGTCATTACTGTATCTATTTTCAAGTTACATGGAGAAAAAGGAAGATTTTTAACAACATTTAAAAATGCTCTCTATAATTTGATTTTTTTTTTTCAAAAACCATTCATTTTAAACCCGTCCAACTTTCTGAACATAGAAATAACACTATAGTAAAAGGTATTGTAGAAGGAAAACGATGAATTTATATTTTGGTGGATGGGGGTTAAAATTACTTCTCATTTTTTCTTAAAACACATTAGTTATCAATTTTGTTTGCAGCATATCTCGCTTAGTTTTAATGTAAAGGACCTTTAATATAGCTCATTTTAAAGGTCTTTTCAAGCACTACAAAAGGTATTGGTAGCATTATACACGTAAAATCGACCGTTTCTCTGTTATTTCAAGTTGAATACACCAATTTGAGAATGTACAAAAAAACAAACTATTTTCACCTACCATATCCCTTTTAGTATTAGAACTAGAAGAGTTATGGAGGCAAGTGTCTCTTTGTTTTTTTATAACTTGAATATAATTTTTTAGTTAGATGCATAGTTTTAAAGGTATGTATTCGCAAAAAACCTTTCGAAAAGGTTTCAATGAAAATGGCCAATTTTCAACCACGAATAACTCAAAACATATTGAGTTTTCAAAAAAAAATTATGGAACAGTTTTTGCTTAGAATTAGGTTCTCTAGCGAATTCCGTGATAATTTTAACCAAAAAATTTTCCACCCCTGAGAAGGGGTGGGA
The DNA here is from genome assembly GCF_917563875.1 of Diabrotica virgifera virgifera. Lineage (NCBI taxonomy): Eukaryota > Metazoa > Arthropoda > Insecta > Coleoptera > Chrysomelidae > Diabrotica > Diabrotica virgifera. The sequence goes on along the minus strand of NC_065451.1, from coordinate 152,788,262 downwards.
ACCACCCCCAAGATAAAAACACACATCGGCATAGGGTAGACTTTGAATTAGGAGATAAGTAGAGGCTAGGCCCAAAATTTCATTAAAATCCATGCAGTAGGATAGAATTCAGAGTTAATATCCTATTCTTGCTCCCATTGACTGGCGTACATACTAGGGCAGTCCGATACGTACTTAGCCTCTCCGCCCGATGGCGCCACTATCGCAAATAAAGTGAACTGTCATTTAATGCGTTCTCGTATACAGCTAATGTCAAAAATTGCGTGTTAAAGTGAGCGTGTCCGCGGATTTTTATAAAATGGAAAAAGAGCAATATCGGTCGGTGACTCGATTCTTGTTTTTGGAAGGGAAATCACGCAGCGAAATTAAAGAGCGCTTGGATGCTGTGTACGGTGACTCTTCTCCTTCGATGGCAACTGTCAAAAATTGATTTAATGAGTTTCAACGTGGACGAACGCCGGTTTTTGATTATCCACGCGTAGGTGCCCCGAAAATGGCTACCACGGAGAATAACGTGGCAAAAATCCACGATCTTATATTGGCAAACCACAGACTGAAGGTGCGCGAGATAGCTGACACAGTAGGCATCTCAATAGACCGTGTAAGTCATATCCTGCATGAAATTTTGGGCATGAGAAAGCTGTCGGCGCGATGGGTGCCGCGTTTGCTCACTTCAGACAATAAGCGCAACCGTGAGACCACTTCAGAGCAGTGATTGACGCTATTTAAGTGTGATCCAGAGGAGTTTTTACGTCGTTTCATAACCGTCTACGAAACATGGACTCACTGGTATACACCAAAAACCAAGGAACAGTCGAAAGAGGGACAGCACCCGGCGAACGAGCTCCGAAGAAGGCGAAGACTGTCTAATCGGCCGGAAAGGTGATGGCCAGCATTTTCTGGGATTCACAAGGTGTGATCTACATCGACTACTTGGAGAAGGGCAAAACTATCACAGGGCCCTATTATGCCGAATTATTGGACCTATTTGACGCCGAATTGAAGAAAAAACGACCCCATTTGGCAAATAAAAAAGTGCTCTTCCACCATGACAACGCACCGGCTCACACCTCCGCCGTCGCCATGGCCAAATTGGTCGAATTGGGCTACGAACTGTTGCTCCATCCACCGTATTCTCCAGATTTGGCCCCGTGCGACTACTATTTGTTTCCAAACTTGAAAAAGATACTCGCTGGGCAGAAATTTAAGTCGAATGAGGAGGTCATCGCCGCCACGGAAGCCTATTTTGCAGACCTCGAGAAAATGTATTTTTCAGACGGATTAAAGAAGTTGGAGCATCGCTGGGTCAAGTGTATCTAGCTAAAAGGAGACTATGTAGAGAAATAAATTGCCACTTTTTCAAAATTATCCTTTTCTTTTGTAGGCTAAGTACTTATCGGATTGCTGTAGCATGGAGGATGGGATACACGACATTTTTACAATGTAGATACTCCAACTCCACAGCCTGACCACTACCACGACCACTAGGAATTATTGCCCCGGACAAACTGCGTTTCCACTTGACGTGTCATCTTAGCCTTTTATTAGATTAGATTATTAGCAAGTACTCATAAGTCAAAATCATTTTTGAATCTTAAGTACAGGTTTCTGTACTTACTAATATTAGGGCGCGGATTATATGTAAGTTACATATTTTTACATATATTACATATTTATAGATTTTTTGAAAAAAGTGCATATTTTAGTGGTAAATACATATATATTTACCAGGGGCGGCTCTGGCAGGGAGGCGCTTGGGGCACTGCCCTCCCACTAGCTCATTTAATGTAGTAGATATCTCATACAATTTATGTTGAATGAATTTTTCTTTATTTAAAAAACTAATAAATATTCACAATATTTTAAATCTAAGACTTTTCGTTAATAAACTGCTTTCTGGCTGCATCCCATATCTCCGGATTTTACAATATATAATCACGTAGAGACGACGAAAATAGGAGAAAGCAAATAGAGGACACTTAGGCCACGCATTTACCTTCTCTTCGTCTAGGAAAAGGACCGAAAGACAGTTTCTAAATACTCAAAAACTGAGTAAAATGAAAAAGATTAAAAAGGGTTCAAGGCAGGTTTTGTTTATATTCGATTCAGAGTTGGACTACCATCTCCATATAGCAACTATTTCAGCATCCTTATGCATTATCAGTGAAGTTTATGCAGTCACAACTCTGAAGGGAATACAAACATTCTGCCTCTTTTAAGGCAAACCATCGCGATGCAATGAACCCACCTTTTGAGACGCAATACAGCGACATCTCTCGTATTACGAGGAAAACAACGAAAAGCCTCAGATACAAAGTTTACTACTTTTTAAACAATTAGAATAATTGAAATAAAAATATAATAAACAATATTTTAAATCTAAGACTTTTCGTTAATAAACTGCTTTCTGGCTGCATCCCATATCTCCGGATTTTACAATATATAATCACGTAGAGACGACGAAAATAGGAGAAAGCAAATAGAGGACACTTAGGCCACGCATTTACCTTCTCTTCGTCTAGGAAAATGACCGAAAGACAGTTTCTAAATACTCAAAAACTGAGTAAAATGAAAAAGTTATTAACGAAAAGTCTTAGATTTAAAATATTGTTTATTATATTTTTATTTCAATTATTCTAATTGTTTAAAAAGTAGTAAACTTTGTATCTGAGGCTTTTCGTTGTTTTCCTCGTAATACGAGAGATGTCGCTGTATTGCGTCTCAAAAGGTGGGTTCATTGCATCGCGATGGTTTGCCTTAAAAGAGGCAGAATGTTTGTATTCCCTTCAGAGTTGTGACTGCATAAACTTCACTGATGATGCATAAGGATGCTGAAATAGTTGCTATATGGAGATGGTAGTCCAACTCTGAATCGAATATAAACAAAACCTGCCTTGAACCCTTTTTAATCTTTTTCATTTTACTCAGTTTTTGAGTATTTAGAAACTGTCTTTCGGTCCTTTTCCTAGACGAAGAGAAGGTAAATGCGTGGCCTAAGTGTCCTCTATTTGCTTTCTCCTATTTTCGTCGTCTCTACGTGATTATATATTGTAAAATCCGGAGATATGGGATGCAGCCAGAAAGCAGTTTATTAAGGTGATACAGTAGCGATCAACAGGTAGCCAAAACGCGTTCCAAGATTGCCGCTGTAATTTTGAATATTTTTTCGAGATATTTGGCACACTTATTCATAATATAATAAAGAATGGCGGTACAGAGCCCAATTTGAAAAATATAATAATATGTGGAAATTACTCTGTAATTAAATACAATATTAAAAAAACAAGCCTGTACCGCCATTAAGAAGAACAAAAAAATACACTTTCTTCAAATTAACTTTTTTATCTGATGCCTAGATTTTGTGTCATTTTGGAACTACTAAAATTTTTTATTTCATTAGTAGTTCCAAAATGACACAAAATTTAGGCATCGGATAAAAAAGTTTATTTGAAGAAAGTGTATTTTTTTGTTCTTCTTAATGGCGGTACAGGCTGGCTTTTTTAATAGTGTATTTAATTACAGAGTAATTTCCACATATTAATATATTTTTCAAATTGGGCTCTGTACCGCCATTCTTTATTATATAATGAATACGTGTGCCAAATATCTCGAAAAAATATTCAAAATTACAGCCGCAATCTTGGAACGCGTTTTCGCTACCTGTTGATCGCTACTGTTTCCTCTTAACGAAAAGTCTTAGATTTAAAATATTGTTTATTATATTTTTATTTCAATTATTCTAATTGTTTAAAAAGTAGTAAACTTTGTATCTGAGGCTTTTCGTTGTTTTCCTCGTAATACGATAGATGTCGCTGTATTGCGTCTCAAAAGGTGGGTTCATTGCATCGCGATGGTTTGCCTTAAAAGAGGCAGAATGTTTGTATTCCCTTCAGAGTTGTGACTGCATAAACTTCACTGATGATGCATAAGGATGCTGAAATAGTTGCTATATGGAGATGGTAGTCCAACTCTGAATCGAATATAAACAAAACCTGCCTTGAACCCTTTTTAATAAATATTCAGTCGATGCGACGCGACGCTCCAAAAAGTTTAGAAATATAAATTAACAACGTTCACCCGCACCCTTGATTAAAAACTACTACACAGTGTAGTTTTTAATTATGTCCGCACCCGAGGAAGGGCTCTTTTCCGAGCGACCGAGCTCACTGTTGTCAAGTTAGAGAAATATCGGGCGCTAGATGATGACTTGCCGTGTGCGAAATAAGAAATATCCTCAGATGCAGGTAGTAACTGGCAACGTTACAGGATTTGGCTTAGCAGTCGGTATCGCACCAGTATACTTCACCTAGGACACAGCCCGAGCCCCGAGCGGAGCGTAGTTTTCGGTCTGTTAAGTCTGTTAATTCTCAATACTGACTTCATTATTGTCGATATCCAATAATTCGATATGGCATATGGCAACAAATATTAATAGTGTACGCTTTATTAAGACAAATACTTTGGATTTCGAAAAACCTTTAAATATAAAACAACTAGGACCTCCTAGACCAAAATTGGACATAATTCAGGCGGGACAAAGTGGTAATAGAACTTTTAATCGTAAATTCAATGAGAAACATTATTTGTTAGCAGACTGATTATGCCAGTGGTCGACAAAGTGCGGCTCCAGAGCCGCATGTGGCTCTTTGGCTGCTTAAGTGCGGCTGTGGCACAAAAATATCCAAGGAAGGTGCAATAATATTCCATGGTAAACGTTACGCCTCATCGAAATCAGCTTAATCGTAAACTACAAAGGAAAGGAAACTGAATGTTTTCGATGTAAGAAGTAATAACATTTAACAACAAATTATCATTTTTGCTCAGGCTTTTTAAAGGGAAAACATTGTTTCACTTTCCGATCCTGCTGAAGCGTCGCCAAGAAAATGATTCCTGTATTGATAAACACCATTTTAAATATGAGGGAAGCATTTCCCAGCAGGATTAGCAACTTTAGCAATTGTCAAATATCTTCTTAATGCTACAATAACCGAGTTGAAATTTTCTCCTTTTGAAATTGACATTGGTAGCTTTGAAAAAATACAGTTGGATCTAAAAAACCAGGACATATGACGCTCTAAATTCGAACGGCTTTATTTTGAATTGGAAATACTGGAGAAGAAACAATATGAGCTTAGTGCACAACACTGCTTTGAATATCATGAAGAAGGAAGACATGATCATTTTCAACGCTTGGAATAGTATTCCTATTCCTGACTCTTTCGATCAGCTGAAAAAGCTCGCGTTTACTGATCTTTCCCCTTTCTGTTCTAAATAAATATGAGAACAATCTTTTTCAAGCATAAAAATATTATCAAGAGTAAACTGAGAAGTCGTATTTACTGATGAGAACTTGAAGTCATGCTTGTAATTAAAAATAACATACAAACCTGACTTAGTCAAACTTTCCAAGAGATGCAAGCACATTGTTAGCATTAATAAATATCTATTAAGTATGAATTTTTGTTTTATTTAGTTGTACTACTTACAGTGTACCAAAAGTTTTCTAAACAAACAGATTTGGCTCCCATTTTTTTGTTGTTGTAATGTTCAAATTTGGCTCGTTGGCTAATAAGTTTGCCGACCACTGAGTTATGCTCTTGTGAGGAGACAAATCGCTTCTATTGTTTTAAGTGTTTATTGTTTTCACCACAAGTGGACGAGGCTTGGACAAACCGGGGTGTAAATGATATTAAATATCTCTCAGAGAAAATTAAAAAACATAATGTTAGCTCCAAACTCCAAACACATCGACTATTGTGTTGAATACCAATTATTAGGGTCAATAAATATTCAATCACAGTTAGATTCGGCTTTTAGAAGATCAATAAAGGAACATAAGGAGATAGTGACCAAAAACAGGTATGTAGTGATGGATGAGCGATGGTGGGATAACATCCACAACTATGTGATTAAGGTGCTGTCGATAAAAGAGACGGTAGAGGTAGAAAGACGGAGTGGTTGACAGCATAGGAGTAAAGGACGTGGTGGTCAGATGAGTGCGAGAGATGGAAGCTGATGCGTGATGGCGAGCTGCTGAGAATCGGGCAAAAGAAGGATGTCGGGGAGAAGTTATGCTCTAACGAGCGATTCCACTCTGATGCCCTAGTATAAGGGCTACTGCAGAGTGCTACATCGGAGTTACGGAGGGCAGGGAGGTCCGACTTGGGGCCAAACTAGTCGACGTGACACTGATGAGGTTTTAGCTCAGGAACCCAGCACTGTCGGAAATGTTTACCTCCGACGCGACGTCTGTTTGCAGATTCCCCACCTAGCGATGAAAAAAAAAGGACTATTCACTAGAATCCTTAGATACATGGGTAAGTTTGTAGCTAGCAACATTTTTTCGGTGTTCATAATTTCGTATTTGCCGCTCAAAATAAAAGTGCCCTACCGATATTTTTACTCACGAGCCGCCACTGATATTTACCATATTTTCGTCACATTACTCTGCAATGGAAAACCCGAAAACCATTAAGATGTAATGCAGGGCCTGTCCGTTTATTTCTATGTACCATTTACATGACCTCTTAACAATTATTAAATTCCGCAAATTGAGTTGACCGACTTGGATGTGTGGCCTGGCATTAACCATAAATAATCATAAAATGCACTATTATTTATTTTTCATTTATAATTTGAATAGACTTACAGCTCCCGAAACGAATCGTAGCCGATCCGATGACAAACGCTGAAGATCTGTGCAAGGCAATGGTTGCTTCTAACCTTCCATTAAAAAAATTGAATAACGTCTAAGATCGTTTTTGGAAAATATTGCAAGTTTAATGTTCCGGATGAATCCACGTTGAGGAAATCAAGTGTCGACTCTAAATACAAATCAACAATGATCCAAATACAGGGACTCATACGTGATAATTACTTTTATGTTATTTTAGACAAAACTACAGACGCCTGCAGAAGATATATTATTCATCTGCTAATTGGCGCATTATAGAGGAACATGGTCCAGGAAACTCATTTTTAGTATCTTCAAAACAACTTGAAAAAGCCAAAAATTTGACCGTTACACGATGCATTCAAGATAGTTTGACAAACTTCTTTGTGCCAGATGCCATTCCATTAAATAAATCTGTGATTTACTTATCGGATGCTGCCTTATTATGGTTAAGATGGGACAAAATTTAAAAATATTTTATCAGAATCTTTTTCATATTACTTGTTTAGCTCATGGAGTTTCACAGATTATCGAGAGCCCAATTTCCTCTTGTGAACGAATTAATTAGCAATGTAAAGAAGGTGTTCCTTAAGGCTCCTTTGTGAGTTCAATTATACAAAGAAAGGCTTCGCGACGTACCGCTACCCCCCAACCTGTATTAACTCGATGGGGGACTTAGCTAAGTGCATCTATTTTTTACGCTGAAAATTATGAAAAAAACGTAAAAAACGACATATCAGACTCTTCACAGGGTGTCATATCATCAAAAGCAGTTTTCGATAATAAGGAGGTGCATAAAAGTCTGATATTTATTAAAACAAATTATAGTTTTATCCTGGAACCAATTACGTTACTAGAAAAGAAGTCGCAACTTCTAGTTAATTCTGTAAAACTAATTGAAAATTTTTAGAAGGAATGCCAAAAAGTAAAAGGCGACATTCGACATTGGTACAAAAGTTTTGGGGAAGCTTAAGCAGATTTTAGAAAATAATGAAAGCTTCAAAATTATTCAGAATGTGTCATACATTTTTAGAGGCTATTTTGATATAGAAATGTTTATTGATGGAAACCTGTTGAAACAATTAATTATGCCCCTATTACCTCAGTAGATGTGGAGCGAAGTTTCTCTTTATATAAACACATGTTTTCTGATAAAAGACAAACCTTTACCCTAGAAAATATGTAAAAATAAAGTTGCTGAGTATTAATGTTATTTGTTTTTAACTCATTTTTTCTACAACCTTGTTAAAAATGCAATTTTTAGCACTCCATACGAGCGTTAAAAATGCTACTTTAAGGCACTAGTGCTTTAAAAATTTTATGGCACTGCAATAATTCGTATTGACCGTATAGAAAATTTTGATGTAATGTCTAAAAAATATAAAAATGGAATGTCAGTCAAGTTCAAGTAAAAGTTTTTGTAGATATTGTCCTGTAATTACGTTTGTAGAAAAAATATTGTATGATATGCGTGTTAAAAAGTACATTTTTAAGGCACTCATGTGAATTGCAGAACTCACTATCGCTCATTCTGCAAACTTTCACATGCGTGCCTTAAACTTGTACTTTTAACACTTATATCATAAATAACTATTATATAATTATTGCTTCAATTTATTTAATACATATTTTCGACGAATGCTTACATATATTTCAAAAAATCTTTACATATACAGTGTGTCTGCGTAACTTGGAACCATATGGGAAACTTTTTTAATATCAATTTTACGAAAAAAAGTTATTCTTCATAAAGTGCTCTGCATAGTCTAAAACCTAAGATGCAATCATCATATCAAATTTTATCAATAATATACGAGGTATGTCCAAAAATATGAATTCCGCTCAAAAGTAAAGTGCCTTTATATTTCACAATATCAAAAATTGTTATTAAGAAAAGTTGTTTGTAATTAAAAATTATGTTATAATATGCATTTACACTCTTCTTATTAAAAAAAATAATGAAAATTTTCCTCAAATTACGGATACCCAACATCAATTTTATTTAAGATAACTCCGTTATTATTAGTTTTGCGAAAAAAGTTATTCTTTATAAAAAGGTGTGAATAGTCAAAAAACTAAGATGCAATCATAAAATATCAATTTTTTCCAATTTTATATGAGGTATGTCAAAAAATATGAATTTCGCTCAAGAGTAAAATACCTTTATAGTTCATAATATTGCAACTAGAAGGATACAATTGCATATTGAAACATAGTTTTTAATTCTGAACAACTTTTTATAATAACAAATTTCAATATTGTGAAAAATAAAGGTATAGTACTTTACTCTACAGTGAAATTCATATTTTTTGACATACCTCGTACAAAATTGACAAAATTTAATATCTTATAATTTTATCTGAGTTGTTAGACTATGCAGAACGTTTTATAAAGAATATTTTTTTTCGTAAAATTAATAATAACGGAGCTATCATAAATAAAAATGATGTTGGGGGTCCGTGATTTGAGAAAAATTTTCAATTTTTTTTTTTTTTTCAATTAGAAGAGTGTAAATGCAGATTATAACATAATTTTTAATTACAAACAACTTTTCTCAATGACAATTTTCGATATTGTGAAATATAAAGGCACTTTACTCTTGAGCAAAATTCATATTTTTTGACACACCTCGTATACTGTTGATAAAATTTCATATCTGATGATTGCGTCTTAGGTTTTAGACTATGCAGAGCACTTTATAAAGAATAATTTTTTTTTCGTAAAGTTGATATTAAAAAAGTTTCCCAAAAGGTTCCAAGTTACGCAGGCACACTGTACCTATATGTACATATTTTCATATATTTTCATACATATAATCCGCCCTTTACTAATAATGTACCATTTTTGTTTCTAGGAAACTGTCACTTCAACTAAGTGACGTGAGGAGGACGACCAGGACTGTTCGAAACGTCGATTCTGCAAGAGGTTCTGTAGCAGATAGCGACACAGAACTCGGAAACGATGGAGGAATATTCTCTAATCAAAAAAGTAAATCTGAGAAGTCCAATTCGCCGGCGAATGGCAGTATCAGTTCCGTAGAAGATGAGAGCGGCTTTTCCTCGATGAATTCCTTTCAAGAAGTCGGCTTGCCAATTGTGAATAGTACAATGACCGATGAGGTAAGGTCTTTAGCTAAGGGTATATTTGTATTTTACTGTTTTATTTTATCGAAGATATTCGAAGAATGTTGAAATGACGACAGTTATGTTATGAAATGATGATTCTTCTTCTTCATGTACCATGTCTTTTCAGAACGTTGGTTACCATCATCTTTTTCTTGAAGTGCCATCTTCGCGACGGAGGTCGGCAATCATCATAGCTATTCGGACTTTGGAGACGGCTGCTCTGAAAAGTTCGTTTGATGTACATCCGTACCATTCTCTCAGGTTGCGCAGCCACGATATTCTGCGTCTCCCTATGCTTCTTTTTCCTTGAATCTTTCCCTGCATAATCAATTGGAGCAAGCTGTATCTCTCTCCACGTGTAGTATGTCCGAGATATTCCAATTTTCTGGTTTTGATTGTGTTTAAGACTTCCATTTCTTTATTCAACTTTCTCAGAACCTCTTTGTTTGTGACGTGTTCTGTCCATGATATTTTTAGAATTCTTCTATATACCCACATCTCGAATGATTCCAGTTTTTTCATTGATGCCGCATTTAAGGTCCAAGCTTCCATTCCGTAAAACAGAGTCGAGAAAACGTAGCACCTAGCCAACCTTACTCTTAGCTCCAACCTTTGATCTCTTGTGCAGAGCACTTTTCTCATTTTGTTAAAATTCGCTCTAGCCTTTTCGATTCTAATTTTAATCTCCAGGAAGTAATCATTTGTGGAGTTGATAATTGTTCAAAGATATACATATTTGTTTACTCGTTCAACGTTGGTTCCGTTTATGAGGAGATTCTCGTTATTTCTTTGAGTTTTAGATATTCTCATAAATTTTGTCTTCTTGATGTTCATTGTTAGACCGTATTCTTGGCTATATGTCGCTATTCTGTTAACCAGTCTCTGAAGATCTTCAATATTTTCGGCTAAGACGACAGTGTCATCCGCATATTTAATGTTGTTAATGGGAACTCCGTTCACCTTTATTCCAGCTGTTTCGCCCTCAAGAGCTTGTTTTAGGATCTCTTCCGAGTAGGCATTAAAGAGAACTGGCGACAATACGCATCCCTGTCTCACCCCACGTCTAATTTCAATTTCCTCTGACAACTGTTCGTTAACACGTACTTCTATCTTCTTTAGTTTCAGGACATTCATTAATTGTTACCATCATAGCTATCCTAATTTTATTCACTGCCACTCTCAATAGCATGCTTGTATCAACACCATACCAATCTCGCAAGTTCTGCAACCATGAGGTTCTTCTTCGTCCTGGACTGCGTTTGCTTGCTATTTTTCCTTACATAATATTTTGCAGCAACCTATATTTGGGACCTCTCATTACATGTCCGAAATACTCCAGCTTTTTTTGCTTAATGCTTTTTATTATCTCAGTAGTCTTGCTGAGACGTTCTAGTACTGTGGAGTTTCGACAGGAAACTTTTAAAATTCTTCTATAGTACCACATTTCGAAAGCCTCAAGGCGATTTAGATCGATTTTATTCACAGTCCAGGACTCGACACCATAAAGTAAGACCGAGCACACTTAGCAGCGAAGTAGGCGGATCCTCAATGCCAATTTTAGGTCTCTGTTACATAACACCTTGGACATTCTTCTAAAAGCGGCTCTGGCCTGCTCTATCTTAGATCTAATTTCGCCGTGACTTTCTGCGTTACAATTTAATTGCTGTTCAAAGTAAACAATTTTATCAGCTTTCATCAAGTTTGGTATTATTTACATATAGAGACGGTTTTATAATATGCTGTTGTTTACTTATTACGAATATTTTGGTTTTCCGTACGTTCAGATCCAGACCTGCCTCTCTACAACTCTCAACGACACTATCAAGTAATGTTTGCAGATCTTCTTGACTAGAAGCTAGGAGTACTGTATCGTCCGCATATCGCAAATTATTGATGACAGAAAGTGCATTTCTGAAAATTCTTTCGGAGTAAACGTTGAAAAGCAGGGGTGGCAAGAGGCATCCCTGTGGTACTCCTCTTTTAATATTAAGAGCCTGTGATACCACACCATCTACTAAAACTGATGTTGTTTGATTCCAATACAAATTTTTAATTATGCGAACGTATCTGCCATCCAAGCCAATGTCTTTTAGAGCTTCGATCAATATAGAGTGCTTAACAGGATCAAATGCCTTTTGGAAGTCAATAAAACAACAGTGTATGTCTACAGATAAGATAAGATACAAATGACGATTAAGCAAGGAAATTCAGTGCTGCGTAATCCGGCTAGCAACTGGCGCCATACCTATCGATTCCGGGCCGAATGGTGTAAAATGATCGACCGCACAGATGATTATGGGCGACCACGCAGCATCTGCTAAATGGTATACTGTAAGATCAAACTTAGCATTATGTAGAGAAAATAATAAACATATAAACATACCATGGACTGCACATCGCACAAATAATTCAATACTATGTAGAAGAACTTATCATAAAATCTAGACTCACCACAACTATCACTATCAACCAAGATATACTGAGATATTTTGGACATATAACTAGAAGAAGAAAAAGCATGTAACGAATGATAGTTGAAGGTAACGTAGCGGGTAAAAGATCGAGAGGGAACAGTCTACGAATTGTAAACAACTAAAAGTATTTGTATTAACTGTGCTCAAAAAAAAATAAAATAATTATTTAAACTCACAATTTACAATTATGTATTTCACCGTCGAATTTGGCAATTTTTGAATTTGGAGGAGAGTCAGTTCAGTTTCGATTCACAAAGACAAGGAGTAGTGTACTTATAGATCGTAAAGCTAACATTAAAAATATATCAAACAGCTTATACCACTAGTCCAAGTAATGAAGCTTAAAATAGGTCAAAAGCTCGCAATTTTTACAGAATGTATCGATTTGCTTGAAAATTTGAGAATAAGTAGTGGATAGCCCAAGGATCAAAATCTATATGATGCCAAAAGGCGCTTTTACCATGGGGGTGGTTGCCACCCCATGTCGGAGGTGAAAATTTTTTATTATATTTTGACTGCAAAAGTTGGTAAAAACATTCATTCTAAGCAAAAAATGTTCTATGCATTTTTTTGATAAAATTAATAGTTTTCTATTTATTCGCTATCGAATGTGTTAGTTTTATATTAAAAAAATTAATGTTTTTAATCAGTTTTCTGCAAATAACTCAAAAAGTTTTTGTTTTATCAAAACAACTTTGCTTAACAAAAATGTACCTTTTGAAAAAATCAACAAAACCGTTTTTTTTAATTTTCTTTAAGACCAATAGTAATCGAGCTATACTTTATTATATATTAGGTCTTCTTCGGCAAATGCTAAATATTGTAGTTTCAAAGTCAAAAGACGGGAAAAGTATGCATTTTTCGAGGATCACTGGTTTAAACTAATTTAAAGTATTTAAAAATATCTATCTTCAGAAATATATTTCAAGTCTTCAGCTCAAAAATTAGGTGGCTTATAATGAAAAGAATGTCAGACCCTATATTTTTCAGCGAAAAAGTGATTGAAAGCAAACCCCTAATCACCACCCTGATTAAAATTAGTCATTGACCTTATTTCATCTTCTTTACTTATGTATTATTAATAGGCTCTAGAAGTTTAACTGGTTTAGAATGATTAGTTTTTAAAAAAATGGAGTCAAAAGCAAATATCGAATTTTTGAAGTTTGGTAAAAAATTCCTTTTTCTTTAGAATAGAAAGATTATCATCAGAGATACAAAAAAATATTTAAATATAAAATTGTAGCTCATTTAATTCCCAAGAACATGGTTTGCAAAAATTTTCTCTAGGGTAAAAATTGAGTGAACTATTGACAATTAAAACTTGTAATAACATGCAAAAATCACCTTTACCAACCCTTTCAAAGTCACCACTTTTTGCGACTGAGGATTTTAAAAGGATTTGGTATTAATAGTCTTATATATCTTATAAAAACCTACAACATTATTTTTTAACAAACTTTCTAAAATAAAAATTAAAAAGGTTAAGGTTAAAAAATCAATATATTTTTTTCAAAAAAAAAAAGAAATCCAATTGGAAGCATAATAATGTAAGTTAGCTTTACTTTTAGTCATTGGCCTTATTAATTCTTCTTTATTTATGTATTATTAATAGATTGTAAAAGTTTGACTGGCTTAGAATGATTATATTTAAAAAAACTAGAGTTAAAAGCGAATAACGACTTTTTGTAGTTTGGTAAAAAATGCCATTTTCTTCAAAATAGAAAGATTAGCATCAAATATACGAAAAAATGTTTTTATATGAAATTATAGGTTATTTAATTCCCAAGAACTTGGTTTAAAAAAAATTTTCTACGGCAAAAATTGAGTGAATGGTAAATGCGTATATATCGAAAAACATTGATTTTTTCTATATAAAACTAACACTTTCGATAGCGAATAAATCGAAAAGTATTAATTTTATCAAAAAAATGTATAGAACATTTTTTGCTTAGAATGAATGTTTTTATCAACTTTTGCAGTCAAAATATAATAAAAAATTTCCACCTCTAAGATGGGGTGGCAACCGACCCCATGGTAAAAGCGCCTTTTGGCATCATATAGATTTTGATCCTTGGACTATCCACTACTTATTCTCAAATTTTCAAGCAAATCGATCCATTCTGTAAAAATTGCGAGGTGAAATGCTTCGGTTCCTGGACTACACTGCTTATACACGAATTGACGGATTTATAAGCGTCTTTGGACTATAGACAATGGATTTTAAGAAGACCAAATCTCGCTGCTCCCGATTTCTTCGATTCATTGATTTTTTTTATTTCTTGTCTATATGTCAAATTTAAATTTTTTATTTTATTTGACTTCTTGAGTTTTAAGAGCAACAATATTTATTTCTTATACAATCGATACATATGCTGCATCACGTTTTTGTTTATTTTTATACTCCAAAGCTTTGAAATTTCATAAGCAGGGGTGTGACTTATCTTTAGAATTGAACTAAACTTTATTCTCCTTTCTAAGTTCCATTTGTTAGCTATTTTTAAGAATCACAAATCACATTGATTAACACAAGTCGTCTCCTCTGATGAAGTGGTAATATCAAAGAATAGTATTCTTTGGTAATATGCACAGTCATTGATTATAAACACACACAGTGTGTGTGTTTATAATCAATGGCACAGTTACACAGCGAGTGTTGTTTACACATACCGAGTGGATTGGCGAGTATACGATTGAAGGGTGGGAGGTTGAAGACTCTGACTAGTAAATAGAACAAGAACCGAGTGACTGTCTCGCCATATGACTGGGTCGAGTGCTCAGCCAAGTACTCGTTAATATGTTTATACCAAACGAGCACTCTCGCTACAATACGTGTAATCAAGGTTTAAGTTTGATTCTCGCCTTATGTCGAAGAAAAAGGGACATTCACTAATTAAACATCGATCTATAAAAAATTATGCTACTCACAAATGTATGAGTATGATCGACTATACAGTGTTGAAAACGTATCAAGTTGTGAGTTAGTACAGATACAGTTGAGTCCGCGAGTCTTTACCCGTGCGTCATCACTTAAAGCATACGAAATAAGTCGGAAATCTATTTCACGCAACAACAACTGACAGAAAGTGGCTACTGTTCCGATTACGGGTTTTATTATAAAATTTGACGTTATCAAATATATAGAATGTCAAATGTAAGTTTTGCTTCAAAATTTTTGTGCATAATTACAGCTACATTTGAAGTAGCTTAATAAATTCTTTTATTATTATTGATTAATAAATAAATAAACAATTTATAAAAAAATCTAATAACATATTTTATTTTTGTTATTTTATTCACTTTGACGGAAATCTAAACACAGTCATTTCTTTGCTGTGTGAATGACGTTAGCTTTGTATGTTTTAAATATTAATAGGGCTTTTCACTCACAGTCATTTGTTTCGAGCTTCTGTCATATGTTGTATAATCCGTGTATATTAATATTATACACGGATTATACGACATTTGACAGAAGCTCGAAACAAGTGACAATCGATGAAAAGCCCTATTGCCTAAATATAATTATTTACCTTAAAATTTCAAAGCCCAATATAAAATTAGTTGTGAAAACAACTGTTTGTGTAATATAAAGAAACTTCAAAACGCAAAAATTCGACAAAAACCGCAAAAAGTTCAACTGACTGACAGCCACAAAATTAAACAAATCAAAAACGTCAAACAAATTGTGCTTAAAATATGAAAACATACCGAATCGTCTTTTTTTGTACCTATCTCTTTTCAATGCACTGAGTCTAGATGGTTCATAAAAATAACATGTGTTGTTACTTAATAACAAACGGCAGCTGGTTTGTCATGAGTTTCATGCATGGAAGAGAATGATGCTAGATAAAAAGTATGTGTTTTATCTCGCCAGGTATTAATGACGCACGGGTAAAGACTCGCGGACTCAACTGTAAAGCTAGTTCTTATAGGTACGTGGCTAGTTGACGTCATACTTTTACGTATGACGTCTAGAAACATTATATTTTAATTTCCCATGTTAGATCAGATGATTGAATAAATTAAGACAGATGCTAGTAAAAAAACATTGACTAGTAGCCATTTTAATTATAAATCGAACTAATAATAAAAATAACTCAACTAAAATATGTTATGGGCCATTCCACGAACATACGCCTGTTTTGGATTAATTCGACAACGAATATTTTACTGTGCAACATAAGAAGTACGAAAGTAAATGGCGCTAATAATTATTCCAATAAACAACAATGTAATTTGCAATTTACTTTTGTTCTTCTTATTTTGCACAGTAAAATATTCGTTGTCGAAATAATCCAAAACAGGCGTATGTTCGTGGAAAGTCTTTAGTCAACTAACTCCTTAGGGGAAAGGCGCAAATTTCGGCTCCAATGCATTTTAAATGCATTTATTGTTTTCGAATCCTGAGAAAACTAATAAGTATTTTTAAAAAGTTTAAACACAGAATGAAAGATGAAAGATTACATTATTACCGAGGGCCGAAAGTCCCTGAAAGCTTCTATACCTAATGTTTATTTTAATATGTTACAGAGGTGAAAAAAAGAGAAAATTTAGTGTGATTTTTAATTTCAAATATCTCATTCAAAAGAAACTTTTTATTTATTCTGAGGGACTTTCTGCCCTCGGTAATAATGTAGTCTTTCATTCTGCATTTAAATTTTCCAAAAATACTTATTAGTTTTTTCAGGATTCGAAAAAAATGGAAACCATATCCGTGGTGATATTTTCCAAATCGAACATTCGCTATCTTTGTCATACAACGCGCTCGATCGAACAGAATGTGATGAGAAGACAGTAAAAAACAAGGTTACTAAATAGGGCTTTTCATCGATTGTCATTTGTTTCGAGCTTCTGTCATGTGTCACATAATATTAATATATCTACGTCATACGTCTTTGGTTTGTATCATTGGTTATACCCACGGTTATACCTGGGTTATACCAGTGTGCGTCTTGGAAGAGTGTTGCCATCGTATACGCTAAAAGCTGATTGGCTCCGCCATCTTTTGCTCAGATTTCCGGATTAATTTGGAAGGGGTAAACAGATGATCAGTTGTTTATTTTTCGTTTACTCTGGTTTAACCTCACTTAACTAGATAGATCGAGAAATATTAAATTACTATTACTATTACTATTATCCAGGTTGAAAAATGCCTTCCTCTAAGGTAAAAGGTTGCGAAGTCGATTGGGGAAAAATAATGTGAAAATGAATTCTTTCCCAAAAGAATCTGAACGACGGAAAGTATGGATTAAAAATATAGGGTTAAAACAAGATCCAAACAAATATGCTGTTGTTTGTGAAGTAAGTTCTTCAAGTAAAATTAATTGAGTATTTGCATTTGATGCATTCTCTTTATAATATTTATATCATTAAAAAATATTGTATTCAATTTTTGAATGTTTAGGAACACTACTTCTAACATATGGAAAAAAGTTAGACAAGATGGCAGCAGAAAATTAAAATGCAATGCTGTACCAACAATATTTAGAGAAGAAAGCGAAAGTATTTAATTATTTATATTGGTTTTTTGTTTATTCACCAATTTAACACCTATAGATATTTGTATAACAAGAGAGCGAAGTGCACCTTTTCCTCCCAAGAATAAAGTTTACTAGTTTACTACAGTAATCATTCAAGGGAGGAAAAGGCACTTCTCCCATGTTATACATTTTTCCACCTCCCTCAAATAAGTCATTTTTTCATTTTTAAAATATTTATATAACTGTTGATTGAATACATGAATCATAATTGAATACAGGAATTTGTGTATTCAATCAACAATAGAACTAACAAAATTTATTAGAGAACTAAAACTAACAAGTAGGTACAGTATAACTATCAAATTATTAATGAAAAATTTTTAAATCAAAATAACAATTTACTGTTTTTACCATTTTGCAACATCTATAAATAAAATTTAAAATGTATGGATACTTACCTAATAGAAAATAGAGTAATAGTATAGGGTGTCAAGAAGTTATTTCATCTATGCTATGACATAGTATGACGTCAACATCACTTTTACTTTTACTCCCTAGGGATTAAAAGTACTTTGTTTCCCTAGGGAGAAAAAAATATGACTATGCTCCCTACAATGAGGCCAGGAAATGTATACTTTGGATAGAGTAGGTGGGAAAATCTGTTTTATTCAGTTATTGTGATTTGTTTCTTACAGACAATCGGTTTGTTCTAGCACGAGTTTCAAACGGTCTGAAACCATTAGCGAATAGTGGACCAGCACGAGTAGAGGGGATAGCACTCGTAACTGTATTATGTTCTCTCACTGACCAACTGTTTGCTGACTAGTTCGACTGTTTGCTAGAACAAACCTATTATTCAAACAAAATGTCCTCTACGTCAGACTGATCAGAATTTTAAAAATGTGTCATATCAATCAAATCAAAAAATTTCAAAAATTGTTCCTGTAACCATTTTTAGTGGAAATAATAACAGTACTTATATTGGATCAGAGAGCCACCCAATTCATTGTTAAAGTATGATAAACTAAAAGTTAAACAATTAGGCAAGCAAATGCAACAAATTTTTCCTCATTTATTAGTTTTTCACTACCGTTAAGTTTGGAAACAAGCGCTGTTGCCAAATAAAAACATATACAGTCGGAAAAATGAAAGAATACCCATGAACGATCACATCAATCACATATTTTGTATTTGCTGTTTTTTTTTTCATAAATAATAAATGAGAGAGATAGATTATTAATAATCTGAATAATATGTGATTGATGTGATCGTTCATGGGTATTCTTTCATTTTTTCGACGGTATGTATTTACCACAGCAACTACAGGTGACACTGTCTCTCTTTGTCTTTAAGAGTGTGAAACAAAGATAACTACAGTGGGAAAAATAAAGAATACCCATGAACGATCACATTGATCACTTATTTTGTGTTTCCTATCTTTTTCTATAACAAACGTTTATTATTTACAGAAAAAGACAACAAACATAAATTAAGTGATTGATGTGATCGTTCATGGGTATTCTTTCATTTTTCCAACTGTATCTGTAATATACGCTGAGCTCGTAGGTAGAGGGGATAATTAAAAAATCGCGAGAGCCAGTAGTGACAAGTCTGTAAACCTTTACTGGAAATTTGACATAAATGTCAAAGTGAATAATTTAAAATTGAAATTAAAAACATTAATTAGAAAAAATATTACGTTGGTCAAAGCTGTGGTATATATTTTTATCTTAAGTATACTTACGGTTTAAATACTGAATTAAGTTTTTTTAATATTTTGTAATATCTAATTATAATTAGATATAAATCATCTAAGCGCCATCTACACGATAATTGTGAATGTATCTGAAGTAAGAAATTAATATTTCATTAAGAGAACGTTAAAACAGTTAGCAAAATTTTTAAAAAATCAATTACAATTTAATTACTTTTTTGCGTTGTAAATATTAAGCGATAAAATTAAATAATAAATTTAAAAATTACTGGTGACAGTTGAATTAGTAATCCGCTAGGAGCGACACCAGCGAAGCTCAGAGCGTATAAGTGGGTGCATTTGGACGACCATAGCGGCTGACTGTCAGCAGAAATCGGCTGAGTGGTTGTATCCAGCTGTGATAGGGAAAGCTTAGTAAATCTCTCAGCGGCTGACTTCCAGCGGTGACGTCTGACAGCTACTGCTGGCTCAGCTGTCCAGCCGCTGTGGTCATTCGAACGCACCCAGTGTCAGTCATGTTTTCCTATAGTATAGAAGGCTTAGATAGAAGGTTATGTAAGATTTTTGTTTGTTTATTTTTTCTTCTTCTTTTGTGGCCTTTGGAAGCTGTGCCCATTTAGCCAGCAACATTTCTTAAAATTAATGCCTAACTAAACCTACCATACAAGAAAACCATTACGAACCTAAACGACCAATCAAGGATACGGAAGGGAAAGTAAAGTTATTTAAAAAATAAACTGTTGTTAAAATATAAACTAAATAAATAAAATATAAATTGAAAACAATAATTTGACATTATAAATGTAACCTCCAATATTATGACAGACGTCAGTTACCATGACATCATATATTATACTCGTCACTAATTCTAGCCAATGGGTGCGTTCGGACGACCATAGCGGCTGGCATTCAGCAGAAATCGGCTGAGTGGTTGTATCCAGCCGTGATAGGGAAAGCTTAGTAAATCTCTCAGCGGCTGGCTTCCAGCGGTGACGTCTGACAGCTACTGCTGGCTCAGCTGTCCAGCCGCTGTGGTCGTCCGAACGCACCCAATGAAATGCTTGCTGTAATAGGAATGGCATATCAAAAAAATCTGACTATTCTCTATATATTTTTTCAAATTTAGAATATGGCAACAAGGGGAAAGTTATGTGCATTCCTCATTGTTTGACTTTTCCTATATCTTTAGTATCAGGTCATCGTACAATACAAATACTTCCTGCAATGATTGGAAGTAATGCAGAACAAGAATTGAATTTGGAATCGCCGAGAAAAAGGATTGGTGTACAACAGGGTTGGAAAAAACCCGGGTTTTTTATTAAAAGCCCAACCCGACGGGTTTTTTTTGGGTTTTTAGGGTTTTTTCGGGTTTTTTTGGGAATTTTCAGTTTTTTATTTTCTGATGAGTTTTTGGCAGTGATGTTATCATTCAAGATTAAGGATACAGATATGTTCCCCGCAACACTTTTCAAAAAAGAACTTGTTAAAAAATTCTCAACAAAGAAATGGTGGAAGCTGATATCAATAAAAAATAAAAAAACAAATAAAAAACCATATGAATTTTGTATTTATATGTTATCTTTGTTCTCATGTCCAGCTTCATCTGCATCTATTGAGCGGATTTTTTTTTCATATGGATTAATATGGACTAAGCTTCGCAACAGATTAGGTGCCGATAGAGCTGCAAACTTGGTAAAAATATATTATCATTTAAGAACCGAGTCTAACGAATAACGAATGGGAATTGGGAATGTGACAAAAATACAGATTCTTATTTTCCTGATAACTAATATGCTTTGCTGATGCTTTGTTTAACAAGAAACTTGTTTATTTTTTTATTTGTCTATATACCATGTTTAAAATAAGTGTTTTATTAGTTTAGTTTCAGTTTCTCTCGTTTTGTATTCACCTACTACTTACTTCATGGTATTTATGCTAGTTTTTGTTTTTATTCAGAAATAAATATGACGTTCATTCAACTGAAAATTTGCTATTTTTGAAAAAACCCCAAAAAACCCAATAATAGTGGGTTTTATCAATTGAAAAAACCTGAAAACACGGGTTTTATAAGATGGGGAAATTCTATGCCAACCCTGGTGTACAAAATAAGAAAGTATATAAAGGACAACAAACATCTTCCATAAGCGATCAAAATTGTATAACTGAAATTCAGGAAATAGATTCTGCTCCACCGTTAAGTATAAAAAATATTTTGACATTTTTTTTTATTTAATACACAATTTAATTTACCATCTGATCATGAAGCTATAAGTAAATGGTGTGAATGTTGAACACATGAGGGAGAAGCTGCCATGTGGCAACTCTCCTGTATAATATATTTTATATTAGTTCACATAAATAGTTAATTTATTAAGTCTGTTGGCCATGGTTTCTTCAGTCACCTTTCAAATCCAGGAGGGGTATTTAGCAGTCTCGATTCGTTACTTGGATGATCCGTTGTCCATCAAGGAAGTTTCTTGTGATTATTCTAATTTCTTCCTCTACCAAGGAAGTGGCAGAGTCATCTTGTATAGGGTTTTGTTCAAGTGTAAACACTTTTTTGAGCCAGTCCAGAGCTGTCTGCCAGCGCTGTCTTGAATAGAAAGGTGGTCTATTTTTCATGCCACTGGCATTCCAGTGAGACTGGCACCAGTTTCTGGATACATGTAAACGTTACTTTATTTTATGTAAATATTATTTTCATTCTAGAATCAAAGGGAGACTCTTTTAACAGGTAAATGACGCTATCATTCTTCTTGTTCTAGAAAAACTGTAAATAGTATTTAAGGCAACGATTGTGAATGAGTGAGAAGTCTAATAAAGCTACGACGAGATACTGTATTAGAGCGTACGATTTGGAGGTATTTTTGATTAGATAAATTTTGTTAAGTACAATATAAATTAGATTTGATAATGTGTAGTATTTCCTAATAAATTAAATACTATTAAGTGTTTATTGTTCTTGTAAGTTAGTGTGGTAAATAAATAATATGAAGTAAGTCTGTGTATTTAAATTAATATAAGTGTTCTTATTTAAAAATAAATAAAGTCAATTCAAAATAAATATTAATGCCTAAAAATCAAATTAGTAAAGTCGCTCACATGTCACTAGCAAAGAAACTTGTCAGCTTTTTGTTTCCGGTTGATTTGGACAGGTTAAGAATTTAAAGTGGTAACACTACATGTTAAATCAATCATTTTAAATTGTTTACAGTTTTACTTACAGTAGGAGATGTAACATACTTTTGTTTACCAGTATGCAAAAATTAAAAAATCTTTCATAGATATTGATTCACCACTCAAGAACTAACAAATTGTGAAGAGCACAAATATGCCTGTACTTCGTTATCTGTCAAGGGCCGATATCAATTGATTGTCACAATATTCTATAGGTATAGAATAATTCATTTTATTACAATTAACAGTTTTTAGGTTTCCATACTTCTAAAGGAAAAACGGACCCTTATAGGCTCGCTATATACTTATACTATGGCCAAAAAGCGGTAGTGAGAATAGAAGACATAACATCAGAAGAAATAGAAATGAAAAAAAAGGTGTTCGACAAGGGTGTATACTTTCACCAATATTATTTAATATATAGGTACTCGGAAGACATATTAAGTAAGACAATGGATGAAATAAACATAGGCATTAGAATTAATGGCATGATCATAAATAACCTGAGATATGCTGATGATACAGTTCTTTTAGCCGAATCACATGAAAACCTACAGATACTGCTTACTTAATAAAGTGACCGCAGTAAGTGGAGAATATGGACTATCGCTTAACATAAGCTTTATTCCAGCAATGTTCCATTAATTTTATGTCTCTTCCACATTAACCAAGAAGAGGTGTTGAAATTTCTGATACATTTCCAGTGGATAGATTACCAGCTATTCGTGATGAATAATGAGTAATACAGACTTAAAAATTCATACAGACCTAGCAGTCATTACTTAGCTTTTGATTAAAATTGACAAATCTAAACGCACTAAGTGGTCTATTACTTTTCTGTCCAAAAAACGTTTATATGTTTTTTGTCATTTTGAATTAAACACCTATAAGTTCGTTTATGCTTTATGTTTCTAGCTTGATTCTATTTTTGAAGTTATTAGGTGCGATTGGGAAAAATGTTGTGAGTTTTTTATAGAACTAACAGTATGCACTATTGTGCACACAGACAATATAAAGTTAGTTGCTAAATCTTTCAAGTTACGTATCGGTGGAAATAAAGTGTGAACAAAATATATTGGTGTTTTTAGTAAATATATGTTTTATAATTTTTTAATTTGTGCTATTCTTTTAATGAAATTTTTTGGAAAGTAGTAAGTATTAAAATTTAATTTAATATTTAAATAAATTACAAATAAACTGTTTGTTTTGAATCTATTTATTTCCTTGAAATAGTTGAAATCATATATACAGTAGATGCTCTCTTAACCGACCATGACGGGAGCTGCCCATAGGTCGGATAATCAAAAAGTTGGTTAAACCGAAAATCTTTAAAACCACCCTCAGAAAGACATTACATATGTAACTCTATTAAAAATATATATATTTTATGATCTATAAACAAAAAAGTAGTATGTACATATAGTCTGTCCGCTATAACTTTTCCCATGGGTCACGATTCATTTTCAAACAAATTAAGTCAAAATATAAAGTGAAACGAATGTCGATGTGTATATACATATGTAATTAACAATATCACTCACAAGACAAATTATGAAACTTGTATGACCTCTAATCTAAAAATAGTATCATCCAAAAAGGTGTAGGGTCGGTCGGTTAAGAGGGCGTCTACTGTAAGTATAACTTACATACATAAAAGTACACACACTATTTTTTAATCCATGTTTAAACACTGGTTATGTCACTAGTATTAAAAGAGGCACCTAAACACATTTTGCAAATTATCACAAAAACTAATCTTGTAAGTAACAGACCAGTTTAGCTCCAGCATCCTCATCTGATCTTCCCCCTTTTCTAGCAACAGTTTATGCCTGGGAGAATCCACCTGCAGAATAACTGATAAATGCTTATACTTTTCATTAACAATAACCATACTAACTCCTTCCACGCTATGTATTCTGCTTTACTATTTTGACCAGCTTCTTATCTTATTCCCAGTATCTTCCACACATCCGAACCTAAATGACTTAAACTCATACTCTCACCTTTTCTATAGAATTATCACAATACCGTTTTAGCTTTTTAAGAAGCAAATGATATTTTTACACAATCAGTGTGAAACCAATTATTGCAAGCTCCACTGCAGCCCATCCATAATGAGACCAGAATTTTGTTTACAATGATTTGGTTCAGATTCATTTAGTTTCTGTTATGAATTAACATCTTTTTTCTCCGAATCAATATTGCACTATCTATAGGCACTTCAGACTTTCTCAAAACAAGCAGTTCTAATAAAAGAACATAACATTAATTTAATCAAAATATTGCATAATGCAATTTGCATTTTTTCATTTTTTGCAATGTTTCTATATAACCTCATAACCTCAATCTTCTTTTTACAACTGACAGTTATGTAAAATTTATATTTTTGTGTGCGACTAGGGCAACCAGTGATCACTGAGGGCGGCCATATTTTGCTCTGGTTTCCGGGCTTGGCTACACTCTCCCTGGACGCACTCTGGGTTATACCAATAACGTATGACGTAGATATATTAATATTATGTGACACATGACAGAAGCTCGAAACAAATGACTGTGAATGAAAAGCCCTATATTTGACACTGACACGGCTTCATGAATATTTTGAGTTGTTTATTAAATAATATTGATAGTGTATTTTATAAATAATTGATTTAAGACGTGAAATTAATAAAAAGTTATTTATTGTTTATTATTTATTTATGGAAGATCCAATCAGAAAATACACCAGGATATATTCTGTCATCCCAGTATTTTGTTGTTAAATATGTTCAAAATTTATTTAAGCGTTTCATAGTAACAATATATTATTAAAAAAATTACTTTACCTCTTTTATTGATTACTAGTTTTTATTGTATAGTATATAATAAATTATTGTATAGGGCTTTTCAACGATTCTCATTTGTTTCGAGATTCTGACATATATCGTATAATCCGTGTATAATATTAATATACATAGACATATTATGCAACATATGACAGAAGCTCGAAACAAATGAGAATCGTTAAAAAGCCCTATATATATACAAGCTATACGCTCCCGAGGAAACTGAAGCTGTTTTCACTTGAAGATCCTTTTTGTGGGGGATCATCCCATTCTGAGTTTGGTTTTACAGTTGCTGGTGTGACTTCGCTGTTTCCACTACCTTTCTCCATTCTTCTCTCTCTCTCTGATTTTCCTTCCTATATTTCTAATTTCCACACTTCTTAAGTCTTCTTCCACTTGTTGTCTCCATCTGAGTTTAGGCCTGCCTCTGGTTCTTGTACCTGGTGATATCCATTCGGTTATAACTCTTAACGGATTGTTCTTCTCTCTTCTCATTATGTGTCCATACCATCTAATTCTCTGTGCTTTTATTGCTCTAACTATGTTCTCTTGACCCATCTATTCTCGTATTTCGTGGTTCATCCATTGCCTTGCATCCTCTTCGTTTTCCCTCTTTGGTCCCAGAATTTTTCTCATAATTTTTCTCTCAAAAACTTTCAGCTGCTCTTCATCTCTTGCTGTTAATGTGAATGTCTCCAAAGCATATAGCACTATTGGTCTTTTGGTCGTTTTGTAGATTTTCATTTTTGTATTTCGGCTTATCTTTTTATCTTTGAAAATTTTTTTATTTGTGTAGAATGCTTTGTTTCCTGCTTGAATTCTTCTTTTCATATCTACACTTTCATTTCTTCTGTTAACTAATACTCCCAAATATTTGAATGTTTCAACCTCTTCGAAGCTGTGTGCGTCTATTGTCATTTCTGTCAGTTGCGTCTTCTTTTTTTTACTTACATTCATGTATTTTGTTTTATTTTCGTTTATTTCCAGTCCTCTCAGTTTGGATTCGTTTTCTATTTCTTGGAAGGTTTTCTTTAATGCCCTTTTATCTGTTGCTACTATGGTTATATCGTCGGCATATCCAATTATTTGTACTGTATTTAAATATATAGTTCCTGCGTTTGACAACTTTTTTATTATCTTGTCTAATGATAGAATAAATAGTATCGTTGAGAGCGCATCTCCTTGTCTTACTCCATTTTTTATTTTTTATTATTTCTGTTCTCTCTCTTCCGGTGTCTATTGTTGCTTGGGAATCTGATCATTGTCATTTCTATCATTTTTATAATTTTATTGGGTATTTTGCTCTCTTGTAAGTCTTGGATCATTTCTCTTCTACTTAGTTTGTCAAAAGCCTGTTTAAAGTCTAGGAAAAGTATATGTGCTTCTCCGTCGTACTAGTATGTTTTCTCTATCGCTTGTTTTAGTGTATGGATAGCATCTATCGTGGATCTTCCTTTTCTGAAACCGTACGGGTAGTCTCCTATGCTTTGTTCTGTGTATATTGTTAGCCTGTCTCTAATTATACCAGTCATTACTTTATATGTTACATTCAGTAAATTAATTGCTCGATAGTTTTTACATATCCTGTGGTCTCCTTGTTTTGGTATTGTCACAATATTTCCTTTCTTCCATTCTTCGGGCATTGTTTCCTTATTCCATATATTCTGTATTAGTTCATAAATCTTTCTGTATAGTGCCTCACCCCCGTATTTTATAAGTTCTGCACATATTCCGTCGTCTGCTGCTGTTTTCCCGTTTTTCAGTTTGCATATTTTATCTTTTACTTCTGTATAGGTCAATTCTTCTTCTTCACCTTGTTCCATGTTCATTATTGTTTGTCTTTCTTCTTCTATATCCGTTTCTTGATACATTTCTTCGAAATACTTCTGCCATGTTTCTGCTTCTATGGCTACATTAGCTGTCCGTTTTCTAGTACCTAGCTTTAAGTATTGGTACAGTGGTTTTGAATTGTGTCTCTTATTTTCTATTTCGATCTCGTTCATAATTTCGTCTACTTTTTTATTTTTCTTTGATTTAAACAATTTCTTTGTCTTTTTTCTTTGATCTTGGTATTTTTCTCGTTCCTCTTCTTTGCCTGTGCTTAGCCATTTTAATCTTGTTTTATTTTTTTCGTCCACTGCTAGTTTGCACTCTTCGTCAAACCAATTGTTTCTTCTTTCTTTTTGCATTTTTCCAACCACTTTCTCTGCTGCTTTGTTTATTCCTTGTTTGATTTTTTTCCACTGCTCCTCCATTTCTTGTTCTTCCTTGAAATGCATCTCTGCATTTACTTCTTTTACAAAGCTTCTTTTTACTCCTTTATCTTTCAATTTATCTACATCCCATCTTCCCTGTGCTTTTCGTCTTTCATTCTTTGTTGTTTTTATTTTACATTTTGCAATCGCTAGCATACGACGGTCCGAATCGATGTTGGCCCCTCTGTGAGATCTCACGTCATTTATCGACTGTTTATGTGACTTTTTAATAAGTACATGGTCTATTTGATTCCCCTCCAGACTGCATGGTCTCATCCATGTTATCTTGTGTATGTTAAAAAAAAGCCCTATGTGTAATATTAATATGCACAGATTATACAACATATGACAGAAGCTCGAAACAAATAAGAATCGTTGAAAAGCCCTATTCACTGAATACATAGTTAGTGAAAAAAATTATCATGTTTCCTTTTTAAGATTATAAATGGATACGTTCAAGATCCAGAGTTACTAAGTTTAATAAGTTTTAATGTTAATACTAGAATAACTCGTAATACTGAGATTTTCAACATTCCATTCCACACTACAAATTATGGTCGAAATGAACCCATTACAAGAACTTTACTAACTGCCAATGAGCACAGCAATAGTTAAGAGTTAATTGGAATATCTATAGCAACATTTAAGAAATCAGTTGAGAGATTTTGAGCATTATTTAATAACTTAAGCTACTACTTTTATTGAATTTTGTTTAATTTTAATTTTGGTTTGTTTTTTTTTAACGCAACCTATTGAACCTATGCTTTGTAAAGGTTGACATCGTATTTTTGTAAAAATGGTATATCCGTAAAATAAATAAATATTAATTAACTGAATTAATAATTTAAGCGATTATACAAGGTTATCCAGGAACATTGGAAAGCTATCTTTAAGTTAATCATGACAATGTCATTGTCAATCAATGGTTACATCTCCATACCAGTCAGAATTTTACTACACGTAATATATTGTGTAAAGAAAGAAAAAGTAGGAATATCCGTCAAATATTTGCGCCTGCGCTCTTAAGCTAACGTCTAAAAGTGGCAAACTGTCATGTAATGTAATGTAAATTTATAGGTTTTTAACGATAATTTCCCACCTGAACTAGTTTCGTCTCTTTTAATTTTACAACGTATTATGTTTTTCATCTTCTGCGTTATTTTGGCGGTTTTTAGCGCACTCATCACTGTATAATGATCTTATTATTGTTTTCTTTTATTATAGGTATCTACAAAAAACGCCCTTCTTCGAAGCATGCTTCACAATAGCTCGAACTACAGTTCCCTCAACTTCTCTCTCAACCAACAAGACTCTTTAACAGAAACCATCATATCCGAAAATTCAATAAAAGAAGAACGGCCGAAGACTTCAATAGACGACATCCGACTATGGCAGAAGCCAGCAGTACCAAGAGCTCCACCACCCTCTTCACCAACAGGTTACTCAACACCAACGTCAACACCACAACATAAAAGATGGGGATCATCGCCTGTGAAAGACACAGAAACGCAAAGTTTAAAAGTTTTGTGGGTGTAAATAGTAATTTTAGTGGAAAGACACTATTTTGCCGAATGGGAAAGATCGACCAGGGCATTTAGAACAAAAAACACATGAATAAATCGATTTTTGAATACAGCACTTATCGGCTTGCAACTGTTTGCATTGTGTTAGGACGTCAAGAAAAAAGTCTACAATAAGAAAATTGGTAGAAATGCATATTCAAAAGTGCATAAACAGTAGGCTATTGATTATATTCAAAATAAGAGAGTTAAAAGGAACTACAACGTTAACGGGATTTTATTGACTCATATGGTCAAAGAACGTCCAAATTTGAAAAAACCGCGGAGTGCTACCATTTAAATTGGTGCGTTTTTGAGAAAGGTGTGAATTAGTCCCTAGGCACAGGGTGAATTAGGGAGAGTTCTATCCACTTATGGTACAAACACGTCTACAGGAGAATCGTTCTAGGTTAAATTTTCTATTAAAATATTACATTTTAAAGTCAAAATATTTTTTTTTACAAAAATATATTCAAAAGAAAAGCAAGTAAAAAACACGAAAGAAAGCAATTTTGTTTTTTTCCCTATAAGTTTTTTCCACAGGGATATAGGTATAGGCATTGCTTTAGCAAAAAATAACTTCCATCCTTCCTCTTTAAAATGAAGTTTGGTAAAAGTCTCTGGGATTTACAGTTTTCGAAATATAATTTTTCAAAGTTCGTTACTCACAGCATTTTTGGGCCATTTTCCCCATTATTTCGCAAACATTGTTCTGTAACTTTTTTGTACGCATTTCTAGGTATATGCAATGGTACATTTAGTAGAAAGAGAAGTCAATTACCTTTAAATGGTCTATTGTATAAGTTTACACATCTCTTTTTAAGCAAGTTAAGCTTTCTCAAGGTTTTATACTTTTAATGATTTTTGATATTTTTAATGATTATTTTTTTAATTTCTCATTATGACTTTTTTCTTGTACATTTGGATATATACATAGTGAAATAAAAAAAAGCTTATTTTCTTTACTTTCAAATGGTGTATTGCAAAAAATTCTAGGACTATTTTTAAACAAGATATCCGTAGAATATCCAAGGGTATCCGTAATTTGAGAAAAATTTTAAATTTTTTTTATTTTTTTTTTTAATTAGAAGAATATAATTGCATATTATAACATAATTTTTAATTCCAAATAACTTTTCTTAATATCACTTTGCGATATTGTGAAACTAAAAGGTACTTTATTCTTGAGTGAAATTCATATTTTTTAACATACCTCGTACACTATTGATAAAATTTTATATCTGATGATTGCATCTTAGGTTTTAGACTATGCATAGCATTTTATAAAGAATAATTTTTTTTCATAAAGTTAATAATAAAAAAGTTTTCCATATGGTTCCCACTTAATAGGACCTATTGCATGTGTATAATATATGTCACATTTAAAAAAAGCATATCTTGTTTAAAAATAGTCCTAGAACTTTTTACATTACACCATTTTAAAGTAAAGAAAATAAGCTTTCTTTTTTTATTGTACAATGTATATATACCTAAATATACAATAAAAAAGTTATAATCGGAAATTTAAAAATAAACGTAAATATATCAAAAATAAATTAAAAATATAAAAGTTTGAAGAATCTTGCTTAAAAGTAGTCATACAGCCTTGTACAATAGACCATTTTAAAGCTAACTGATTTTTCTTCATATTAAATGTAACATTGCATATACCTAAAGCTACGTAGAAAAAAGTTACAGAACAATGTTTGAGAAGTAACAAGGAAAATGGGCCAAAATCACTGTGAGTGGCGAACTTTGAAAAATCATATTTTGGAAACTAAATCATAAAGACTACCACAAAACGTCATTTTTAAGAAGAAGGATATAAGTTTTTTTCTGTGAAGCAATGCCTATACCTATATCCCCGTGAAAAAAGTTATGGGGCAAAAAACAAAATTGTTATCTTTCGTGTTTTTTTCTTGCTTTTCTTTTGAACATTATTTTTGTAGAAAAATTATTTTTGACTTTAAAATGTGATGTTTCGATAGTAATTTTAACCTGTAATAATTTTCCTGTAGACGTGTTTCTACCAAACGTGCATAGAACTCACCCTAATTCGCCCTGTGCCTAGGGACTAATTCACCCCTTTCTCAAAAACGCACCCATTTAAATGGTAGCACTCCGCGGTTTCTTTAAATTTAGACGTCCATTGACCATATGAGACAATAAAATCCCGTTAACGTTGTAGTTTCTTTCTACAATACATAATCAATAGTCTACAGGTCAAAATCAGTATATTAAGAGCCAGATTTTATTATTCGGGGGATTTGAGGTCGGTGAACATTAAAACGCCTTCAGAACAGAGCACCTGGCGCGATGCCCAGGTTTACTCATAATGCACGTCATCTGTAGTTTAGAAGATTCTCTCTCTCTCTCTCTCTCTCTCTCTCTCTCTCTCTCTCTCTCTCTCTCTCTCTCTCTCTCTCTCTCTCTCTCTCTCTCTCTCTCTCTCTCTCTCTCTCTCTCTCTCTCTCTCTCTCTCTCTCTCTCTCTCTCTCTCTCTCTCTCTCTCTCTCTCTCTCTCTCTCTCTCTCACTCTCCTATGGCGCTACAGCCCAAGACGGGTCCTGGCCTCCCCCATCATCCGCCTCCAAGTATCTCTGTCTCTGGCTGCTCTCCTCCAGTTGTCCACCCCAATATCTCTTTAGCATCTGTTCTCACTTCGTCTATCCACCTCTTCCTTGGTCTTCCTACTGGCCGACGTCCCACCATAGTTCCGCTAAGCGTTCTACTAGGTGTTGTAGTTATCCATTCTTATAAGGTGACCTGCCCAGCGCAATCTTTGTATTTTTGAGGGTTCTCTGTAATATTGATAACTCGTGGTTAAACCTTATTCTCTATGTACCATTCTCGCAAATAGGTCCCAGTATCCTCCTTAATATCTTTCTTTTAAAAAGTATTAATAAGGTTTATTCTATTTTCTTCCCTATGAATGTCTTTGGATCCAAACACCTGCGACAAAGTATGCTTTGTTAGCAAGCATTATCCATTTCCGTATTTCTTCCTCATCGCTGCCATTCTCAGTTATCTGTACACCCAAGTATGTGAGCTGTTCAACTACTTCTATATTAGCGTCGTTTATTGTTAAATTCTGTAAGTTTTGTTGATTCCTTGCTTGTATTAGGGCTTTAGTTTAGAAGGTTATTTGAACTAAATTGATGCAATTAATATTATTAGGGGATTTTAGGCTAAGTGAACATGAAAACGCCATCAGAACGGACCCCGGAGCACCTGATGCCCAGGGTCACTGCTAAGGTACGTCATGTTCTGGCGTTTCGAAGGTTTTTGGGCACTAAATTGGTGAAAACCGATTACTTGGGGGATTTTTGAGGTTGCTGAACAAGCATATGACATGTGGGGCATCTGGTAGCCAGAGTCACTACTAAAGTACAGTATTTCTCATGATCATCTTTCAGTGAGTCACAGTTTTTCGATTTCTTTCTAACGCATTAAATTGTATGTGACAGAAAAAAAGGCACGTCGGTGATTACATTTCGTCGGTGACATTTTTATAACATTTCTTCTAGTTATTCTAGTTGTCGATAGATGGCGCCATAATAAAAAAATATTTTTTTTTAATTAGATAATAATATTACAAATATAATCTATATAATTTATAAGACTATACAAATCAAAGAAAATATCATTTTATAAATGCAAGAAACACATTTGATTTGTTTTTATTCCAAATTGAAAATAAAATGTGACAAC
This sequence comes from Diabrotica virgifera virgifera, assembly GCF_917563875.1. Taxonomy (NCBI): domain Eukaryota; kingdom Metazoa; phylum Arthropoda; class Insecta; order Coleoptera; family Chrysomelidae; genus Diabrotica; species Diabrotica virgifera. The sequence continues at coordinate 152,755,272 of NC_065451.1, read as the reverse complement.
TGTCAGATTTAACTAAAATGTCATGTTAGAATAAATGTCATAAATGTGTATTATCACGGACTTACCCTTTTTCCTATCATTTGTTACGCACTGAAAAATGATCATGAAAAGGATAATACGTCATTTTCTGGTGAAAACCAGAAACGTGGGCACGTCGGGGAGTGCCGACAGAAGTGAAAACTTCTTGCGAAGCAAGCGTCTTCGGGTACACACTATATCCCTCCATCAACCTTTTGGCTTTTGAATATCAAGGCTTTTCGGTTTTTGGAGGTCGTTTCTTATGATGTATTCGTGATCAACAACCCAAAAACCCCCATGTAATGTATATGCATCAATTTAAATTCATAAAAATGTCGAAAAGCCTAGAAATTCCAGAAGATTAGCAGTAATCAATTTACTTCCTAAAGTCCTGGAAACTTTAGAAGATGACGTGTTATTTTGGTACTGGGGGTTGTTACCCCCGATGATGGGGTTGATTTAGTCGAAACACTAAATATGACAGTAACGAGTTGGTGTCGGGATGGATAATGTCTCTACTCTAACCACATCGGTTTCTGAATAATGAATAATCTCTCCATTTACTTTCTACGTATCTATAAATAAATCCCAATTGTTTTGTTATGATTTCATACTTGAATGTGACCGTGAATTGCTAATAGTACATAATTGCTGACTCTATTGTTTTTCAAAACGAGTGGCCTACATTGCAGAAGTAATGTCACCTAATTTACGAAATCAAAACAATGCATGTACATGATATTTGTTTGAGACTTTTAAAAATTAAATCGATATGGATTACTCTTATTTTTTTAATGCTTATATAAATCCTGTACAGTGTCTCAGCAGTGACCAGTGGGCACCAGGTGATCCATGGGTCGGTTGGGATGACGTATTCGTGTTCAGCGATCCCAAAATCCCCGAGTAACTAAATCTGGCAAAAAATATATTGATTACATTTTTATGAACTTTTGGGTGCATTTATGCACTGTAAATACAATTATGCATTTCCACACACTTTTCTATTGTAGACTCTTTTCCTGGCGTCGCGTCATCCCGAACAATATGCAAAAAGTTGCAGGTCGATAGGTGCTGTATTTAAAAATCGATTTATTTTCTCCTAAATGCCCTGGTCTAAGAGAGTTAAGACTCATACAAAATAAATATTGAATCTTTCACATCATTATCAGTATAATCGTCAACTCTTGTTGTATTTCCATGATGCACTATAGACCAGGGCGGATCTGTGAAAAAACGTCTATTTTTGGATGTGAGAGGTGGAATTCGGATTTTTACAGATAAAGTTAGGTGACAACTTCAATAATAATAATTAACTTATGCTCCTTCTCAAATATGCCCGGAACATTAATAAAAAAATTTAAGTATATAAAAATTTCGAAAAACATCGATTTTTTCTACTTTCTTTGCTTACCGATAACTTTAAAACTATTCATTTTGGAAACAGTCGTGGGGAAATAAAATAAAGATAATTGAATTTCGTATTATATTCGTCCGGTTAAAAATGTCTTAAATTATTAACCTTTCTGCAAAATAGCAATAAATACAAAATAAGTGGCAAAATAAGCCTGTTTTTATTTTCAATGTTTTGAAACCACTTTGGTTGCACTTGGAACCTTCGTAATTCGCTTAGAAAATTCTTAAACATACTTAAATCGTCCACCAAATTTCATTAAAATCGACTTAACACATTTTGCATAATAATTTTGCAATCTAATTTTTTTTTTAAAAGTTAAAAATTTTTAAAAACTTTCTGTACAAAAAGTAGACCATTTAGAAGTGTGCCACTTTTTTACATATAAAGAGGCGCTGTACCTATCTAATACACTTTACAGAACTAAAATTGGATTATTTAAGCGGCCTCAGCACTGTTTTAAAGTTATAAACAATTTTTTGGCTTATAAACAAATACAGTGAGGACCTTTGAGTTGCAATAAATTTATTTTTCAGTTATTTATCAAATAAACATTTTTTTATGTTATAGGACAACAGTAAAATGTATTTCGAATTAAATAAATTATATACTTTCTTCTTTTTGTCTTAATTAATTAAAAAAAAAAGTTTTTTTGGACACCCTGTATAAATAATAATGTATATTAATAAATAAAGAATTGAATAATCTTTCGAATAAGCTAGCACACGACCGCTATTCGCATTTAAAAACTTCATCGATTACGTCTTCACACCCAGATGGATGACGTCACTAGTATGATATATATGATATTTAAATATAAAAATCGACCTGTTTTGGGATTTATCTCCAGAGTCGCCCATTCTCGGGAAAATGAATTTATTCCAACTCAAACGTCCTTACTATATTTGTTTATAAGGCAAAAAATTGTTTATAACTTTAAAACAGTGCTGAGGCCGCTTAAATATTTTTTTTTAAATTTAAATTGCAAAATTATTATGCAATAGTATATTACTTTATGAGGCGGAGAAGCATGACTTTTCTTGACGCGCCCGATATTACGCGCCGAACGAAGTGAGGCGCGTAATAGAGGGCAAGTCAAGAAAAGTCGCTTCTTTGCCGAATAAAGTATACTATTTTTTCTTCAAACGTAGCAATTTTCAACCATAAATAGTACAATTCATACGCTATTTTTACTCGAAATTAACTGTGACAACTATCAAAGTCGTCTAGATGTTAGAAATTAAAATAATTAAGTCGTCGGTGGGATAAACCCTCATGATTCTCCAACATCGGGAATGATTGCTGAAAGTTGTGCTCGACCATCAGTATCATCAACAATTACCAATGCGTATCAAGAGTCGGGAACATTTTTGCACGGTTTCAATTTTGAAAATGCCTCATTAACTAATTGTACTTTTAATATTACTATAAATAAAAATGATGTTTAATTGTTGTTAATGACATTTGTATTGTTGCTTTGTGACATGTTTCATATTGTTGCCATGACAACATTTTTCCCTCCGCCGTAAAGAAATGGGGAAAAAAACTGCTGCCGGCGAAGACATCAAACTTTGACAGGATCAAGTTAGATAAGTAATGTCATCATTATTTGACGTTTGAAGAAAAAATCTATTAAGTCAATTTTAATGAAATTTGGCGAACGGATTAAGTATGTTGTAAGAATTGTCTAAGCGAATTACGAAGGTTCTAAGTTCTAAGTGCAACCAAAGTGGTTGAAAAACATTAAATTAAAACAGACTTATTTTGCTCCCTTATTTTGTATTTATTGCTCTTTTGCAGAAACGGTAATAATTTAAGACATTTTAAACCAGTCGCAGGGCCGCGGACAGAAAAATCGGGCCCGGGGGAAGTGACTCGAGGGCCCCTGCCTGTATTGAGTAAAAATGGCCCTATTTTCTCAATCACTTAGTTCTACTACATAACTTAAAAATTGACATTTTTTTTTATTAACTTACTGTATGTACCATTAAAATTATGAAACCTTATTGTCACAGTGGGATATCGAATAAAATGGAGCCAAATGAATTGATAAAACCGGAGCACACTAGTTCGCTCCCATGGTCAAAAAACCCTCTTAATTACATACTAGTTCGCTCCGAAAACCATAACCTAGTTCGCTCCCGTGGTTAAGCGGATTAAGTATTTATCTATTCTATTCTAGGAAAATTAATATCAGGAAAATTGGTACTGTGACTTTTCTATTTTATATTAGAAATTATATAAAATATTGAAACTTACCGAATTAATGAGCTCTACGCCAAGAAGAAAATTATTATGCCGCTCCTGCGTGCGACAGTGGAAAGGAACACTTACAGGTACGTCTATTCGTGCGAGAGTCTGATCGAAGAAAGAAAGAAGCAAGCGACCGCGCGACCGGCAGGCAAGGCAGGCATTAGGTGTCTCTTTCTCTCTTTCTCTCTCTCTATCGCTCTTGCCTGTCTGCTCGCCCGCGCATAGTATCTGAATGGCATTATTGCTAGCACTTAAGATATCAAACTTAATGGATTTAAAAAACCGGGCCCCTTTGAAAACTCCGGGCCCGGGAGGAAACACCCCGGTCCTCCCCCCTTGTCACCAGGCCTGACCAGTCGTATATCATACAAAATACAATTATCTTTATTTTATTTCCGTACGACTTTGTTCCAAAATGAATCGTTTTAAAGTTAGAAGCAATGAAAGTTGAAAAAAATCGATGTTTTTCGAAATTTTTAAATATCTTAACTTTTTTATTAATCTTCCGGGCATATTTGAGAAGGAGCATAAGCCAATTATAATTACTGAAGTTGTCACCTAACTTTATCTGCAAAAATCCGAATGCCACCTCTCACATCCACCTCAAAACAGATCCGCCCTGGTCTACTAGAATTGTATATTTATTGGTGTACTTCCTTTTCTTGTATTCTATCGAGTCTTTCTTGGCGTTTTTTATTGATATTTTCTTTATATGTATCCTATTTGACTGCTGATCTTATTTTGTACCGTAATGATTCTAAACGATTATGCAAATCCAAAACTAAAATAATGTTTTTGTCGGTAGTCGGAACAATAAACTTTGTTAAAACTAGCAATGCCTTTGTAAACATCCTACACTTATCACGCTCACTTGATTCGCAGCAAAATTACTGGAAATATTTTAGTAGGATAAGTAAACTCGACCTGTAAACTACGTATCAAAATCACGGAGCTGAGTCCCGGCAAGTTCCAACTCTTTCTGTCCGAATACTTTCTCTATCTGCTCTCTGCAAAATTTCTAAAATAGTCTTGAATAATTGAGGCCTATAGAATCAAAATCTGCTAGATCCATTTGTTGAAATTTTGTCAGGAGGCTAAAAGAACGTTAAAAATATAAATTTTCCAAAAAGTATCCGGGATTTCTCAATCAAAGGGGCATCAATTAATATCATAAAATGACACACTAATTTGTCATTTTTCTGCATACCCCTTACCTACATCTTCAGTAATTTGTACTTTAGTTTGGATTTAGCAGAACGAAAAATTTAGGATTTAGCAGGTTTTGATTCTAATGGGCTCAATTAAATTGTATCTATTCTATTAGTTCAGTTACTGAACCTAAAAATTCGGTATTACATGTTACCTCAGAATTCTTTAAAAATGCATTGATTTACTTAACATTTTGGCAGGTGTTGACAAAATATGTCAAATAACAAAAGATATATATTGCCGATATTTGCTTTTTACATCTTGACGTTTTACATTTACTGCTCTGACAATTGGCACCCACAGGGTAAAAGCAAATAACTTCTTCTTTTGGGTATTTGGTAATCGCTATTTTATCTGTGCCAACTGGACTATATCGCTTAGTTTGGCGAGTTCTGTTCAGATCAGAAAGATAAACCGTATCAGGTATTCGTATTTTGTTTTTCATACCAATCGTCTGTTAGGTATAAGTGTAACTATCTTTCACTACTAGCAGAACTGTTAAAGTAAAGTCTGGTAAATAAAATTATTGATTTCTCTCTTGAATCCATCTCTTCCCGGGCGGTAAAACGATATCATATACTATAGTACTACAAACCTTATTTTACAAGTGACAGATTTTTAAAGACTATTTGACCATGATTAACCAACAATGGTTAAATTTTTAAATTACTCTTATTAACAACAGGTTTGTTCCAACTCGATACAAAACCATTCTTGAACGGTTACGAGTATGCGCAGTAACGAAAAATGTGTTACTGCTCATAATTATTCGTTATTGCGCATGCGCGTAACGATTCAAGAACGGTTTTGTATCGAGTTGGAACAAACCTAATCTGTAGCATAAAATTTGGTCATTTTATGTGCGGTCCACACTTTTCTTATAGTGAAGGCGGTCTTTAAAGGTAGTCACTCTAAAGCTGTCGCCCGATGGTTAATAATATCTGTATTATGTTACATAAACATGTTCATTAGTATCTTGCTGATACTGTGGTATGGCAGTAAAAATAAGTATATTGATTGTGGATTAAGAAATGTATTGGAAAAAAAGAGTGTAATCATAAAAATTTGTAAAATGTGAATTAAGACTACCTGCTTTAACAGAATCCTCTATTTGGAGGTCATACTTGTTGTGCAATACTTCAGTAAGATCTAGAAATGTCAATAGTATTATGCAATATCAATATTTGTGCAATACGAGGTCTGTCCCAAAAGCACAGTATAATGCTAACGAATCAGTAGGGTCACTCCTTTGTTCTCCATGTTCCATTTTGGTGACAATGTCACCGAATTCATCAAAAATTTTAGTCCTTTACGCAGATAATTGACAGTTAACAGCATGCTACATTTGCCGTGATTGGTCGTTATCGTAGCGCATTCAAAATTTTGTCTCAGGAGTGGATTGCAAAATTGGAACCGTCGAGAGTAAATTAACTGATTCTTTAGCATTATACTGTGCCAAAAGTATCTGACTTTCATTCATGACTTAACCTGCTCTGATAATTTTTCTTTTAAAGATTTTTTAAAAACAATTTCCGAATTGACAATCAAAATGTCAAAACAAATGTTAAATATAATTATCATTACAAAAAATTGTAGTTTAATCCCATTCTTCTTCTTCTTTTGGCATCATAAACCGGAATGAGTCTTTGTCTGTCTGGCTTTGCCCTTCTATTCTGATCTCTCTTGTGCCCTTCTTCTCCATTCCTATCGGCTTCCATTGTAATATTTTCTTTGTTGTTTTCACATCGACTTGTCTCTGGATATGCCCCAGCCATAACAGTCTTTGACTTTTCACAAATCTTACAATATCATAACCTTCATTCAATTCATTAACCTCGCCACCTGATTCTCCATGTGCCATCTCCCTCTCCGGGCCATATACTTTTCTCAGTATCTTTCTCTCGAATGTCCTGAGTTGGGCTTCATCGTTTTTCGTCATTACCCAGGTTTCACAACCATAAGTTACTATGAGTTTAATCAAGCTTCTGTAGATAGACACCGCCCCTTCGTAAATTAAATAGACGGTAAATTCATTATGAGTTAGAATAAAGGCAGTTTTTGTTTTCATTCGACTCAGAGTTGGACCACCATCTCCATATAGTTATTTCAACATCCCATGCATCTTCAGTGAAGCTATGCAGTCACAACTCTGTCATTTTGAGTTATTGATTACATCTTTGGCACCAAGTTATGAACTAAAGAGATTTGGAGAGACCTCGTATACGGATGATAAAATTGACCAACAAGGGGCCCCTCAATATTATGTTTGTAGTAATATAGTAGAACTGTAGGTTTTTATGTTGTCAAATGATTTTTTTAATAAAGTATTAATAAAAAGTTGTATATTTTGTAAGATTTATTTCACAATAAAAGCCATTTTGTATTTCATATGCTATCCAATAAATGAAATCGACCATAATAAATTGTTTGACAGCTGTATTAAAATCAAAATTATGTGAGTACCTACTGTGTGGTTTATTTAAAAAAAAAGGTAAATTATTTGTGATGAAATGTAAGAAAACATGGATAAAAATTAAAAATCACTATCATATTCATACATCTCCAAGTGGAGCAAAGGGCACCTTGCGGTGTTTCAAGTAGCAGTATCGGTATGATGATGAGGTTGCTAGTCCCACGCATCATCTGTTGAGTTCCGTCCAATTTTGTTTACTAGTTTTCTCCATTCTCTTCTGTTTTTTGCTATCTTTTTTGCATCGTTCCATGTTAAATTATTTTCTTTGAGTTCTTTCTCTATGTTTTTTTCCACGTATAAGATGGTCTACCACGTTGCTTGTCTAGCAATATTTGTTGCTGGTTTTAGTAAGGTGTGTCCTATCCACTTCCATTTCCGTTTTTTATTGTATGTTCTATCCTTTCTTAATTTGTTATTCTCCACAATTCGTCATTAGTGATTTTGTTTGGCCAAAATATTCTCAGTACAATACGTAGGCACCTGTAGGATTGTATTTTCTGAAAGAATTGTTTATGGTGTTTCCATGTTTCTGCTCCATATAGCAGGACAGACTTTACATTAGTTTCAAATAATCGTAGCTTTGTTCTTCTGCTGATGTTTGTCGAGGTCCATATCTTGCGTAAAGAGTTGAAAGCGTTATGTCCCAAGCTTATTCTTTGTGTTATGTCCATTTCTGTGCCTCCTGTTGTGTTTATCAGTCTGCCCAAATAACAGAAATCTTTTACTTCTTCTATTTGTTTCCCTTCTAAATATATATTATTTCCGTTCGTTTCCCAAGCAAGCAAGCATAGTGATTTAACCCAGCCTGAGAGACTTGCTCACCCCTAGAAAATGACATTCGGGTGATACAATTCATTGGGGCGAGGAGGATTAACTCCCGTAAGCAGGAATCACTCCACCCCGCTTCAATGCTCCAGACCATCCACTTACCCCCCGATAGCACTCTGATGCGCTATAGGGGCTCTCAATCAGCAAAGTGCTTATCATATGGGAGTCTTGGGTACACGCCGGACTCCCATATGAAATCCTACCCCGATCAATGCAGGCCAGCGTGAGTCGCTCTATTCCCGCTATCTCTAGTGACTTATCTTCGATCTGTTTTGCTTGCTCGGGCGCCGAGTTCCCGCTCTGGGCTATGTCCAGTTCGGTGACTCGGCGCTCGAGGATGTGGGCCCCTCATGCCCGTTTTGTTGGGTTTTGTTACTAATATTTTTTTGTGGCTTTCGCCTATTTCGTTCGTTTCCCCATTTGATAATATTTTCGTTTTTTTTTTGGATTTATTTTTAAGCCGATTGTTTTTGCTATGTTGTTCAATCTGGTAATTTTGTTTTGCATATGTTGTCTGTTTGATGTTATCAGGCATATGTCGTCAGCGAACTCTAGATCCTCTAGTTTTTTAAATGGTGACCATTGTATACCTGTTTTTTTTTTTATCTTCAATTTGTTTCATTATCCAATCTATGACTATTATAAACAACGTCGGTGACAAGACACACCCCTGTCTTACTCCTTTTTTTATGCTTTCTTGTTGGGATAATTCCCTTTCATCCTTCATGTTCAACTCTAGCAAAACATTCGTCGTAGCAAAGCCTTACTACTCCTATATATTTGTCTGGTATTCCATAGAGTTTTAATATCCTCCACATCATCTTGCGATTTATTGAATCAAACGCTTTTTCGAAGTCTACAAAATTGATATAAACTTCCTGATTCATTTAAGATTATTGTTCCAGGATGATTTTTAGGGTATTTATATGGTCAATACAGGAACTGTTCGGTCTAAATCCTATTTGGTTAATTTTTAATTTTTCATTTGTTATCTTTAATTCTCTCTAATATTATCCTGGCCATTATTTTGGTAGCTACAGTGAGAAGAGCGATTGGTCTCCAGTTTTCGCATAGTGTGAGATTTCCTTTTTTTTGGTAGCTTTAATATAACTCATTCACCCCAATCTTTTGGTATCTTTTCCTCGATTCAATTTTTTTAAATAGTAAGTAGTAATGGTAGTACATATCCACTGAGAAGTTTAAGTGTGATTTTATCAGTTCTGCGGGAATTCCATAAACACCAGCCGCTTTGTCATTTTTTAAAAGGTTTATAGTATAACTTCTTTCGTCCTTCGTAAATTCATCTTTTCTAATGATTAATGTTTCGTTTCTCTCTGTTTCTTCCAGCTCTATTTGTGATTTAATTCCTTCTTCATAGAGTTCTGCGAAGAATTGTGTCCATCTTCGTGCGATTTCTTTTTGAGTTATGAATGTTTCTCCTTCTTTTCCCATTAGTTTCGTTCTTTGCTTGTTTACCCCCTTTAATTTCTTTTGTTATTGAGTAAAGTGTCCTTGTGTCATGTATTCTCGCTGCTTCCTCTGCTTTTTCTGCCACTTGTTCCATATACAGCAGTTTATCTGTTCTGGCTTGTTTTTTAACTTCTTTATTTTTTTCTGTGTATTTTCCCTGTATTTCTTTTCGTTTTATTGGGTTTGTTGTTCTGATCAATTCGGTTTTGATTGCTCTTCTTTCCTTTATTTTTGTTTTAGTGTCCAGCGTTATCCATGGTTGATCAGCTTTCCCCTTGTACCCTAATATCTCTTTCCCTGCTTCCATGTACGCGTTTTTATATATTTCCCATATACCTTCAATGCAAGATTTTCCTACTTGTTCCAAGTTTCCCACATGCCTCTCCAACGTTTCTTGGTATTCCAAGAAACGGTATAAGGTATTCCAAAAATCCCTTATAAAGTGTATATTTATATTAAATAGTACCCTTTCGGATTACATATTACAGAACGTTTTCGGAATCACAATTCCATCATCAGTGCTGCTTACAGGTATACATGCCTTGAGCCACCAAATTAATATATCTGGGTGAAAACTCATATGTTATTATAAAGTTAGATTTTTGTATAAAATATTATGTGATCCCCCACATCGTGGGGAGTTCTACGTTGCCGTGATGTAAAATCAAGGAAAAGTTCAAATATCACATAATATTTTATAAGAAAATGTAACTTAATAACCTTATACCATTTAAAGGGTTTTCATCCAGATATTTTTGGTGGCTCAAAGCATGTATACCTGTAAGCAGCAATGATGATGGAATTGTTATTCCGAAAACGTTCTGTCATGTAAGCGGAAAGGGTCTTTTAATATAAATTTACCTTTTATAAAAGATTTTTATTTTTTAATTTTTTGTGATTTATTTATCTTGTTTTATTTTTGACTACCTACCCTTCACAATTCCATTATTTTTAATTTTCTAGATATTCACACTACTGTATATTTTGTATTTCGTTGTTTAAATGTTTCTATCTTATCTGACTGGCTCCTAATTGTTCTGGATCTAGAGAACCTTTTACAAATAGTCCAGGGCGCATCTGTTTTGAGATGGACGTTGAGAGGTGACTCATATTTTTTTGCAGAAATTGCTTGAAAATAACTCAAATAATAATATTTGAGTTATCCTCCAACTCAAAATGGTCCGGAACATTGTTTAAATAATCAAAATGTCAAAAAATGAAGGAAAAATTCGATTTTTCTTCGTTTTTTGATTATAACTTTAAAAGTATTCACTTTCGAGAAAAGTTGTACTGACATAAAATTTGCGTAATTAAATTTTCTACAATATAGTATTGGTTACAAATTTTAAAAATTGTGACCCGTGTTCAAAAATAGCAATAATTGCGAAAAAAAAACAAGTATTCGAATTTTACGTTTTCCAACCATTTATGCTACACTTAGGACCTTCATATTTTATCCAGAAAAACTTTATCACATAATAAAACAACATTGTAAATTTCATTAAGATCGGTTCAACAGATTTTGCAAAATAAATTTTGCAATCCAGTTTTCGCAAAAAAAAATTATTTTTTTTAAAATATTGCAGGACTGAAAATAAAGCAGATAGCAAGTTAATTTTTTTACATATAGAAGATACTGTACCTTTCATTTGCAATTTGCAAAATTAAAATCGGTTAATTACCACGGCGTCACGAATTTTTTTAAATCAACATTAATTTTTGGTTCTACGCGCAGGACAGCGGTGTTCGATTCACACAAGTTGATTTCCACCAAAATTTCTTCCAATCATTATCTAATATATTATTTTCTTATTTTGTTGTATTTTAATATTTTAATTCCACAAAAATCTAACTAATTTGATTACTGTTTGTGAAATATTGTTTAAACAATTGCATATGTTTAAAAATATCAAACTTTTATTCTCTAAGTTAAAATATATGAACAAAGAAAGTTTTTGCTAAAAAAAAGTATAATTTAAAAGGACAGAGAAAAGTATAATTTAGAAGACATGTGTTTTTATTTTGCAATAAACAAATTTATTTATTTATATCGAAATGTACTAAAAATTAAAATTTATTAATCATTATCAAAGGTCATTGGAATGCCCAATCAGAGCAAACGTATCCGTTGTCCTGCGCGTAGCACCAAAAATTAATGTTTATTTAAAAAAATTCCTGACGCGGTGCTAGTTAACCGATTTTAATTTTGCGAATTGCAAATGAAAGGTACGATATTCCTCTATATGTAAAAAAAATCAACATCCAAATGTACTAATATTTTTACAGATGCGTCCTGGTCTACAATACATATTGTGCTTTTCTTTTTCTCGTTCTTTGTTTCTTTTATCGAAGAATGTTGTTTTTCTTTATGGAAGATATATCTCAACTTCTTTTATCTTTTATATGTTTGTCTATTGCACACTTCATAAGATTATTTTATTTCTTAGGTAGATTGATCTAATAGCTTTCTTTACTGTATTATCTATTGTTAAATTTTGACAGAGGGATTTATTTGCCATGGTTATCATTGTATGTTGTATTTGAAATTTTTATATTGTCTGGATCTAAACCCTTCTTACTAAAAACACTTTTAAAATCATAAGATTTTATAATGATCCACACAGTATGTAAGATACCATTGTGATAGAATTTAAATTAAAAATTGGATATAATATTAAACCGAATTGATCCCATTATGTACTAAATATTGTTTTAATTAGATTATATTCATGTAATGGAAGTACTTAGTAATTTATAGTTTAAAATAAATTATTTTCAAGTGTCCAAATATTGTGTAAATAACCCGCTAGTCGCAAAAATAGAAATAACTTACAAACGTAAGAAAAAACCAAAGATGTAAATGAAATATGTCAAAGACAAGAAATGCCGATAGAATAGCGGGAAGGCTACACAGTACCTACCCGTCCACAAAATGGAAAATAATCATTTATGTAAGAACTATAGAGGAATATCATAAATTCATACAACCTACACGGTTATATCCATTATTCTACTGGAATTCCGTACGCAGAGGAAATAATAGGTGATTACCAGTGTAGCTTATACACACCATCTCTTCGTCGACTTCAAAGCAGCCTATGACAGTGTTAAAAGAACTGCATTATACAGGGTGTTAGTAAACAAGTATGAAAAACTTTAAGGGGTAATTCTACATGAAAAAATAATGACAGTTTGCTCTATAAACGTGTGTCCGCAAATGCTTCGTTTCCGAGATACGGGGTGTTGAAATTTTTATTCCAAACTGCGAATTTTTTTATTGCTCCAAGACCGTTTGAGCTATGGAAATTAAATTTGGTTGGTTTTAAGAGGTAGTTATTGCGCATTTTTTGATATACAAATAAAATTTTGTATTCATCATTGGCGCGCCTACGGGTAATGGTCTGAATTTTTTTAAAGAAAAAAAAAGTACGCCACTGAAATATTTCAAATCAAAAATTATTTTTGAATTCCACGTTTAATTTATGAAAAAGAACCTTTCTTGTATTTTTTCATATGGTGCACCGTTTTTATGCGAAAAAAATAAAACATCTTCGCGCGTATTTTTCATTTCTTAATACATTATCAAGAACTCTCCAATCCAATTAATACCAAAGTAGAAATAATACCAAAGTAGAACAATAACATAAAATATTACTAAAAAGATTTTAAGTAGGTGCAAAGCTACACCAAATGTTCAAAATTACCTCCTTTAAAGGTGACAGAATAATTTTATATTCACCATTGGCGCCCGTACATGTAATGGTGCGAATTTTTTAAAGAAAAAAAATAGTACGCCACTGAGATACGTCAAATTAAAAATAATTTTTGAATTCCTCGTTCAATTTACGACAAAAAATCATTCTTGTCTTTTTTTCATATGCGCGCGTTTTTATACAAAAAAATAAAACATCTTAACGCTTACAAATTATTCGAGGTAGATTTCTTATGCATAGAAACTTATTTCAAATACTTTGTAAACGTTAAGATGTTTTATTTTTTGCATGAAACGGCGCCTCATATGAAAAAAAGACAAGAACCATTTTCTCTCGTAAATTGAACTAGGAATTCAAAAATGATTTTGAATTTGACATATCTCAGTGGCGTACTATTTTTTTCTTTAAAAAATTCAGGTCATTATTGGTACGTGCGCCAATAGTGAATATAAAATTACTAGTCCTGTCGCCAGGGGGGGTACAACGGCCTCCTTAATTCAGATGGACTTACCCAAGTTTTTTTTATATATTTTGACCCGCAGAATACGAATTTTTTGGGTAACAGTTGATCCGGATGTCGATAAGATTGTTATAGACAAAGAACTTGAGGAATTACATAACAGCGATTTCTCGCAAAACAAAACATCTTTTTGTATTTTTTGGGTCATTTTAAGCAAAAAATATTTCTACAAGTTTTTTCGTAGAATGCATAGTTTTCGAGATAACCGCGGTTGAACTTTCGAAAAATCGAAAATTTGTAATTTTTGAAACCGAATAACTTTTGATTAAAAAATAAAGTAGCAATTCTGCTTACCGCATTTGAAAGTTTAAGTCAAATTATATCGGTTTTGATTATCTGCATTGCTTGAAATTTATTATTTTATTGTTAATCAAAGCTCTAAACACCTAGTATGTGAGTGATGTTTTCAACGATTTCTCATTTAAAATCGAACGAGTAGGTAGAGTAGCTACGAGTGCAAGCGAGGCAATTTCTACGTAGCATGCGTTAAAACGCATGTATTAGGCACGGGAAACACTATGTGTTTATAGATTCGTTTAACAATAAAAAAATTAATTTTTAGCAATGCAAATAATCAAAACCGATATAATTTGACTTAAACTTTCAAATGCGGTAAGCAGAATTGCTACTTTATTTTTTAATCAAAAGTTATTCGGGTTCAAAAATTGCAATTTTTCTATTTTTTGAAAGTTCAACCGCGGTTATCTCGAAAACTATGCATTCTACGAAAAAACTTGTAGGAATATTTTTTGCTTAAAATGACCCAAAAAATACAAAAAGATGTTTTGTTTTGCGAGAAATCGCTGTTATGTAATTCCTCAAGTTCTTTGTCTATAACAATCTTATCGACATCCGGATCAACTGTTACCCAAAAAATTCGTATTCTACGGGTCAAAATATATAAAAAAACTTGGGTAAGTCCATCTGAATTAAGGAGGCCGTTGTACCCCCCCTGGCGACAGGACTATACTCTGTCATCTTTAAAGGAGGTAATTTTGAACATTTGTTGTAGCCTTGCACATAGTTAAAAGATTTTTAGAAATATTTTCAGTTATTGTTCTAGTTTGGTATTGTTATATTGGTGAGTTCTTGATAATGTATTACGAAATGCAAAATGCAAGCGAAGATGTTTTATTTTTTGGATAAAAACGGTACACCATATGAAAAAGAGACAAGAAAGGTTCTTTATCATAAATTAAACGTGGAATACAAAAACCATTTTTAATTTGAAAGATCTCAGTGGCGTACTATTTTTTTATTTAATAAAATTCAGACCATTACCCCTAGGCGCGCTAATGATGAATACAAAATTGTTATTTGTATATCAAAAATGCGCAATAATTACCTCTTAAAACCCACCAAATTTAATTTCCATAGCTCAAACGGTCTTGGAGCAATAAAAAAAATCGCAGTTTGAAATAAAAATTTCAAAACCCTGTATCTCGGAAACGAAGCATTTGCAAACATACCTTTATAAAGCAAACTGTCATTATTTTTTCATGTAGAATTACTCCTTAAAGTTTTTCATACTCATTTATTAACACCCTGTATACTGCAATGCTCTCAACTAAGTTAGTTAAGTTGACCTAACTAACAATGCAAAACATAAACTCGTGTGTTAGAATTGAAGGAGAAAACTCTACGTTCTTTGACATTAATAATGGTTCTAAGGCAGGGGGACGCGCTGGCGTGTCTCCTCTTTAATATTGCCCTGGAAAAGGCAATCAGAAAATTAAATATTAGAATGAATGAAACTATTTTTAATAGGTTTGTTCCAACTCAACACAAAATCGTTCTTGAACGGTTATTAGTATGCGCAGTATCGAAAAAGTGTTACTGCGCATAATTATTCGTTATTGCGCATGCGCGTAACGATTCAAGAACGGTTTTTTATAAAGTTGGAACAAAAGTATGAGAAACATGGTGCAGTGTTTTACAATGCTTGCTGATGCGGCAAGTGAATTAGGACATAACGTGGTATAATGTGGTAAACGAGGAAAAAACCAAATATGTTGGTTTCTAAAAACTCCCGCAATATCCAATACAGAATTCAAACAAGTAATTGGACTTTGTAAGTCCTAGCTTTTCACCCAAAGTAATCGAAAGTAGAACTGGAAGTCGATATTTGAACTCTTCGTGTAATTTTGCGTCGATTGATATACGATTTTACTAATTTTGAGACATTTTTACTAAATTTTGGGTCATCATTGTTTAAAAAGAAATTATTTCAAAACCGGAACTAAAGATTCAAACTCAACTTTTCAATACGCTTCGATTCATGTGTGTTACATGTACTATTTCTACGACTATAATGGCACTTCTGGTTAGAACTTTTTAACCGGAAATGATATTAAAACCAAAATTTTACATTTTTCCCCATCTTGCTAAGGCACGAATGATATATCGCTTATACTATTTCGGCGACTTTAAAACAGTACTTACAGTTGCAACTCTAAAACCGGAAGTTCAATGTCAAATTTCTTATCTTTAATACCATCTTTGGGTTATAAGCTTTCATGTGACCCTCATTTGTCATTCTACCTGATATAATGACGGAGGAGATATATTCGCAGTCGAACGTACAGACAGCCTAGGTAAAATTTCTCACCATTAGTACTATCCTTGGATTATAAGCTTTCATTTGACACCTCATATTTGTCATTCTACCTGTTATAATGACGGAGGAGTTATATTCGCGGTCGGACGGACAGACAGCTTAGGTCAAATTTATCACCTTTATTACCATCCTTGGATTATAAGCTTTCATTTGACACCTCATTTGTCATTCTACCTGGTATAATGACGGAGGAGTTATATTCGCGGTCGGACGGACAGACAGCCTAGGTCAAATGTATCACCTTTAGTACCATCCTTGGAGTATAAGCTTTCATTTGACACCTCATTTGTCATTCTACCTGGTATAATGACGGAGGAATTATGTTCGCGGTCGGAAGGACAAACGCACAGACAGCCTAGGTCAAATTTCTTACCTTTAGTACCATCCTCGGATTATAAGCTTTCATTTGTCACCTCATTTGTCATTCTACCTAGTATAATGACGAAGGATTTATATTGGCGGTTGGACGGACAGACAGCCTAGGTCAAATGTATCACCTTTAGTACCATCCTTGGAGTATAAGCTTTCATTTGACACCTCATTTGTCATTCTACCTGGTATAATGACGGAGGAATTATGTTCACGGTCGGAAGGACAAACGCACAGACAGCCTAGGTCAAATTTCTTACCTTTAGTACCATCCTCGGATTATAAGCTTTCATTTGACACCTCACTTGTCATTCTACCTAGTATAATGACGAAGGAGTTATATTCGCGGTTGGACGGACAGACAGCCTATGTCAAATTTATGACCTTTAGTACCATGCTTGGAGTATAAGCTTTCATTTGACACCTCATTTGTCATTCTACCTGGTATAATGACGGAGGAATTATGTTCGCGGTCGGAAGGACCAACGCACAGACAGCCTAGGTCAAATTTCTTACCTTTAGTACCATCCTCGGATTATAGGCTTTCATTTGACACCTCATTTGTCATTCTACCTAGTATAATGACGAAGGATTTATATTGGCGGTTGGACGGACAGACAGCCTAGGTCAAATTGATCATCTTTAGTACCATCCTTGGAGTATAAGCTTTCATTTGACACCTCATTTGTCATTCTACCTATAATGACGGAGGAATTATGTTCGCGGTCGGAAGGACAAACGCACAGACAGCCTAGGTCAAATTTCTTACCTTTAGTACCATCCTCGGATTATAAGCTTTCATTTGTCACCTCATTTGTCATTCTACCTAGTATAATGACGAAGGATTTATATTGGCGGTTGGACGGACAGACAGCCTAGGTCAAATTGATCACCTTTAGTACCATCCTTGGAGTATAAGCTTTCATTTGACACCTCATTTGTCATTCTACCTGGTATAATGACGGAGGAGTTCTATTCGCGGTCGGAAGGACAGACGTACAGACAGCCTAGGCCAAATTTCTCACCTTTAGTACCATCCTTGGATTATAAACTTTCATTTGACACCTCATTTGTCATTCTACCTAGTAGACTGACGGAGGAGTTGTGTTCACAGACAGACAGACGAACGGACAGACGGACGTGGATAATTCTAAGTTTTCACATTTTTTCAAAATGGGTGAAAACAATTAACAACCATACCTTCGAGCAAGTCAAAGAGAAAGAATTCACATATCTTGGATCGCCAGTAAACGTAAAAAACACGACCTGCGACGGAATAAAAAGATGCATAGCAATAATAGCAAACAGAACTGTTCATGGTCTTAAGAAATATTTAAAAAATATAAATATAAAACGTGCAGTAAAGCTCAATATATACAAGACCTTAATAACACCGGTTTTAATATATGGGGCTGAAACGTGGACCTTATCTCAAAATGATGATAGACTTCTTCTTCTATTTTTGAGTTTTGAGAGAAAAATTATTGGAAGATTTTTGGGGCCGTAAGAAAATGGTTAAGGCGTCAAAGATACAACTTTGAACTATATCAGGTAATACACCGATCCAGATATTGTGAAATTCATTAAAGTGCAGAGACTTAGATGGGCTGGACACATTGCTAGAATGCCAGATCACAAGAACACTAAGAGATTAACATTTTCAAAACTGGGAGGCACAAGAAATAGGGAACGACCACGAAGAAGATCGATTGATGATGTAGAAGAAGACCTAAAGATTCTAGGGGTCAGAAGATGGAGGGAAGTTGCCAGAAATCGACAGGAGTGGCGAGTTCTTTGCGAGCAGGCCAAGATCCTCAACGGATTGTCGAGCCACTTATGATGATGATGATGATGATGACCAGTGTGGCCTCCGACCAGGAAAGTGAATAATAGACCAGATGTTTATCTTACGATAAATTTTAGAAAAGAGTTGGGAATACAGCAAAGATGTGGTACATCAAATTTTTGTAGATTTTAAACAAGCGTATGATTCTGTAAACGCGTAGATATAACTTTGAACTGCAGAATATCTACAAGCATACGTTTGATGGAAAATATATCATCACTGTAATTAAGCGAAACCGCCTGCAGTGGGCAGGACATGTAGCCCGGGCCCCTGAATCGAACATGATATAAAAGATTCTAACAGCAAACAGCTCAACCCGTGGGAATGAGAAGACGGGGTAGACCAAAGCTGAGGTGGATGGACGGGGTAACACAAGATGCCGAGAAGACCGGAGTCAGCAACTGGAAAGTGTAAGCAAGGGGCAGAACAGAATGGCGTAGAAAGCTTGAGAAGGCCGAGACCCTCGGGCTGTAGCACCAAGATGGTGATGATGATTCTGTAAACAGGGATATACTGTGGAAGCTAATGGTGGAAATGGTAGTACCCAGAGAGCTGGTAGGATTAACTCAGATGTGTGTGCAGAATTCATGTGCACATGTCAGAATTGGCAGCAGTATATCAAATAAGTTTAAAATTGAAACGTGTCTAAAACAAGGCGATCCCCTTTCCGCATTGTTATTCAACTTCGTAGTTAGGAAAGCACAACCAGAATTTACAAAATGCCTTTGGTGCCCACGGAGCGAAGGTACTGTTAGATTTTGCTGACGCTTTCGATACAATTGCACAATCCACCAGAGATGCGAAAGAAGTTTTTACCCTGTCTGAAATCGGGGCCAGGGAAATTGGCCTTAATAGTCCATGTGGTGAGACCGCTCCCGTCTGAAAAACATTTCAATTCGGTTTCTCTGCGGATTCATATTTAAAAATGTCCCCTTTAAACAAATCTAAAGAATGCCGGACGGAATTTTTGGGCAGAAATTGTTTAAACAATTTTTTTTTAAACAAATACATAAGATCCACCTTTTATTGCTCCAAAAAATATATTTTTAGGTTTTTGGGTCATTCTAAACAAGAAAGGTATGTTGTGATTTTTCTCAAAAATTGACAGTTTTCGAGTTATAGGCGATTTAAAATATAAAAAATGCGAAAATACGCATTTTCGAGGCTTAAAAACTCATATTTAAATTAGTATATTTAAGGGTGCCAATAACTTGGATTCAAGTTTAAACATTCCTTTTCAAGATTCCGAAGAGTGATCGGGTCTAACTTCAATTTAGACCGTAGTTTTTTAATTGTTAATAATGCGTGTTCATCCGGTTTTTTGCTGGTGCGGCGCGCACTATTTTCAAAAATCTTCTATTTTCCTCTTAAAAATATTTTTTCTAGGTTATTTGGGACATTCTAAATAAAATAAGTTTCTTGACATTTTTCTCAAAAGTCAATAGTTTTAATGTTATAAAGCGAATTAAAATCCGAAAAATGACAAAAAACACATTTTCGCATTTTAAATCGCTTTTAAAACTTTAAAACTAGAAATTTTGAGAAAAATGTCAAGAAACTTATTTTATTTAGATGTCCCAAAGAATCTAGAAAAAATATTTTTCGGAGGAAAATAGGAGATTTTTGAAATAGAGCGCGCCGCACCGGCAAAAAAACCGGATGGACACGCATAATTAACAATTAAAAAATTACGGTCTAAATTGAAGTTAGATTCGATCACTCTTCGGAATCTTGAAAAGGAATGTTTAAACTTTATTCCAAGTTATTGGCACCCTTAAAAATACTATTAATAAATATGAATTTTTAAGCCTCGAAAATGCGTACATTCGCTTTTTTTAGATTTTAAATCGCCTATAACTCGAAAACTGTATGTTTTTAAGAAAAATCACAAGATACCTTTCTTGTGTAGAAAGACCCAAACAACCTAAAAATATATTTTTTGGAGCAATAAAAGGTGATCTTATGTATTTGTTTAAAAAAATTGTTTAAACAATTTCTGCCCAAAAATTCCATCCGGCACCCTTCAGATTTGTTTAACCCGCCAGTGGTCGCTATATGAGATTTTCTCTCACGGTTTCAGAAAATTGCCCACATCTTTCTTTCTGGGAAATTATACGCGCTGTAGTTCCTTCTAGTCTCCTAACTATCCTCCCTCAACAATCTAATAAACTCGTCCGCTCAGATAGTGACTCAGTTTACTTAGTATCGCCATATTGTTGAGTCAGTGCGCTTCATGTGAGAGATTCTCCCATCAAGCGACCACCGGCGTCACCAACTGTGTATAAAAATTAATTTTATTTTTCCCCTTAAAACCTAAAATAATATCCTCTTATGATGTAATAAAAGGCGCCGTGGATGTGGTCGATGATATGAAAATCCTATATTCTGTTTCACGGGTTAGTTGTAGATGGTCACTTACCAAATATTTTTCAATGTTAAATATTGGCGGCATCAATAGTCACATTTTATATAAAGATAATAATAATAAAACAGAAAAACGTCGTGTCTTTTTAAAGCAAATGGCTTTATCGTTGATGAAACCTCATCTTTTTTGTAAGATTTTGTAAAGAAAGGCAAAAGTTGGATATGTGAGAGAAAATCTCACGCGCGACCACTCGCGTAACAACCTACCTAGCGACCAATGCCGGGTTAAAGGGGACATTTTTAAATATGAATCCGCAGAGAAACCGAATTAGAAATGTTTTTCAGAAGGGAGCGATCTCACCACATGGACTATAAGGTCAACGAAGATATAACCAAGTACTTGGTAGTAGGGATGGCGGTTTTTGACAAAACACCGGTTTTCGGTTATACCGGTTTTTTTGCTTACGGTTTAACCTGGCGGTTATAAGCGTTTTCGGTTTTTTAATCCAATAGGTTACAGTGTTACATTTACAATGCACTTTAGTTTGCGATACTCCACTCGACTCGATACTCGATATCAATAATATGATCAAAATTAGTACTATCGAAAGAACATCAATATCAATATAAATAAAACACAATTTTTAATAAAACCATGTTATTCTATTAATTATTATATTTATTTATTATTTTATTATTATTATATATTTATTGATTATTATTAAATATAATATAGTGTAAGATTAATATATACATATTGCAATAATATACAATTTAACCCAACCATTTCAACTTATTTATACAAAATTTCCCAAACTCTTTCAAATGGGATTTAAAAAAATAATATCAACATAAATATTTTACTGAAAAATAAATTGGATAGTGCAATATACGTTTGTATATTTTTGTATAATAGGTACATTTTAACTCATCATTTAATACTTCCTGTATGGGTGTATCATTTTGAAAACCTAGGGAAATCCTTGGAGATTCGTATTCGTAATCGGTAATTCGATATTCATAGTCAGACATTATTTTTGGTAATCAGAAAAAGTCATTCACTCACTTTCAATGTCAAGAGTAAAGTGTGAAAAATAGACGATGTTTGCGTCTTCTTCACCAGATCACTTCTTACGTAAATATTATGATTACAAATACCTTTTCAACGAAATATTATAATAAAACTAAATTGTTCCTGGCTGATGTGAGTTTGCACTTTCAGTTTGCTTCTGTATTTATAAAATAAAATTTGAATTATGGTTTTGTTTGGAATAATTACGTGAGAATAATAATTATGATTGGGATCAAAAATAATACCTAACCTAATCCTAATCACCGTAAAAACCTAATAACCGGTTTTTACTTTAAAAAGAAAAACCGGTTATAACCGGTAAAACTGGTTATTGCGAAGTAAAAAAACCGGTTTTCGGTTAAAACCGGTAGGTTTTTAACATTTCGACAAATTAATACAATTCGAAGTTGTCAAAGAATTCAAATACTTGGTAGCAGCTAGAATCCTGCCATTAAATAGAGCCTATTGCCCCCTAGCGACATTACTTAAATCTGAATTGCTCATTGCTCTCAAAGTAAGCTAAAACAAAGGTAGATAAAGCTATAATTCACCCCATAATAACGTAAGGAAGTGAGACTTGGACATTTAAC
Organism: Diabrotica virgifera virgifera; assembly: GCF_917563875.1. Classification (NCBI taxonomy): domain Eukaryota; kingdom Metazoa; phylum Arthropoda; class Insecta; order Coleoptera; family Chrysomelidae; genus Diabrotica; species Diabrotica virgifera. The sequence goes on along the minus strand of NC_065451.1, from coordinate 152,732,519 downwards.
CTACATATGGCTGTCTCGAGATGCATCTCGGGACAACCAATAATAGGCTTTAGGATCCTAACTAGAAATACTGAAAAACTAAAAGTACGAATTTTGTCATAAAATTTGGTATATGTGGTTTTAATAATATTTGGAACAACTTTTCCAAATAACTTTTTTTCCGATATCTCTAACGCTAATCTGAGTATATTAGGGGAAGTCTAGGTGTGGCACCAATTGATGCCAAAATGAGAGAGCATAGGTTAAGATGGTTTGGTCATGTTCAACGTCGAGACGTTAATCACCCAATACGAAGAATAGCTGAAGTGCAGATTCCTGGAAGGAGTAGGAGAGGAAGACCAAAGAAGACGTGGGGGGGAGACGATAAGGCAGGACATGTTGGTAAAGAGGATTAACATTGATATGACCCAAGATAGAATTGTGTGAGGAAATGCATTTAGGGAAGCCGACCCCGCATAGGGATAAAGCAAAGAGAATGATGATCTCTAACGCGAACCAAAATATCGAAAATTCACCCTGTTTGTAGATTCGCAGTAGGCCTCGTTCAAAATTTATGTTCCGGTGGCTATCTTAAAAAATGTGAACCATCAACCTGTATGATTATGCAAAATTTCAAATCTGTGTTTATTTTGATAGCCGAAATATAGGGGTGTCTTCATCTTAAACGAGACACATTGTATATTTTATATTCTGTATTTAGAAACAGGGCTAAAATCGCTAAGAGAAATCTCCTTCATGATTTCATCTATAAAGATGTTGAAGAGGGTTGGGCTCATGACACCTCCTTGCCTTGTCCTTCAATTGCTGCGAATTCTGTTGATTTCATGTTTATCTTGTAGTTCATATTTCTCTTATATAGACTTTTGATGATTTCAACTAGTTTTTCGGCAACACCTCTTCTTATCAAGCTACCCTACACAGGTTGTCATTTCACCCTGTCGAACGCCTTTTACAGGTCTATGATTTCTTTGTTTTAGACAATAACGTAACAAACGTACGTTTGTTCAATTATTTGTTTTACCGTGAAAATATGATCTTGTACTCCAGGTCCCTTTCTAAAGCAGCTCTCTGCTTCATTTAAAGTAGTTTTTGTGATGTTTCTGGAGCTTTTGTTCTAGTATTGTTTCATTGACCTTGAGTGAAGAGCAAAATAGTGTAATTCCTCGATAGTTGTTACAATCTTTATGGTCTCCTTTCTTATATATCGGCAATATTACTCCTATCTTAGGCTATTGATTATGTATTTTAGAAAGGAACTACAACGTTAACAGGGTTTTATTGTTTCATATAGTAAATGGACTTCTATATTTGAAAAAACCGCGGAGTGCTACCATTTAAATGGGTGCGTTTTTGAGAAAGGGGTGAATTAGTCCCTAGGCACAGGGCGAATTAGGGTGAGTTATATGCACATTTAGTGCAAACACGTCTATAGGAAAATTGTTCCAGGTTAAATTTACTATTTAAATATCACATTTTACAGCCAAAAACATGTTTTTTTACAAAAATATATCCAAAAGAAAAGCAAGAAAAAAACATGAAAGATAGCAATTTTGTTTTTTGCCCCATAACTTTTTTTCCACGGGGATATAGGTATGGGCATTGCTTCACAGAAAAAAACTTCCATTCTTCCTCTTTAAAATGGAGTTTGGTAGAAGTCCCTGTGATTTATAATTTCCAAAATATGATTTTTCAAATTTCGCCACTCACAGCGATTTTGGGATATTTTCCTTGTTACCTTGCAAACATTGTTCTGTAGCTTTTTTCTACGAATTTCTTGGTATACGCAATGGTGCATTTAGTAGAAAGAGAAGTCAATTACCTTTAAAATGTTCTATCGTAGAAGGCCGTATGGCTATATTTAAGCAAGATATGGTTTTTCAAAATTTTATACTTTTAATGATTTTTGATATATTTTACGATTATTTTTAAATTTCTCATTATAACTTTTTTTATTGTATATTTACTTAAGTATATATATATATATATATATTCTTCTACTAAATTTTTATTAATTATTTAATATTTAATTATTAATATTAATAATAATTAAATATTTAATAAATTATCATGTCAGTAATATAGTTAAATATATCCCAATTTTAGCTACTTGTCGATGTTTGACATACTTTTTCGCTGACATTGACTTAAAAATTTTGAAAATTCATTTTAATATCTATATTTCAAATTCAAAATTCAAAAAATTTAAATCTTTTGGCAGTTATTTTGTAATATTCAGTCTGGGAAGAATTCATTTGATGATTATTAACATTTTTTCTCTTATTTGTATTTATTTATGTAAGCAAGTTTAATTACCAATCTAGATTTATCTGGTAAGTTGTATTTTTACATGATCTTTGTTCCACTTTATCAGTTACTTTTTAGCTCTTGAAAATGAATGTAAACACATTCGAAAGCTTGAGTAATTAAAAAAAAATAGTCTTCTAGTAGCCCTTTTATTGACTCCAACCCACCGAAAATCAAAATTGTTATATATATATATATATATATATATATATATATATATATATATATATATATATATATATATATATAAATCAAATAGATGAAATAGAGAATGTGGAAAAATCTCCTTACGAACAATTCACACATCCACCATTTCGGGCTGGGAAAAATTTTTCGAATAGAATCAAAGATCCAAACACCAGTTTTTAGAAATGTGTTTCGCCCTCTTCAACCTCTCTGGGCTCGTCGGTAAAGACAAGAGGTTGAATATCTTTAGACACATTCTAATATATATAATGAAGAGGGCGAAACACATTTCTAAAAACTGGTGTTTGGATCTTTGATTCTATTCGAAAAATTTTTCCCAGCCCGAAATGGTGGATGTGTGAATTGTTCGTAAGGGGATTTTTCCACATTCTCTATTTCATCTATTTGATTTCGTACGAGTGGTCGTTAAACCAATAACCTTGGATCTTTGGTTCACTGAGTGTGTTTCAAAGATCTACATCTTATGTTTTTAAATATATATATATATATATATATATATATATATATATATATATATATATATATAAAACAGATGAAATAGAGAATGTGGAAAAATCCCCTTACGAACAATTATATATATATATATATATATATATAACAATTATATATATATATATATATATATATATATATATATATATATATATATATATATATATATATATTGTTATATTTCTATTTGATATGAAAATTAAATTTTGATAATTATAAACAGGATTCAATTTAATATAAAATATTTTCAATTTTCTCAACCACGGGCATATAAATTTAGAACAACCTGTATACAACAAATTGTTATATTTAATTTTAAGAAGTGATTAGACGAAGCTTACGATACTCGGGAAAATGCGCTTAGAATAAACAAAGTGAATGGCGCGTACCATTATCGTTGTTCGCGGAAGGTTCGATCATTAGCCTATGCTAAATAAGACTCAGTTGAAAAAGATAATAGGTCATTATCGTTGTTCGCGGAAGGTTCGATCATTAGCCTATGCTAAATAAGACTCAGTTGAAATAGAGAATAGGTCATTAAATTTTGTAAATAGTAGAAAGTAATTTTAGAATGGGAATTAACTATTTTTTTTTGAAATCCATTAAGCATATTTAGAAAGATTAAAAATTGGTTTTGAGGAATACTGCGAATGAGAGTTGGTGGTGGAAGGTTGATTTGTGAATCTGGAAGGGATATTTAGAAAGTAGATGAATGACTGAAAAGGAGAGAGCAGAATGTTTTGGGCTGTCGAGAAGTGAAGTCCAGTAGTAGACGGTAGTGTACGGAGAGTGAGAAAGCCGGTGTAGTTCCGTGAGTGTGGAGTATCTATCGTGGAACGAGAGGTAGGCCAGGTTGAGAGTAAAAGAACCTCTTTGAGCCAAGAGTGTCCCGGTAGCTGATTGCAGTTTCGAAAAAGGTAGAACACAGCATCACGACAGAAGCAGGACGAGAGCTATACGAGCTAATCTTCAAAGGAGAACATTACTGAAAACCAGGACGAGGTTTTGATCGCAGCCAAGGATAGCAGGAAACGGGTCTTGTGTGAAGACATTCTCAGTTCACCAGAAAAAGGTCAGTCTCATTTGTTTGGACATGAATGTATGGGTTTTTCGTATTAAATACCACATTATAAATTGAAGAACATAATAAATAATATCAGAAAAGCTTCATCAAACTTAAATAGAATTGTTGCTAAAAAATCCTAATAGTTAAATGTTAATAAAAACTTTCAATTGGAAACCAAAAGGAAATAAGATTCCCATTTGTAAATGTTATGTTTAAGAAAAATAAGATCTAGCAAATATTAAGCAGTGATCGCCATTTAAATAAAATAAACAATATTTTGATTATAATTGTAACCCATATGTGTGTATTATTTTACTCTTTTCTTTCCTATCCCGATTAGGAACCATTGAGAAATACTTAGAAGCCACGAGAGTAAGTAATTAATTTTATAATTCGCCCTGAGATTGAAAACATATTGATATGTGATCTGGTAAATTAATTAGATTATGATTAATGCATTGATTAAATTAAATGACATATAAGAATATTATCTCATATCAATAATCAAGATCACATCAACTGTCGTCCAACGTGGAAAGCATGGAAAAGTATTTCTAGTGGCAAATTTGAAGGATAGAAAGAGTAAAGCCGGTATTTGAAAATTTATATGCCTGTGGTAAAAAGTGAGATACTTACATTTGATAACATAAAATTTTAGATCTCTTTAGGTACAAATTTTACATAACTGATTTAATATTTTATTTTTACGATATTTACATTTGATATATTTATTGACAATTTATAATATTTGGGTGAGAAAAAGTCGTCTTGGTAACATACTAGTAAAATCTCATATTTGGCGGGGACAGTACTTCTTGAAAACAAATGTCTGTGACAAGAAGCCAAAGCAAAGACAACAAAAAACAAAAAGAACATTCAAATCAAGAGAATAATTCAGACCAAGAAGATATTTTAGACACGACAATCATGGCATCAGAACAGCAAGAATTATCAGGTATAGATAAATTATTACAAATGATGCAACTCCAGTCACAAAGAATGGAACAGAAAATGGATGAAACACAACAAAAACTGGATGACAATCAAAGAGAAACAAATCAAAAAATGGATGAAACACAACAAAAAGTGGATCAAAAAATGGATGAAACACAAAAAAAAAATGGATAAAAATCAGGAAGAAACATCAAAGAAAATGGATGAAACACAACAAAAAATGGATGAAACACAACAAAAATTGGATCAAAAAATGGATGAAACACAACAAAAAATGAAACAAGCAATAGAAGAGAACAACAAGAAAATGGAGGAACGCATAGAAAAGGAAGTAAAAGGATGTTTAACAACAATGAAAAACGAGATGAAGAACAAGAAATGAAAATTCAAAATAAAATAAAGGAGATAACGAATTGCCAGAAAAAAGAAATGGAAAGTTTGGAAAACAAGTTGCAAAACGCTATTCAAGCAGACATAGAAGAAGTGGAAAGAAAGATTGCGGAAATCAATACTCAACAAAATGTCGGAGAAAGAAGAGAAATGGTTATACATAGCACAGATGACGGGAAGATAAGGTTTGGCGGGGACGTAAGAAGATTACACCCAGTGCCGTTCATAAATAGCCTGAAAAAGAAAATACAACACATCGGAAATTTCGAAACAGCAAAAGAAACTATCAGAAACCATCTAAAATATGAAGCAAGCCTATGGTTCGATTGCAAAGAAGAAGAATTTGACAGTTGGCAACAATTTGAACAAAAATGTTTGAATTATTTCTGGGGAAAAGTCCAACAATTGGAAATTAACAAGGAATTGCAAAATGGGAAATACAATGATAGGATGGGTATATCAGAAAGGACATATGCATTACAAATTTACTATAACGCAAAACATTTACAATATAATTACTCATCGGAACAATTAGTCGAACTGATTGCAAGACATTTCGAAGAAACGCTGGAAGACCATATCACATTGCAAAACTACAAAGACATAGATAGTTTATGCCAATTCCTACAAATAAGAGAATCACGTTTAAGAGAAAGAAAATCAAGAAGGTCGCGAGAAGATTACAGGCCCCGAGAAACACAGGATTACAGAGATAGAAATCAAAATAGTAGGGACTATACAAGACGAGATTTTAATCCCAGAAGGGAAAACGAAAATAGAGACAACGGAAGAGGAAATTATGAACAAAGAAATAGGCAATGGAATGAGGACAGAAATCGAGAATACCAGAATAGAAACACCACACTCGCAAATCAAGAAAACAGAAATAATGGTAGACAAAATGAACAGGGATATCGAGAAAACCGAAACAGATCCGACAGACCAAGAGAAATAGAAAGAGAAATATAAATGAAATAGAAGAGAAGTAAATAATACCCAGACAGATGAATATGACGGAGAGAGACATTATGACGAAAATATAAACAACGATGAGCAACCGGCGTTTTTTCACGACGGCGCTCACTAAAAACCAAAAATCAAACAGGAATCTTTTGTAACCCCAAGGAGTTTATTAAATTGGCAAGAAACAACGAAAAGAAAAATGGAGTTAATTTAAAATTTGTGGATGGATTTATCAACGAGAAACCAATTAAAATTATGATAGACACTGGATCTGAAATAACATTGGTCAACAGAAAACTAATAGAAGAAGTTAACTTAACAAATTTAATTTACAAAATACCTAGGGTAAATTTAGTGGGCGCAAACAAACGGACATTGGCAACTATAAATGAAGGCATACGAGTAATGGTACGACTGGGTAAGAAGATGTATGCACTGCAATGTGTAATAATGCCAAACATGTCACATGACATGATAGTAGGAGTTGACGAATTGGCAGAAAAACATGTAGTGATAGATTTTAAAAATAATACGATGAATCTAACAGAAGAAAAAGAAGAAGAACAGGACAAGGAACAGGAGAAACAAAATACGGATGAATCAGGTAAAGAACAAACAGTGGAAATGAATTTGGCAACGAAGCAAGGACAAAGAAGAAAAGGGAGAAAAAGTCAGAAAAAGACAAAAGAAAATGAAACCTGTGGCTCCTCAAAAGAAGAGTTGAGCCCAGAAGAAGAAAAATTGAGAGTATCAAAAGCAAAAGAAAACTGGGATTCCTCAAAAGAAGAGATGAGCTCAGGAGAAGAAGAAATAAAGCTAACAAATGAAAGCGAAAAAGATATGATCGAAACAGTGGCATTTGAAGATGAGGCATATGAAAACGAGGATGCAGAATGCACGGTAAAAGTATGTGAAAAATCTGAGGAAAAAGACAGAAGATTGATATGGGAAAAAGGAAAAGACAACATAATAGCAGACACTCTAACACAGGATGAGGACACTGAAAATAAGGACATAATTACTCTACAGGTGGGACTAATTAGAGTAATACAAGAAGAAGGGGTATAAGACGTAGATTAAAGTTAGGAAATATACAGGGAGTTGGTTTTGCCTCGAGAAAATTTATTTAAAAATGCAGATAAATTTTATCGAATACAAGGCGGGGATTTGTTATATTTCTATTTGATATGAAAATTAAATTTTGATAATTATAAACAGGATTCAATTTAATATAAAATATTTTCAATTTTCTCAACCACGGGCATATAAATTTAGAACAACCTGTATACAACAAATTGTTATATTTAATTTTAAGAAGTGATTAGACGAAGCTTACGAAACTCGGGAAAATGCGCTTAGAATAAACAAAGTGAATGGCGCGTACCATTATCGTTGTTCGCGGAAGGTTCGATCATTAGCCTATGCTAAATAAGACTCAGTTGAAAAAGATAATAGGTCATTATCGTTGTTCGCGGAAGGTTCGATCATTAGCCTATGCTAAATAAGACTCAGTTGAAATAGAGAATAGGTCATTAAATTTTGTAAATAGTAGAAAGTAATTTTAGAATGGGAATTAACTATTTTTTTTAAATCCATTAAGCATATTTAGAAAGATTAAAAATTGGTTTTGAGGAATACTGCGAATGAGAGTTGGTGGTGGAAGGTTGATTTGTGAATCTGGAAGGGATATTTAGAAAGTAGGTGAATGACTGAAAAGGAGAGAGCAGAATGTTTTGGGCTGTCGAGAAGTGAAGTCCAGTAGTAGACGGTAGTGTACGGAGAGTGAGAAAGCCGGTGTAGTTCCGTGAGTGTGGAGTATCTATCGTGGAACGAGAGGTAGGCCAGGTTGAGAGTAAAAGAACCTCTTTGAGCCAAGAGTGTCCCGGTAGCTGATTGCAGTTTCGAAAAAGGTAGAACACAGCATCACGACAGAAGCAGGAACGAGAGCTATACGAGCTAATCTTCAAAGGAGAACATTACTGAAAGCCAGGACGAGGTTTTGATCGCAGCCAAGGATAGCAGGAAACGGGTCTTGTGTGAAGACATTCTCAGTTCACCAGAAAAAGGTCAGTCTCATTTGTTTGGACATGAATGTATGGGTTTTTCGTATTAAATACCACATTATAAATTGAAGAACATAATAAATAATATCAGAAAAGCTTCATCAAACTTAAATAGAATTGTTGCTAAAAAATCCTAATAGTTAAATGTTAATAAAAACTTTCAATTGGAAACCAAAAGGAAATAAGATTCCCATTTGTAAATGTTATGTTTAAGAAAAATAAGATCTAGCAAATATTAAGCAGTGATTGCCATTTAAATAAAATAAACAATATTTTGATTATAATTGTAACCCATATGTGTGTATTATTTTACTCTTTTCTTTCCTATCCCGATTAGGAACCATTGAGAAATACTTAGAAGCCACGAGAGTAAGTAATTAATTTTATAATTCGCCCTGAGATTGAAAACATATTGATATGTGATCTGGTAAATTAATTAGATTATGATTAATGCATTGATTAAATTAAATGACATATAAGAATATTATCTCATATCAATAATCAAGATCACATCAATATATATATATATATATATATATATATATATATATATATATATATATATATATATATATATATATATATAAATTTGGTTATTGGGTTATGCAGCAAATGAAAAAGTGTACTCTTTTAAATTTCTTTAATCCGAGCTTTCGGTTAAGATTTTAACCATCATCAGGGTGCTACAAAGATATTTTTGGTGTAAGATAATATGAAAACATGTATAAAATTTTGTACTTACAAACTTATTGAGGATATTTCAAATATGGTGTAACTAAATATCCTCAATAAGTTTGTAAGTACAAAATTTTATACATGTTTTCATATTATCTTACACCAAAAATATCTTTGTAGCACCCTGATGATGGTTAAAATCTTAACCGAAAGCTCGGATTAAAGAAATTTAAAAGAGTACACTTTTTCATTTGCTGCATAACCCAATAACCAAATTTATATAATTACTGTCAGCAAAGACTCATTGTCTTCTTTATATATATATATATATATATATATATATATATATATATATATATATATATATATATAAGTAAAGAATATACATTGTTTAATAAAAAGGAAAGCTCATTTTCTTTACTTTAAAATGGTGTACTGTAAAAAATTCTAGGACTATTTTTAAACAAGATATATGCTTTTTCAAAGTGTGACATATACACATGCAATAGTTGGAGCCATATGGAAAACTTTTTTAGTATTAATTTTATGAAAAAAAGTTATTCTTTATAAAATGTTCTGCCTAGTCTGAAACCTAAAATGCAATCATCAGATATAAAATTTTATTAATAGTGTACGAGGTATGTTAAAAAATATAAATTTGCTCAGGAGTAAAGTACCTTTATATTTCACAATATCGAAAAGTGTTATTAAGAAAAATTATTTAGAATTCAAAATTATATTATAATATGCAATTATATTCTTCTAATTGAAAAAAAAATTAAAAATTTTAAAATTTTTTCAAATTACGGATACTCTTGGATATCCTACGGATATCTTGTTTAAAAATAGTGCTAGATTTTTTTGGAATACACCATTTTAAAGTAAAGAAAATATGCTGCTTTCTATTATACAATGTATATCCCTAAATGTACAAGAAAAAAAGTCATAATGAGAAATTTAAAAAATAATCATAAATAAAAAATATGAAAAAAATTTTTAAGAAACGCTTTTCTTTAGTTACGAGTGCCTAAATTTAAAAATATAAAAAATCAACTAAAAAGCAAAAAATTTGAAACTTCATTGTTTATCTAAGAAGCATAACGTAAACAATTAACGTAAAAAGTGTAAATTATGTATAGTTCATCATTAGCTACAACAGGTAAAAGTTTCAAGTTTCTACATTGTAAAAAACAAGAGAATTTAAGCATTTTTCATTAAAATCGTTTTTTTTTTGTTTAAATAATTATTAAACATAAAAAAAATTTTTATTGACTATTCGTGTATTGTTCCCGCGAATACATATGTCTGCAAATTTTCATTCATTTGCATTGAAGAAAAGGCAGTCAAATTAACGTATAAAGATTTGATGCAAACTATTGAACTAAATAAAAGCGTTGAAAAATATCAAAAATCATTTAAAGTATAAAACCTTGAAAAAGCAGAACATGCTTCAAAATAGTCAAGCAACCTTATACAATAGACCATTTTAAAGGTAATTGACTCTCTTTCTTATAAATGTACCATTGCATATACCTAGAAATGCGTAAAAAAAGTTACAGAACAATGTTTGCGAAATAATGGGGAAAATTTACCAAAAATACTGTGAGCGGCGAATATTGAAAAATCCTATTTTAGAAAATATAAATCCTAGAGACTTTACTAAACGTCATTTTAGAGAGAAAGAATGTAAGTTATTTTTTGCTGAAGCAATGTGAAATATTAACCTATATTAACGTGGAAAAATAAGTAATATAAGTAATAAAAGTGAAGGTAATTATCAAGAATATAAGGAACAGAGAATAATGGTTAAAAATAAAATTAAAGAAGCTAAGAATCGTCAATGGGAAGAATTTGGAAATAAAATGGAAAGTGATAGTAAGGGTAACGCGAAGTTGCTCTATAGGACCCTAAAAAAACCTAAGACAAAAGAAATCAAACGGAGTAACAGGTTTAGAGGACAAAGATGGTAACATATTATTAAAAAATGAAGAGATTACCGAAAGATGGCGAGAACATTTTATGGAATTATTAATGGGAGACAACAACGAAATAGAGAATGACAGGGAGGAGTACAATTTAAATGAACAACAAGATAATGATCACATAACATACGAAGAATATAGGGAAGCAATTTTAAAATTAAAAAATGGCAAGGCTGCAGGACACGATAATATTAAGGCTGAGCTAATTAAATATATGGAAGGAGAAGGATTACAGTTACTATGGAAAATCATAAGGAGCTGCTGGCATACCGGATGCATACCTAGAGACTGGACTCTTGCCACTATTCTACCATTACACAAAAAGGTGATAAACATAAGTGTTCTAACTACAGGGGAATATCATTGTTGGTAATTGCTAGTAAAATCTACGAAATAATACTAGAGAAAAAGCTGCAAGAAAATATCGAGGCCACACTGGATGACAGCCAATGCGGCTTTAGGCCAGGGCGAGGTACAACCGATCTCATATTCACGGTGAGACAGTTATCAGAAAAAGCCCTACAACATATCAGTAAGTTGTTTCTATGTTTTGTGGACTTGGAAAAAGCATTTGATCGGGCGCCACGTAACAAGATCTGGGAAATATTAAACCGTAGAAATGTGAAACCTAAGTTATTCCAAGCGATAAAGAGTATATATAAATGTACACGTAATAATGTAAGAACGAAAAATCGCTCATCTCTAGAATTCTACACAAGGACAGGTGTAAGACAAGGTGGTGTTCTGAGTCCTTTGTTATTCATCACTCTAATGGACGAAATTGCAAAAGAATGCAGGGGTAAGGTAAAAAGAACTAGGGTAGGGGTGTATAAACTTCAACAAGTTCACGTGTCAGAGTTGATATATGCCGATGACCTGGTAATTGTGGCAAAATCAGAAAAAGACTTGCAAGTGAATGTGAATGTTTGGAATGAAGCCTTTAAGAAATTTGGGATGAAAATAAATATTGAAAAAACAGAAGCTTTAGTAATATCGAAAACTAAAGAAAATATAAATGTAAAGCTGAATAATGAGACCATTACACAAGTAGAGGACTTCAAGTATTTAGGATTAACAATGAATGGACAAGGAAATATAGAACCAGAAATAAACAGCAGGGTAATGAGTGCAACAAAATTGTACTATGCGCTAAATAAAAGTTTTATTAGGAAGAAAGAAGTAAGCCTGAAAACAAAAATGAAAGTGTTCCAAACTGTATACGAGCCGGTGCTACTCTACGGTAGTGAAACGTGGACAATGAATGACAACATCCGTAGTAAAATTCAAGCATGCGAAATGTGATATTTACGTGCGGTATCCGGGGTGAGCAGACGTGATCGTATAATAAATGAAGACATACGTGAAAGTTGCGGTATTCGAAGGACCTTAGACAGACTTGAAACGAAACAGTTATCGTGGTTCGGACATATGGCGAGAATGGGTGAAGGTAGAACTGTAAAGAGGGTATGGAAAGCGGCATCCGACAACAAACGAAGAAGAGGCAGGCTAGCAAGAACGTGGAACGCAGATATTGGAAAGGCTTGCGTAAAAAGGAATATTGGGTGGAGAGAAGCAGAAAGACTAGCTACTGACCGAAAGGCATGGAGACGTCTGATTTCTCCACTTACCTCGACACCGTAAGGTACAAGAGGACGGCTTAAGTTGTAAGTAAATTAACGTGGAAAAAAGTTATGGGACAAAAAACAAAATTGCTTTCTTTCGTGTTGTTTGTCGTGTTGTCTTTTGAATATATTTTTGTAAATAAAAATAATTCTGACTTTAAAATGTAATATTTCGATAGTAATTTTAACCTGGAACTATTCTCCTGTATACGTATTTGTACCAAAAGTGCATAGGACTCACCCTAATTCACCTTTGCCTAGGGACTAATTCATCGATTTCTCAAAAACGCACCCATTTAAATGGTAGCACTCTGCGGTTTTTTCAAATTTAGAGATCCATTGACTAATGAGACAATAAAATCCCGTCAACGTTGTAGTTCCTTTTAGCTCTCATATTTTGAACATAATCAATAGCCTATTTCCCTCTCCCAGTTCTTCTCTATTGTTTCGTGTTAACATGGTTCTTTGAATATTTCGGCTAATTATTTTATACCTTTCATTCCCATGTATTTCAGCATTTTCAGTGGTATATGGTCATGTCCGGGCGCCTTTCCGTTTTTAAGTTTGACTATTGCTTCCAATGTATCTTCGATCGTTATCTCGATGCTTGTCCTCTGCTCTTCACTACCTATTGCTTTACTGTTATCTTCATTCCTATCCTCTTTTGTGATAGTTAATAATTCTTGGAAGCGTTGCCGCCATCTTTCAATCATTTCTTATTCTTTTGTGATTATTTTTCCTTCTTTGTTTTCAATCCTTATATCGTTACTAGGTTTGTCTGTTCTCAGGGTTTTTAATGTTCTGTAAAAAAGTTTTTGATTTTCTTTGCTACTGTATTCCAGCTATTGTCCAAATTGATACCAACTCTTTTCCTTTTCTGTTTTTATCATATTCTTACTGTCGTTCTTGCCTCTTTGTATTTGTTGTAGTTATTTCCCGTTTTGTTTCCTAAATAATTCTTCCAAAGTTTTTTCTTAATTTTCACTTTTTTATTTCAGTTTGTTTATTTTTACCTTGTTATTCTTTTTACAAATCCCACATACTTTTTCGCCGCTTCCAATAATATATTTTTAAATGCTTGCCATTTTTGTTCTACGTTCTTATTATCATTTGCATTTTCCAGAAATGCTATTTCTAAATCAACCATTTCTTTGTATCATAGGGCAATCTCTTTGTTTCTGAGCTTGTAGGTTCTGATTGATTCGTATTCAATTTTTCTTTTGTTTCCAGTTGTATTTTCCTGCAGTTTTTTGTTTAAATATGTTTTATTTTTCTACTTGTAGGGAAAAAGAACTCACTTCATTCCGTAGGACTGCAGGACACACTCACATATGAGCTACCGAACCGAGTTTTTACATTAACAATAACAATCCATGTACAAAATCTTTGTATGTTCTTTATTGTACTAAAAATTCAGCGTTTACTCGAAAATAATGACAAAAAGACTAGGATTACAATTTATTTCCTGAATTGATTATAAATCCAACAAAATTGATGTCAATATAAAAATAAATACGGCAAATAAATAACTGCGTATATAGTAGTAACACTGAAAAAAAATATTTAATCTGCTCATATATATTTTATATTCTGTATTTAGAAACAGGGCTAAAATCGCTAAGAGAAAAAAACACATACATAGTAATAAGTCTATTCTATACTGTTTTCTTTACAATAGTGCAACATTCTGTATTTTTTGTCTCTAACCCATACCATCTTGAAAAAACCTTTTCTCACATATTACTAAAATAAATAAAGTACTTAAGATAATAAATGAGTACAATCGAAAATTACAATCATCAACGATATCTAGGGACATTTTAACATTTTTATTTATATTTTCGAAAATGACTAATTTGTTAATAATAAAATTTCGTACATATTTAAAAATGGCTGATATACAACGGGTAATGAGTTGATCGAAGGTTCCACATCTGCAGGAGTAGAAATTAGTATGGGAGTTAGACAAGGATGTGTTGTCACCCTTGCTATTTAATCTTTATGCCGAGTTTCTATTTAAGGAGGCACTGGAGGATTCCAAGGATGGAGTCAAGGTGAATGGCGTAAATATCAACAGCATCATGTTATACGCCGATGATACGGTGTTATGGCGGATTCCGATTTGGGCCTACAACGACTCATTGACAGGACCAACCCGATCTGTGAACAGCTTGGTAAAAAAATTACCTAACAATAAAACACTGAAAACGTTTGTTTTCTATACTTCCACAACATTTATTATAACTATGTGACTACAGCTGTTTCGGCAGAGTGCCTTTCTCAAGTGATTTAGTTTACTATGGGTTTGGCTTTTTAAAGTCTTTAACTGAAGAGGTTGAGGAGTGGGGAGCTGTTTGTCTCGAGTTGGTCATTCAGAATTATATCTGTATTTTTTAATTTATTAATTTCCATAGATTCTAATAAAGATAGCTTAAGGCCTTTATTTTGAATATGCAGAATTTGAAACTCTTCATTAAAAGAATGATTATGATCTAGAAGGTGAAGTGCGTATGTAGAAGTGTCTGTTTTTCTATTGTTGAAAGCCCTTTTGTGTTCTGCTATCCGTTTGTCAAAGGTTCTGCCAGTTTGACCGATGTAAGTTTTCTGACAGTCACCACAACTTAGTTTGTAGACACCACTCTGTAGTTGTTTCCTCTTTCGGCTCTTATTGTTCTTAATATATTTGCTTAAGTGGTTGTTAGTTCTGAAAGCTGGTGTTATTCCTTTCTTTTTTATGTATCTGGCTATTTTTGTTGTTATCTTGCCAGTATATGTGATAGAGCAGAAGGTACTGGGTTATTTCTGTGGTGGTGGATAGGATAATTTCTGTAGTGAGTAAAAAAAAAGAAAGGAATAACACCAAATTTTAGAACTAACAACAACTTAAGCAAATATATTAAGAACAATAATAGCCGAAAGAGAAAACAACTACAGAGTGGTGTCTACAAACTAACTTGTGGTGACTGTCAGAAAACTTACATCGGTCAAACTGGCAGAACCTTTGACAAACGGATAGCAGAACACAAAAGGGTTTTCAACAATAGAAAAACACACACTTCTACATACGCACTTCACCTTCTAGATCATAATCATTCTTTTAATGAAGAGTTTCAAATTCTGCATATTCAAAATAAAGGCCTTAAGCTATCTTTTTTAGAATCTATAGAAATTAATAAACTGAAAAATACAGATATAATTCTGAATGACCAACTCGAGACAAACAGCTCCCCACTCCTCAACCTCTTCAGTTAAAGACTTTAAAAAGGCAAACCCATAGTAAACTAAATCCCTTGAGAAAGGCACTCTGCCGAAATAGCTGTAGTCACATAGGTATAATAAATTTTGTGGAAGTATAGAAAACAAACCTTTTCAGTGTTTTATTGTAGATAAAATGAACTTCCATCAAGTAACGGTCGAATCCATCAATTATAAAAATTACCATTAAGAAACCAAAGTGATGTCAATCTGAAAAAACCAAAATGTACCTTAACCAGCGGCGGATTCAGCAGTGTTAAGAGGGGGGGCCGATCGGCTAAATGTTTAGATAATTTTCTACTAAGCCGGCCTTTTTTAGCCTACCGGCCCACCGGAAAAGTCCCGTACTATCTCTGTATCATTAGAATACGAAGGGCGAGTCAAGTCCCACAGCACTTAGGCCACAATTGACCCATTGTGCATCCTCCCAGGGGGCTGTCCTCCTTAGCTCATTGTCCATTCTACCATTTCCAGGAACGTGGAAAAATAACCAGGGGACAACTCCCCTATGTCGGCGTAGGTCAAGGCTCGCCGAACGCATACTCTCGTATTGACGAAAACTCCAGCCATTCATATAGAACATGCTCGACAGTTTCGTCGTCTCGTTTACACTTCCTGCACAGAGGTGTGTCTACTAGCCCCAGTATCTGGAGGTGTTTCCTTAGTTACAATGGCCAGTTAAAAAACCAACTCTCCAGCATAAGTTTTTCCTGGTCATAAGTTCTACCTTTTGGCTGAGACAATGGTCTACCAGATCTTCCATCTCCTTTGTTGGTGGTACGGTGGCTGCATCTGAGGGTAGATAGACCGATGCTAGTATTAACTCTATTTTTGCCTTTTGACCATGGGAATTTTACTTTAACCGCAGTTATGTCTGAGGTGCAAAACTTCACGAGGGGAAGGCTTTGATTTTTCTGGGAACATATATTGCTGTTCTCGGTTGTCGGTTGTTTTGTAAGCTGAAGATTTGACCATTTAGACTGCTAAAACCAGTTATTTTGGTCTTAGTTCTCCAAGGTTCTCGGATTAATGCTATTGCATTCTCCGTTACATCCAGGTAACGGCAGATTGTCGCCGTTGACACCTTTTTGTGTTGGAGATTGCATTGAATAATAATTACCTTTTTCCCGATGTCCTTGGCCATGGCAAAGGTGTCGTACTAATTCTTTTAGGCGTTCATTTCCTCCTCAATTGAGGAGGCGGCAGCCTTAGTCACTTTGCGCTTCCTCTGCAGGGTTTGTCGACCACCATCTGATGGTCGTCGTCCTGCTGTGGACCATGGGTGTCACAGGCTCAGTGACCGTCTCCGGCTGCCGAGTAGCTGAGCTCCCTGGTTTCGAGGAGGTGCCCTTCATTTTTTTGGTGCTTGCTTTTAGAGTCAATGAGGTGGACGCGTAGCTCAGCCTCATTGGTATTTTCTTAACGACAGCCATGTCCTCGTCTCCGATTCCAAAGACGAACAGGTGTCCGTTCGGATCAGTCTTTACCTCGTGGTGGAAGGTGCACTATCTCGTAACTGACATTACACACACTGACATTACGTGCACATCTCGTAACGTCTGGACTTTACGTCGTTAGCCTCTGCAGCACTCTTTCTGAGACATCGAAAGTGGTAGTAACATCCCCCGAGGTCCATAGAGAGGCTTTGGTAAGCTTCGGGAGCTTATCCTGACTTACAACAGCTAGTGATGCTTCCTCCCACGGTTTGAAGTCATCTATAACCTTTTCCAGCCACTCAGTCGTCACCACATACTACTCTGATGATCTCACCAGAATAGGTCCACGATTTAATCGTGGGTGCTTTTGCTTGACTATTGGAGTTGGGCAAGATTGCTCTGTCTAATTCCTCCCTCAGGCTGCGTTTGATAAGGTCTTCCCGGTCGGCTGTGACCGAGTGACCTTGCCTTACGGGTTTACCTAATCTACGATAGCGACCCTAAGGTGTGTCACGGCGGCTTCCGCGAAGCTTTGGGAGGGGGCAGTGGCGTTTCCGCTGCTGCGTTCTTCCTTGTGCTTCTGCAGCGTGCCTTCCGTGGAAGTGCTTGGGCGAAGGCGGTTCACATCGGCGCCTGTCGGTTCCTGTCCACTTTTGGAGGTGGAACTATTGACAGACTCTGATGCGGGCACCTTCACCTTTGTTTTGGGAGGGGCTGGAGAGGGATGTGTGGCTCCCGTAGGTATCTTCCTGGCCTTCCTCCTTTTTTACCTCGGTACCACAGGGTCTGAGGCATTTTGGTCGATATCTCTGAGGTGATCCTTGTCCAGTCTTTGTTTGGGCCTATGTTCGAGGTGAACATTGCTATCCATCCTCTACTACGGCTTGAGACTGAGGTGAACGTTTTGTCCTGTACTAATAAAATTTATTTATAATTCATATAATATAAAATTTATATTTACATTTATGTATATATTTATATAAGTAGATATATGTATTTAATACATATATCTTAGTCAATATTATAAAATTTATTATAAAAAATGTTTAAGAGGAAACAGTAGCGATCAACAGGTAGCAACAAACGCGTTTCAAGATTGCGGCTCTAATTTTGAATATTTTGTCGAGATATTTGGCACACATATTCGTAATATAATAGAGAATGGCGGAACAGAGCCCAATTTCAGAAATATGTTAGTATGTGGAAATTACTCTATAACTAAATAAAATATTGAAAAAAGTTTCTTCACTTCACTTCACTTTCTTCAAATAAACTTTTTATCCCATGCCTAGATTTTGTCTAATCTTGGAACTACTAAAAATCG
The DNA here is from genome assembly GCF_917563875.1 of Diabrotica virgifera virgifera. Taxonomy (NCBI): domain Eukaryota; kingdom Metazoa; phylum Arthropoda; class Insecta; order Coleoptera; family Chrysomelidae; genus Diabrotica; species Diabrotica virgifera. Next base: position 152,713,786 of record NC_065451.1, on the reverse strand, counting down.
ATTTTTTTATAACAAGAAATCGAACATCACTGACTTGGCAACATTTCGCGCCTATGTGTATAAAAATTATTGTTTTTGATGGTATAAACTGTCAGTGTCGAATTACCGACGCACTGTTGCCTCACTTTTGAAAGTTCGCAGAACTTTCGAAATCTTGGACCGCGTTCGTTGCTACCTGTTGATCGCTACTGTATCACCTTAATTATCTGTTTGAAAAAAAAATTAAATCACTTGGTTTGAGAGGGGGGGCCGATTGCCCCCATCGCCCCCCCTTGGATCCGCCACTGACCTTAACCTTGCACAATAAACGGGCACATTTTAGAACAGGTTAATAAATTTGAGTACCTGGGATATTAAATCAATAGCAGCCTTAATCTTGATCTAGAAATAAGATCAAAAATAGAAAAGGCCACAAAATCTTTCGAAAAAATCAAAAAGACTGCTGTTAGACTCTCGAATAAAACTACTATGTTTATCAAAATGCTACGTCTGGTCGACTCTGTTCTATGAAGTTAAGCAGTGGACCCTTAAAACATGAACCCTAATAAATTGGAGACCTTTGAAATGTTAATCTAAGTTAAAAGTGCTGCATAAAATAGACAAGGAAAGAGAACTTTTCAACACAGTGAAAGTTAGAAAAACAACATACCTACCTAGGTCACATACTCAGAAATAACCAATATGCTCCACTAATAGTGAAAGGAAAGATCGAGATCAAAAGAAGTCTAGGAAGGAAAAGACTATCGTGGTTAAGAAACATCCGACAATGGGCAGGGCTAAATTTTGAACAGCTGAAGACAGAGAAGAGTTGGAAATTGTAGTAGCCAATCTCCATTAAGAAGAGGTCACTTTAAGAAGAATGAGTTGACAGGAAACTTTAATGTTTGCGGGAAAAACGGGAATAAAATATATAATTTCTATTTTTATTTCAGCATGAAGAGATCAAGGAAAGAATTGTCTAGTTCCGTATAAACAGAGATGCAAGCAAATAAATAAGTACAAATATAACAAAATTCATTGTTTTAAACAAATCTTGCTAAAAACTATAAGTTAATGAACCTTTGATCCATTTCCATTTCCTTTGATTTTTCAGTCAATCCAGAGAAATACGATCTTCCTGGAAGCAATACAAACCCAAGGAATACTGATGAAGATTGTGTTATTATCAAAGATTAATCATCACCATTATTGTTACTTTTTGTAACTGGTGATTATGTTTTTGTGTTTTGCTCGTTTTATTTTTTCTACAATGTCCTAATTTTACAAATCTAAAAACTCATTTGCCTCTATTCAATATGTGTAAAATTCATATTTTGAAACTGTGTTTCAACATATAAATACTGAATTTTTGTTATATTTTCTCCTGCTAGTTCCTTTTCTAATTGTTTAGACTTCATATACAACCGTTGTTACATCAGGTCTTACTATTGTTGTTAAACCAATTATACCTATTGATAACAATATTATTATAAAACTCTGCATAGTTCAAAATAGTTATTTATGAAACAGTTCGTGCTTTTTGCGAACGCACGCGATGTTTAGAGCACGAGCGACAGCGGAGCGAGTGCTATACATCGAGTAAGTTCGCAAAAAATACTTCACGCACAGTTTCATACAATATTTTATCTACGATAAACAAATAAAAAACTAACTCTTCGTCACTGGAATTCATTTCTATTCTACAATCTTAGAACTTTGACATTTAAAAATTCCAACTTCTTTCAAACCACAAAACTGTCAAAAGTTTGTTGTAATTTATTGCTCATATATGTCATCACCATGACAACGCGAAAGTTAAGGATATTTGATTATATGAAAGTGTGACCAAAAAAGTGCGAAAAAGTAAATCCTATTTAAAATACATTGTTACTTCACGCACACTTTATACCCTTCACGCACTGCTATCTATAATGACAGTTTTCACAAACTAAAAACTTATACATAATATGACGTAGAGTAGATAAAAGTGTTTATCTACTCTACGTAGTTTTTAGTATGTGAAAATTGTCATTATAGATAGCAGTGCGTGAAGGGTTTAAAGTGTGCGTGAAGTAATAATGTATTTTAAATGGGATTTACTTTTTCGCACTGTTTTTTGGAAAACTTTCATATAATCAAATATCCTTAACTTTCGCGTTGTCATGGTGATGACATAATGAGCAATAAATTACAACAAAAGTTTTGACAGTTTTGTGGTTTGAAAGAAGTTAGAATTTTTAAATATCAAAGTTCTAAAAATTGTAGAATAGAAATGAATTCCAGTGACGAAGAGTTAGTTTTTTTATTTGTTTATCGTATATAAAATATTGTATGAAACTGTGCGTGAAGTACTTTTTGCGAACTTACGCGATGTATAGCACTCGCTCCGCTGTCGCTCGTGCTCTAAACATCGCGTGCGTTCGCAAAAAAGCATACTTCACGAACTGTTTCATAAATAATTATTATTGAATACTATTTTTTCCATTAAGTATGTGTAAAAACGTAATATTTTCAAATTAGTCATTTTACAGAACGAAGAAAGAGATTTCAATATAGATATTGTATTAAACATCCCTAGACATTGATGGTGTGTGTAACTACAGTATGATTATAAAGTAAGGAATAAATGTCAAAATGTTAGAGTACAATGCAAGTATCACCAAAATTTCTTTTGAAGTTAAATTTTGATTAAACTTTGCATAATATGAATATGTGAAAGTGTTACCTACGTGTTATTTGCATATGTCAGATTTAATATAGACAGCAAAGAAAAATTAGGAGGAAAGAGGAGCAAATGTAGGCAACGGCTATTTTCTAGTAATATCCGACATTGAGGCAATGAAAATGGCAAAATAAGACAAAACAAAAGAAGATACCACCAAGCGCATAGCACCTAAAAAAGAAAATGTACACCGGTTATTGATATCTACAAAAGAATATGGAAACCTCATTTCACTGAACTATAGAAAAATAGAGGAAACCCGAAAGAAAAAGAATATGGAATAGAGAACAATAAACACTCGGTCGTGATGAAATATCTAATGAATTAATTAAACACGGAGGTACAAAGTTATTAACGAGTATCTATAAATTAATATTCAGGATATGAGAAGCAGAAGAAATGTTTGAAGATAATGACAATATCTAAGAAGGAAGAACTAACAAATTATACCAACTATCTTCGCGACAGAAGTCGGCAATCGACATAGCTATTCGGACTTTGGAGACGGCTGCTCTGAAAAGGTTTAAAATATAGAACTAAAGATCGTCTTTGTAGACTTCAAACAAGTCTTAAGTTACGTAAGGTTTATTTTGAGTGGGCGCTTAACCACAGCTTAACAAGCCTAGACAACGTCAAAAGAAATAAATTGCCCAAGGGAATGAAATAATCATATGATTTCTGTTAATAATCATATTAACAGAAATGAAAATGGAAGGATCTCGAGCAAAAGCCATAACAGAAGAAGCACTATAAACACTAGGAATGGAAAGAGGTAATGATATTTGTGAGTACGTATATTAAATAATTGAGACAGAGGTCGCAAAATTGTGTTTATGTCAAATACAGTATAGACTTTTTTTTCTAGATCTTAAAACTATCAAGGCATTTAACAAAAAAATTGTGAAACCTTCATAGCACTTAAGAAAAGTATGAACAAAAACAGAATAAAAAATAGAATCCAATATCATGATCAACGTTTCACACAAATAGTCAGAATGTGCAAAATCCTACAGTTTATTTGAAACTGGCAATATTAGCAAGAGACAAAACGTTTGTTCCAACTCGATACAAAACCGTTCTTGAACGGTTACGAGTATACGCAGTAACGAAAAATGTGTTACTGCGCATAATTGTTCGTTATTGCGCATGCGCGTAACGATTCAAGAACGGTTTTGTATCGAGTTGGGACAAACCTATAATGTACTTAGATCTGGCATCGGTATAAAATTCTTGGGATATTAAAAAGATCCAAAGTGGAGAATACATTTGGTCCTCGAAGTGATGAATGGACAGGAGAGTGGATGGATAATACTGTCGATTTATCTAGGATTGGGGTAAAACAATAAGAAATGGAAGCGCAAGAGAAAAGACTCACCCCGAGTTGTAAATCCAGTCAAGAAAGAAACTGAAGGATATAAACAAAAAAACGAAAGAAATGTAATCTAATAACAGTTGGACGAAAGAACTTTACATTGATGATAGTATAATTATACTAATCAATGTAACAATTTTAATTGACAAACGCATGTGTTATTAACTAAAATCTAACATTTGATAACAAAAATTTTAAAATTGCTAATAATTCGTAAAAGTACTCTGTACTTTTGAAGTAGTGGTAGTACTTTGTACAAATAAGAATACTCTGACAATACAGGTGTTTCGATTGAACTGCTTTTGAAAAAACTATGACATTTATTCCAAACTTCTACACACTTTTGTCTTACAAGACACTACCGATTCGGTATTGGTCCGTTTATGAAAAAGAACTGACAACATCGCAATTTTAAATATTTTATAGAGCAAAATATGTAAATCCTTTTCCAAAATCTACGATCAATACTCGTATACAATTAATAGACAAATTTGGAATTGCGATAGCCAGTTGTCAGCTCTCTATCTCAAAATATATCTAAAATATGGATAAAATTCTGAAGAGAATACAATTAACTAGCAACGTAGAACTTTTTATAAAATAATCCACGCTAGATTTTTCTTTATAGGCAGTTCCTTTCAATCTTCCTCAGTAGCATTTCTTCGAGCTAAACGTTCAGCACGAGAACTGCCGCTAGATGACGCTTCGGGATCTAAAAAATAATGCGTAGCTTGATGTAAATGTAATCATAATTATGTTAAGACATACATAACCTTGGTGCACAACATGGATTAAAAAACTACAAAAAAATATTGCTTAGGAGACACAGTAGTTAAGTATAAGTATCAGAAAGTTACTTTTGAATAAATTGACTAATAAGACACTTTATATTGCAATAATAGAATTAAAATTCCTTGTATGGGATTGTACATTTATAAAAACAAGTTCTAGACTTGATATATTAAATTTGATCTTCTAGTAGTTTACTTTCATGGTATGGTCCTTTTCATAGGCATTTTTCAGTGCGTCCCAAATGATAGAAAAAAAGGTAAGTCTGTGATAATACACATTTATAACATTTATTCTAACATGACATTTTCTTTGATTTGTATAGTCTTATAAATTGTGCAGATTATATTCGTAGATATATTATATAATTCGTAAATTTTTTTTTCGATTATAGCGCCATCTATCGACGAACTAGAATAAATGTTATAAATGTCTGTAATCACGGACGTGCCTTTTTTTCTGTCACGTACAATTTAATGCGTTAGAAAGAAATCGAAAAAAAGTGACGCACTGAAATATGCCTACGAGAAAAAGAATAGATAACGTATTGTAATGAGAACATATGCAGGGAGTATATTATATAATCGTTTAAGGGAGCAGTCGAAGATATACAGCCTTATTTTAAATAATTTATAACAGCAAAAATGATAGACAAATGGATGAATAATTAATGGTTGCCTTTCGTAGTATCTATATACCATTTTTTTCCTTTTAATATTTTTTCCAGGTTCAAGTTGCCCCGGTAAAATTCTATATATGAGGCAACTGGAACTCAAATTTTCGGGTAACTGTGTCTGTAGATTCCAGTTACCAAACATAATTATAATGTAACTGATAGTTTGATATGTTAACGTTTATCTTTGGTTCTTGATGGATTCGAATGTTACTTAATGGAAGTTCATTTTATATAACAATAAAACACTGAAAACGTTTGTTTTCTATACTTCCACAAAATTTATTACAACTCTGTGACTACAGCTGTTTCGGCAGAGTGCCTTTCTCAAGTGATTTAGATTACTATGGGTTTGGCTTTTTAAAGTCTTTAACTGAAGAGGTTGAGGAGTGGGTAGCTGTTTGTCTCGAGTTAGTCATTCAGAATTATATCTGTATTTTTCAATTTATTAATTTCCATAGATTCTAATAAAGATAGCTTAAGGCCCTTATTAAAGTGTAAATTGGTGGAGATACGTGGACGATATACTAGTATGCTTTACAGGAACTAACAGACAACTTGACCAATTTCTATCATACATTAATTCACTTCATAGTATTAATATTGAGTTTACAATAGAAACAGAACAGAATAAGTCCATAAACTTTCTAGATGTAACAATTGCCAGACTACACAACAAACATGAATTCTCCGTATATCATAAACATACCCATGCTGACACAACTATACACAATTCACCATCCCATCCTACACAACACAAATTAGCAGCCTACCATAGCATGATACATAGACTGACAGAAATTCCCATGTCAAAAAATAACTTCGAGATAGAACTGAACATCATTAAACAAATAGCAGTAAACAATGGCTATAACGAACAAACAATTAACAAAATTTTAAACCAAAAACTCCATAAGAAAGCCCTGAAATTAGTCTATCCACCCCCACAGAAAGAACCCAGTACCTTCTGCTCTATCACATATACTGGCAAGATAACAACAAAAATAGCCAGATACATAAAAAAGAAAGGAATAACACCAGCTTTCAGAACTAACAACAACTTAAGCAAATATATTAAGAACAATAAGAGCCGAAAGAGAAAACAACTACAGAGTGATGTTTACAAACTAACTTGTGGTGACTGTCCGAAAACTTACATCGGTCAAACTGGCAGAGAACCTTTGACAAACGGATAGCAGAACAGAAAAGGGCTTTCAACCATAAAAAAAACGGACACTTCTACATACGCACTTCATCTTCTTGATCATAATCATTCTTTTAATGAACAGTTTCAAATTCTGCATATTCAAAATTAAGGGACTTAAGCTATCTTTATTAGAATCTATGGAAATTAATAAATTGAGAAATACAGATATAATTCTGAATGACCAACTCGAGACAAACAGCTACCCACTCCTCAACCTCTTCAGTTAAAGACTTTAAAAAGCCAAACCCATAGTAAACTATATCACTTGAGAAAGGCACTCTGCCGAAACAGCTGTAGTCACATAGTTGTAATAAATTTTGTGGAAGTATAGAAAACAAACGTTTTCAGTGTTTTATTGTTATATCTTTGGTTCTTATTACACATGATACTCATACATTTCAAGACCATGAGAGCGACAAGGGATAAAAATAAAAATTCCTAAAACTAAGTCTACATATCTTCACAATTTTTTTAATGCCTAAACTGAACAATATAAATGGATTTCAAGCAACAGGTATCTATAATTTAGAAACAGGTATACCAGATCGATCAAAAGTTCCTAACAATATATTTTCACAATAAGATCTTATAAAATACAACCATATTAGAGGAAAAGAAAACGAGGAACCTTAGTTTATTTATATTTCATTTGTTGTTGCTGTACTAATTTTGAATAAAGCATGTTTTATCTGTTCAGGACTGTTTTTTTATTCTATTCAAGAATACATCTTTAGCTTCTCATCTATCTTTTGAAATAATTTAATAAAATTTTAAACGAGTGCTTCTGATGTTTTACAAAACATTCCAGTTGCCTCAAAGTTTTGTATATGGTTCAAAAACAGAATTACAGTACCCAGTTCCAGTTACCTCAAATTCGTCGGTAACTGGAATCTACTGACAAAAGCATCTACACAGAAAAGCATTTTTGGTGTTAACCGCTATTGCAGTTGATTTGCAAAGATCAAGTTACATATGGATAGAATCTTCATCAATTGTCTTTCGTCTTGTGCATACGTCATAATTTAAAGTGTTGTAAAATTAGGTTCCAGTTAACCAACTTCACTTTACTGGTTTTAAACGTTCTGAACGTTTGGCATTCTTTACCTCAGGTAGCTGAAGCTCCGTGGGTATTGTTAGTTGTTGTCCTGAAAACTCATAAGACTATTACCACAAATTGATCGCATTGCTCCTACAGTAATCCTTTTCCAAAGTATTTGTCTGCCTATTCTAACTTGCAATTGCACCGTACTGATGACGACTTAATAGTCTGAAATACGCACAACCAAACTTATATGGATCAACCATGTATTTCAAAGCAATATTTATTTCTTTTGAAAAAACTTGTTATTGTTGCGAAGAATAAAGGTTTTTATTGAAAATAAACAAATCGATAAGAAAATCAGATAGTACAGCTCGGTACTAAATAAATGCTGAAAATAAATAAACTTTTGCTTCCAAAAACGAAAATATGCCTTATGTCACATAAGTTATGTGGGGTTATCGGACTTACAACGGGGATAGATTATTGGTCTTGTGTGGCAAGGAATGTTCTCAGAGGGACATAGCTATAGAGTTAGGCGTAACATAGGGCGTTCTATCCAAAACCTATGGTAGGTAACAGGAATTAGGAAATCTCAAAAATAAAGCAACTGAAAGTCGCCAAAAAGTAATAACGGCTCGCCACGATCGTTTTATTGTCCAATCAGTTAGAAGAGACCCAACCATTTCTCACTTGCAGCTTCAAAGATCGCTTTTGGAAGCCACAGGTGTACTTGTAAGAAGAAGAGTTTGTACCAAGAAGTATACAGCAGTAGATGGTTATGGGTTCCCGAGTTATCCAGGCAGCATAAGATTGACTGCCTAAATCGGTGTCTTCGCCACCAAAACTGGAACATTGGGAATTGACAAAATGTGCTATTTTCAGAAAAAGCAAGGATTTGTGTAAAATCAGATGACCGACGAGTTCGTATACTTAGAGGTTGAGGAAGACAAGCAAGAACGAAAACTGGCAGATCTGTTCACAATATATAAAGGGGGAAGTGTAATGTTCTGGAGGGGGATTGTGATCCGTAAAAAAATCCTTTAATTTTCATCCAATCAACTTAAACCGCTCGCAGGTATGTTGATAACCTTTAGTCCCGGCGCAAATAGATCCTAAGCGAACACAACCTGGCACCTGCGAGTTGCGTAGAGAGTTCTGCGCATCCTAATATCAGTCAATACGGTGCCAGGTCTAGCCATGCGAACGTTTGTCATCGGCGTACAGTTTTCTGGTGTCGTGGGACGCGTGACTCAATTCTCAGTTGCGGTTTTGTTTTCGAGATGGACGTAGAAAAGCTAATAGAACTCGTTCGGAATTACTATTATTATAAACAACACTGATTGTGATTGGATTGTCGTTGCAAAAACTGCTTACCTTTTACATATGTTTATATCTTGTCTACATATTTTATTTTTAAGCATGAACAAGCCCGGTATGATGACACATTTTATTTGAGGGTTATGCGATATTCACAGGTATGCTTAACGGTTTTTAGTAATGGATCATTTTTAATGATAATGTGTAGATTTAAGAAATGAATGATATTTACAAAATGTTTATACCTATAGAAAAGGGATTACGCCATCATTTGTGACATAGTATTTCTAGGCCTGGATCCCGCGTACCAACAAAAAGTTGATTAATAGCAAGCTGAAAATTTGTTAATAGCTTAACGGTGTCTCGTCAGACAAACTTTGATGTACGGGAACACTGAAACAGGGGAAGCTTTAATTGTGGAACAGGTTAAAAATTTGGAATGTCAGACTACAAAAACGTTCCATATATTTTTGTCGGACAGAACTTCCAATTGATTTGGTACCATTTCATTAAACTCTCATGGAAAAATTAGACTGGTGTTTATCACTAACTGGGCATTTTAATGAGTGAAACAGGAAGAACATGTCAAATAACAGGAATCATGTTGGTTAGTAATAGCAGTCTGATTTTTGCATGAGAGTTTAATGAAAGGGTAACAAATCGATTGGTTGTTCTGTCCGACAAAATACATGAGACGTTTTCGTAATGTGACGTTCCAAATTTTTAAACTGTTCCACTATTAAACCTTCCCCTGTTCCTGTGTTCCTGTACATCAAAGTTTGTCCGAATAGACACCGTTAAGCTACTAACAAATTTTCAGTTTGCCGGATCCAGGTCTATAAAGTATGTTTTGCTTTTAAAATAAAAGATGTCCTTCATTTTGTGTAGGTTCATTTAATAAAATAAAAGTTAAGTTTCTGTAATACTCAAGAGGCGGCATTTCGAAGACTTGCATCATATTGAAAAGATGTACCGCACGGCTCTGTAGTTAGTGTGGCTTTTGCCAATAAATCAAAGTTATGCGTTTACAAGAGCATATTATTTGAAAAATAAGGATTACCATAATGTGTTATAATTATAATCTCCTTTATACAGATCAAAAAATTGTTTAGTATGTATTTCTAAACCCACACAATCATTGGAAAATGATTCATGGTAAAAAATATCTTTTAATGACACTGTTATCGACAAAGTCGATCAATTTTAAACTTGGCATCATATATTTATTAGACTTTTGTTTATCGTTAAAAATTAAATGATGGTTGTGAATTGTATTTTTTGTGTTATTTAATATTTTAGCAAGAACATAATCAGCAAAAATCTTATTTAAAGCATGCGAACCGTTTTTGCAATCACAATCAATGCAGTGTTTAACTTATGCTTGTTATTATAAAGGTACATAAGTAGAAATAGAATACTCAGTGTAAGATATCTTTTTATGCAGCCGCTTATGATCAAATTCGATGTTTTCGAAAGTCATACCGCTACGACTACTAGGGACGTGTAAGATATTTTTAAAACGTTACTAGTTACATGTACGGAACTACCGTTCTTTAGTTGCCTACTCAATTCAGTACAAGGATCAGATACATCAGTATTTTGTAATCAGTATTTGTACTCAGTACCACTGAGAACCGGTATCAATAGTAACCGTTACACGTTTGCACTTATTTTGCCCGTCTCTATTCGTTACGGCGACAGCCGACGGTCGGGTTAGCTTGTGATCAATATGCGGCACGCTAGAAAAATAACTGCACAGGTCACCGGTCCCACCAGCGCAGGTTGTGACTCGCCTAGGTTCAATATGCGCCAGGGCTTAGTTAGGCTTTGAAGAGGTGTAACAGGAGAAAATTTCATTTTTATGCATGATAAAGTACATCCACATACCATTAGAGTGACTACAGACTCCACTGAAGCAGAAGATATCCCTTGTTTTGAGTGGCCTGCTTGCTCACCTGACCTTAACCCTAACCCTCGTGGGATATGCTTAAAAGAAAAATTAGAGCTCGCCGGGATAATCCACAAAATACCGTACGGCTAGTACAATCTGTTCTTGAAGATTGGAGCAACCTACCACAACAAAATGTTGACAATTTGATTAGGAGCGTGCCCACGCAAATTGAAGCTTGCATAAGGGCTAGAGATGATAACACTGACTACCAAAAATAGAAAACAAATAAAAAAAATGTATTCGTTTTGCATTGAAATTTTTTATGCTATTTACTTTAAAACAACTAGTTTCGATTCGTTTTTTAAACACTTGATTGTTGTATTTAATTGTTATGTATTTGTAATTAAATAATTGCTTTAAAATAAATATTGTTTGAGTTCATGTGTTCGTTTTTTTTTTTTTAATTCGCACGAAACAATAAGAAATATCGGATGATTCCATATAAGTTTGGTTCTGTGTACGTCTTTACGTTTGTTTTCATTGTATTAAGCGAGCGGTTTACCTCTACAAATTCACTTTTAGAAACGGAATATATAATTCTGCAAGCAAACTAAGAGAGTCATTAACATTCAGCTCAGCGGTGTGTACTTAAATAAACAAGGTACTTAGATCCCTTGTTGGTAGATTTTCACACCTTGAAGAATAGCACCCCACATAGCTGAATATCAGTGGCGACTCCTGACCTCAGTATGCGGGTAGGCGACAAAAAATATCCTACAATTTGTAATACATTTTGAGCCGTCTTGCAATACTAAATGTAATCTATTACACTTGCACCATCATAACATTGAGCAATTAATTTATTTTTGTAATCGTATGGCTCAAGCACGTTTGAAATTAAACTATATAGAGCGTCTGCAGATCTATTCTCGCTAATATCAAAAAACCCTAAAAATCTTTCTATTACCAGACCAACTTTGTTAACAAAACGGATTGTTAAAGTACACTATGATTTTTCGGTTATATCAGTAGTATCGTCCGCTAGTATAGGAAAAAATTGACTTTCATTAATTTCTGTTGAAATTTCATTTTTTACGTAATCGGCAAGACAATCTATTAAATCATTTTGTATTGTTTTTGACAAACCCGTGAACACCCTTTCTATTTTTTAACATGATCCTGGATTTCCTGATCGCGTTTAACTACTTAATTAAAAATTTCTTTAAAATTACCCATGTTTGAAGAATTATGGTTCTCATCACGACCGCGAAATGCAAGTTCTTGTTTTGCTAACAGAATTGTAACATCAATTTCTTCAATCTTTTTCAACTTCTTCATTATATATCTTATTAGATAGAGAAATATGTCCAGTTTGTCCAGCTAAAGCACTGTCAATAGTTTGTTTATTTTTTTCTAACCGTTTTAAACCTAAGCAATTGTTTAAATGTTCTTTTAAAGATTCATGTTTTTTTACACTAGCTGATAAATTTTTCAAATCTGAATATCCCCGACTCACCCAAACATTTTGAACGATCTCGAAAATGGTCGATTGTCTTATCTGTTGATAAAATTGTTAAATTTGGTAAAGGCCGGCCCATTGAAATAATTTCTGATCTTTCTTGATTTTGGCGCCTTGAAAAAGGCGTCTCGATCAAACTGCATATTACATCGTTTAAAATATTCATATTCGATGACTAAAGTTTTTCCACCAATAAAACTAACACACCTACGTTTCAACAACGTCAAATATTACTTATTTTATTTATGTATCAAATAATAATTTACTCTTCGAATAAATTGATAAGTAAACAATAATTAACCTCGCTTTAAATTTTTAATTATCTATATAATCTAATAACACAATTCGTCAGTTTAACTTTAAATTATTCAAATTGTATTGAAACACAATAAAAATATAATGGACTACTGACAAATAACTATTCACAAATTTATTTGTCGTTAGTGAATTATTACTAAATTAATATAAAATTAAAATGCCTTTCAATAGACCGATCTCAAATTTGCCTGTTTATTATTCAGTTTTCATAAACAAATTTTAATTGTCCTACCTAGTTTTATTGAATACTTAACCTACTAATAACAGCCAAAATCAAAAAACAATTATTTAAAACAGTTTCACAAGACACAAGAGAAGCAACTGATAAAATTTTGTAGGTCCGGCTATAAGACTCTGTGCCTATCCGCTCTTTCAAAATCGTGGACTACGGTCGCTATGCAGACCTTTAGTTCGCGTAAACAGAGAGAGATCGCACGTCAATTCGGTGTTGGCGTCGTTCTATTTCAGGCTACGTTTCCAAGTGCCTGACCAAGGAAGAATATAGAATCTTATGCAGTACTACTAATACTACAAGGAGCGTACAATAATTATAACTACGGAGAAAATTTTATGGATATTTTTAAAAATAATTTGGATAATTTTTGCTACTTTATTGTAGGTATTGTGTCAAAACTTATAAATGACAATTTTGAAATAAGTAATTTATATTAATAATTTATATTATTGTACTACATTTGAAGAGGGTAGGCGGCGCCTACCTTGCCGCCCTCGCTGAATATTAATGACTCTCTTAGTTTGATTGCACCGGTAAGTGCAGGACATAACTAAAATAATTTCAATTGTCGATTCTACTCTATCGTTTCTTATTTTGTATTCTGTCACTTCCACATCTCAGTTCACAAGAACCTGCGAGATCTTTACCCTTTGTATTTATTACTAATCAACTAAAAATTCAAAATGGTTGATAATGCCAACAATGTGTATAAGTGTGAAAACTCACCTTTTTTTAAATACCTTGTCTATATAACTTCGAGTGACTCGGCTCATAGTTCTCGTTCTTCTTCTTCGCGTGCCATATTAGAATTATCCGACGTTGGCGATCACCATTGCGAAGGCTTCTCGACCTTCTACAATATGGACTAATTGTCCTGCATTTGATATCAAGAGTCCATTCACGAATGTTTTTTAACCAAGAAACTTGTTTTCTTCCTACACCTCTACGGCTTTTAAGAGTCAGTTGTAATATTTTAAATCGATTTCCCCTCACTATATGGACGGCCTCAGTGCAAAAGGTAACAAGTCATTTTTTCGGATTTTTTTTATCATGTGATATTCATTGTTTTACCAATGTCTAGCTCTGTGCAAAAAGAAACAAGTCCACTACCACTGAAAGGCTACATTTTGTTTTACGTGTAGAATGTAACAAGTTAAATATGAAAAATTTAATTTGTGCAAAAGGAGATAAGTGGACTTGTTACCTTCAGGGCAGTATTTGAATTTATCACCATTTTATGTATAATAAATTTAGTATTTTTGTGCCTTAAAGTTTATGAAAAAAAGAAATAGTGCCTGAGTAAGTCTGTGTCAATGGTAACAAGTAAGGAAAATATTGTGCATTTTGTAACAAGTCGAAAAATTTAATTAAATTAAAAGTCTATTCCGTTGGGGTGAGTTGACGGAATTAATTAAAAATAATAAAAGTAGGTGTAACGACGAACAGTAATATATTTATTTATTTTGGGTGAACAAGCGGTGTGTTTGCTTATATCTCGAAAGAGGGTCGATTCTTCGCGAGACAAGGGTTTGTCTGCATCGTTTGCATGCTGTGTAGAGACTGGCCTCCGGACCACCACTTTTATGTCAACTGATTTTGCGGTTTTGAGATAATGACCAGAAAGTGCCATAAATTCTGCATCTGCCTTTTAAGAACCTTTTTGTATTTCAAGAAGTTGACATAACGAGTGTGGCACTCTGGGGGCATCGCAATCTATTAGTGTTTCCTTGAAAGAAACATTAATCTTACACAATACGTTTAAGGGATAGCATTTCGTTTCTCGAAATCAGCGGCATATGGTTTGTATATCACATGTGGATTTTAATTGACCAATGTCGTTTCGCTTTGAGAAAAGTTATCAAAAATTAAGAAAATAAAATTAGCAAAAATAGTAATTAAAATTTTTTAAAGTTCAATAAAAACCACTATTTTATATTGTTTTCCGAAAAAATTTAAAAATTTATTCGAAAAAAACCCAAGATCCGTTTTTTTCGTTTCCTCAACATCAGGAAATTTGACTTGTTACCTTTTGCACTGAGGCCGTCCATATGTCCCAAATAAGACATTTTGCTGTCTTTTACAGTCTTTAGCAGTTCTCTATCTTTGCTGACCTTCCTTAGTACTTCTTCATTAGTTTTTCTTGCTGTCCAAGGCACCATACAAAAGTACAGATCAAACAATAATTATTTGTCTTATTTCTAAACCGAGATGATTATTGCAAAGAAATGACTTCAGTTTCATAAAAGTACTTTTAGTTATTGCTATTCTGCGTTTATTTCTTTGTCTGGATCTAGTTGGTCCGTTATCACAGTTCCCAAATATGTCATAGTTCTCGTTAGTAGAGTTAATTCAATGTTCAGGTTACAATTAAACAAAAAAATATTTAGTAACATTGTTAAGATTAATCGTGTATATGAACATGTTTTTACTATTAAATATCTTAATAGCTTTACAGTTGAGTCCAGGGTTCTTTACCCGTGCGTCATTAATACCTGGCGAGATAAAATACATAATTTCTATCTAGCATCATTGTACTCATGGAACTAAAGACAAACCAGATACCGCCTGTTATTAAGTAAAGACACATGCTATTTTATAAACGCTCTAGACTCAGTACATCGAAAAGAGAGATACAAAAAAGACGATTGGGGACGTTTTCAGATTGTAAGTACAATTTGTGGCGTTTCTGGTTTGTTTACTTGTCACTGTGAGTTGGATTTTTTGCTGTTTTTGTATTTATAAGTTATTTATACACTCACCGCACAAAAAACGGGCATCCCTAAAAATGGGTAATTTTTAATGACTTGTATTTCCTAAACCTGATATCCGATTTAAGTAATTTTTTTAATATGTTATAGCCTTATTCTTTATCAATATCGCTGTAATAATATTGTTGCTAGACAGGTATATTGTCATTGTATACAGGGTGTACGAATCAAACTTTGTTTTTTTCTCAAACTTTGGAACACCCTGTGGAATGTTCAAGCTTTTATAAAATACTGAAATTAAAACCCAACTATAGCCTCAGGTTTTCTTAACATTTTGTTTTTTGATTCATTCGCTTATGTTGGATAATAAAAAAGTTAGGCACTTTAACAACTACCCCTGTTTTTCGTCAATACAGGGTGTTTTTAAATAAGTACGGAAAACTTTAAGGGGTAATTCTGCATGATAAAATAATGACAGTTTGCTTTATAAACGTATGCCCGCAAATGCTTCGTTTCCGAGATAAGGGGTGTTGAAATTGTTCTTACAAACTGACGATTTATTTATTGCTCTAAAACGGTTTGTGATATGCAAATGAAATTTCACCATTGGCGTGCATACGGGATATATCTAAAATGTTTATACCCGTATGCACGCCAATGGTGAATATAAAATTCTTAATTGTATGCCAAAAAATGCGCAATAACTACCTCTTAAAATCTACCAAATTTTATTTGTATATCAAAAGCCGTTTTAGAGCAATAAATAAATCGTCAGTTTGTAAGAACAATTTTAACACCCCCTACCTCGGAAACGGAAGCATTTGCGGGCATACGTTTATAAAGCAAACTGTCATTATTTTACCATGCAGAATTATCCCTTAAAGTTTGCCGTACTTATTTAAAAACACCCTGTATTGACGAAAAACAGGGGTAGTTGTTTAAGTGCCTAACTTTTTTATTATCCAACATAAGCAAATGAATCAAAAAACAGAATGTTAAGAAAACCTGAGGCTATAGTTGGGTTTTAATTTCAGTATTTTATAAAAGCTAGAACATTCCACAGGGTGTTGCAAAGTTTGAGAAAAAAAACACAGTTTAATTCGTACACCCTGTATACAATGACAATGTACCTGTCTAGCAACAATATTATTACAGCGATATTGTTAAAGAATAAGGCTATAACATATTAAAAAAATTACTTAAATCGGATATCAGGTTTAGGAAATACAAGACATTAAAAATTGCCCATTTTTAGGGTGCCCGTTTTTTGTGCCGGTGAGTGTATTAAACAAACAGTTGTTTTCACATTTTCACAACCAATATTATACCGGAGTTTGAAATTTTATGGTAAGTGTATTTTATGTTGCAATTAATTAGCATACAAAGTTAACCTCATTCACAGTTAAGGAATGGTTTTGTTTAAGTTTCCGTAAAAGTGAAATAAATAAAAAAAAAAATATATTTTATTTTCAAATATTTATATTATAACAAATATTTAATATCACTAATAGGAGAGGAAAGTATGCTAAATTTGCAGTTACTAGAGCGCTATGGGGACCTATTGGGCTGTGAAGAGTAGGTCCTAAAACCAAAAAAAGTTAAGTTTTCAACAAGTGGGGGACTTTCTTAATTTAATTTTCCATTTCCAATAATTGTTTTTTCTGATTATAGCGCCATCTATTTCAAATTCGAAAAAACGTCTCGAATAAAAGTTGCTTATTTTTACGTAAAGAATCCAAATCAGCAACCTCCGTGGGGGGTTGTGTTTAGTGCCATTCGATAGATTTTTCAAAAATATTGAATACGTGTATTTTGCAGTTTTTCGATCTGATGTTTATTTCGCGAAATATCGCGATGTTCGTATTTAAAATTTACCCCCACCCCTTTCCGTGTGGGGTCTTGTTTGATATCATTCGATAGATTTTTGAAAAATATTGAACACATATTTTTTAGTTTTTCGATCTGACGTTCATTTGGCGAAATATTTGATTTTTTGTGAAACTTTGTGACTCACCCATTTCCTTAAGCCGCGCTCAAATCGACAGATTTTTTAAATATACACTATTTTGCATGTACTTAACTTACCTTATCTTAACCTGACGATTTCGTGTTTTTTAAAGGATAGATTTTTTTTCGGACCCCCCTTAACGAACGAACTCCCCTGTATTAAGAGCCAATATATGGTAGAGGTACATTTACAGGGTACAAGGTTTTTTCCCCATGTGATAATCTGACGCGCTCTAGTAACTGCAAAAATCCACGCTTGGGCTTTCCTACCATAATGATATTAAAAGAATTTATTAAGCTACTCCAAATGTAGTTGTAATTCTGCACCAAAATTTTAAGTTTTATTTATTTGATAACATAATCCGTGATCGGAGCAGTAGCCACTCTCTGTCACTTGCTGTTGCGTGGAATAGATTTCCGACTTATTTCGTATGCTTTAAATGATGACGCACGGGTAAAGAACCCTGGACTCAACTGCATGTGAATTGAATTTTTTTATGAATCTACACAAGACAAAGCTGAAAGGTATAAAATAAAAGAGATTATCTACTTACTCTTGGATTCTATCTACCAGCAAAAAATAAGGATGTGGAGGAAGCAGGGAAAGGTAAAAATAAAATAAAACCCCATATAGATATAAAGACTAATCAGTTACCTTTATATATAAACTCCAAGAACACTAATATAATTTATAATATTATTATACTACTTCCTTTACGTGAAAAAATTATAATCAAAAACTTAGAACTTGATACGGCATATTTACACAAATATATTGGTGTTTATCCCTGTATTATGTTACAAAGAACTTTCTTCAAAAGATTAATACTTTGTCAATAATTTACTGAATACAATATATTTCAAAAAGTATGAAAAAACATGCTTGTGTTTATTCAAAAAAAGATTTTCATGAATATGAGGCCAGAACGCATGTCATTTGATTTGCTATGACGACTAATTTATTTAACCCACAAAACTCATTTTTATACACTCTACTCTAAAGGTTTTCATAGGGCATTCCAAGACTGACGTTTATGACACTGCTGGGAGACTTTGTATTTATTTATATTTCGTGTTTCAGAAGTTTTTTACCTTTAATAGTTTTTTAGTAGTTGTATTTTCCGAACATTTTGTTGTTGATTTTGTGTAGTTTTTAGTTGTAGAAGTACTTGAACGACTTAGTTTTAAGCAGTGAATAAATAAACATGAGTGAATATTTTCGAAAGTTGTTGGTAGACAATAGAGATGTTGCTAGTAGGCACAAGCAAAAGATTGTCAAATAAATAATATAGATTCATTTTCCCTCAAGGAGCCCGAGTTAACCTACAGTGGAAACAGTTTTTGAAGCGTAAGTAACATGGACGTAGTTATTTAGCATTTTTATAGGACATTTTATAGCATTTAACCATTGTTTTTATCTCTCAGATGATACCTGTCGTGGTGCTTCGCAGAGGCTTTTTTCAGTGTGACACAAGTGACAGAAAAAAAGGACGTCTGTGATACATACAAAGGCTATAGCGGGATAAGATGGTAAAATCTGCACTCGGCTGGATTCTTAGTTGGGATTGGGCAATCAAAAGTACATAATTCAAAAACCCCCTAACCAAATTTTTAGCTCCCTATGTGACCCCAGGTGTCCCCTATCGAAAAAAATGTGTTTTTTCGAAAAACATTTTTTTGGAGCGATCTTTTGCTTTAAAAAATGTGAAAAAAATTGTGAGTGTACATTATTATACCCAAAATCACACTGATTTTTTTCAGATTTTTTGGATCAAAATTGACGCCAGAAAAAATTTTTGAATTTTTCAAAAAATTTTTAGGTTATGTAGGTAATTTTTGGCTAGCTCCGACAAAATTTTTTTTAGTGTATTTTTTTCCGTTCTTTTTAATGGTAGGGATAGTTTTGCCATTTTCTCGCCGGAAATTGCTCAAAATTCGAAAAAACCCATTTTTTTGGTTCCCCCCCTCATATTTTTAGGGTTTACTGAGCCACCTTTTCTTTAAAAAATCTGAAAAAAATTATGAACATACATTGATGCCCAAAAATATACTGTTTTTTTTTTCAGATTTTTTGGATCAAAATTGAAAAATTTTGAATTTTTCAAAAAATTTTTAGGTTATGTAGGTAATATTTGGCGAGCTCCGACATAATTTTTTTTAGTGTATATTTTTCCGTTCTTTTGAATGGCTGGGATAGTTTTGCCATTTTCTCGCCGGAAATTGCTCAAAATTCGAAAAAACCCATTTTTTGGTTCCCCCCCTCATATTTTTAGTGTTTACTGAGCGATCTTGTCTTTAAAAAATCTGAAAAAAATTATGAACATACATTGATGCCCAAAAATATACTGTTTTTTTTTCAGATTTTTTTGATCAAAATTGAAAAATTTTGAATTTTTCAAAAAATTTTTAGGTTATGTAGGTAATTTTTGGCTAGCTCCGACAAAATTTTTTTTAGTGTATTTTTTTCCGTTGTTTTTAATGGCAGGGATAGTTTTGCCATTTTCTCGCCGGAAATTGCTCAAAATTCGAAAAAACCCATTTTTTTGGTTCCCCCCTCATATTTTTAGTGTTTACTGAGCGATCTTTTCTTTAAAAAATCTGAAAAATATTATGAACATACATTGATGCCCAAAAATATACTGGTTTTTTTTTTTCAGATTTTTTGGATCAAAATTGAAAAATTTTGAATTTTTCAAAAAATTTTTAGGTTATGTAGGTAATTTTTGGCTAGCTCCGACAAAATTTTTTTTAGTGTATTTTTTTCCGTTCTTTTGAATGCCGGGGATAGTTTTGCCATTTTCTCGCCGGAAACTGCTCAAAATTCTAAAAAAACCCATTTTTTGGTTCCCTTCCTCATATTTTTAGTGTTTACTGAGCGATATTTTCTTTAAAAAATCTGAAAAAAATTATGAACATACATTGATGCCCAAAAATATACTGTTTTTTTTTCAGATTTTTGGATAAAAATTGAAAAATTTTTAATTTTTCAAAAATTTTTTAGGTTATGTAGGTAATATTTGGCGAGCTCCGACATATTTTTTTAGTGTATATTTTTCCGTTCATTTGAATGGCTGGGATAGTTTTGCCATTTTCTCGCCGGAAATTGCTCAAAATTCGAAAAAAACCCATTTTTTTGGTTCCCCCCCCCCCCCCTCATATTTTTAGTGTTTACTGAGCGATCCGTTCTTTAAAAAATCTGAAAAAAATTATGAACATACATTGATGCCCAAAAATATACTGTATATAGTATTATTGTATTATTATTCTATCTATGTATATTATGGATTGAAAATATAAATATGTAGATATTCACATACTTGACAAGGCGAAAACGGCGGGTTCGAAGGGAAAAATATTCCCATGAGATTTTTTTGCATAATCACATTCGTGAGACATCCCAGAATAAGGTTCAAGAAGTCACCCACGTGAAAAGTGGGCCAATTTTTTTTTAACATTTTTTTTAATCATATTGCAAGGACCAGTATTTTTGGCCAAAACAATTTTTTTTTTTAATTTTTTGGACTATTCTGGACAAAAAAGATCTGTTATAATTTTTCTCTAAAGTTGATCGTTTTCGACTTATAAGCAATTTAAAATTGAAAAAAACGAAAAATGCCGATTTTCAAGGCTTAATAACTCGGTTAAAAGTTATTATTATGAAAGTCAATATATGACTAAATCAAAGTTTAAAGCCCCTCCTACAAGATCCTGAAAAAATGTTTGTCATTATTTTATTACTAACCTGTTATTTTTAAGTAATAATAATAAGCGCCATGCACGTGTGCGACGTCTGTAAATGCTGAGTGCAAGAGAGAAGCCATTCCAGCAGTCCAATAATAATTATGCATCTTACTCGCACTCACATTTACAACCGCGTCAATACGATCTAACCGCTCATTTTTATTAATTAAAAATAGCAGCTTAGTAGTAAATTAATGACACAGATTTCTTCAGAATCATGTAGCGGAGACTTTAAACTTTGATTTCTCACTTTCTGACTTTAATAATAATAATTTTTAACCGAGTTATTAAGTCTTAAAAATGGCCATTTTCGCGTTTTTCAAATTTTAAATTGCTTATAACTCGAAAAAGATCAACTTCAGAGAAAAATTATGAGACCTTTTTTGTCCAGAATGGTCCAAAAAACCTAAAAAAAATTAGTTCGGTCCAAAAATATTGATTTTTGCAATTTGATTAAAAAAAATTGTTAAAAAAAAATTGGCCCACTTTTCACGTGGACGACTTCTTGATCCTTATTCTGGGATGTCTCACGAATGTGATTATGCAAAAATATCTCATGGGAATTTTTTTCCCAACGAACCCGCCGTTTCCGCCTTGTCTATACTGATTTAGTAAGCTACATTTATGGAAATAACTTGATTACGGTGCAAACGTGTTTGCTTATTTAAAATGTAACTTTTAACGAATAATTTTATTTACTTTACACCTTTGAAAAGTAAAATTAATAAAACAAATAAAGTTGAAAATAAACGTTTGCCTATAACTGTATGGTATATTTCATGCTGTGAAAACGTTTTTAATAATTACTTATTACTTATTAATTACTTATTAATTACTTACTTATAATTATTTATTAATAACATTAATAATGTCTATATATATTTAAATATTTTTAATATTGATATATTTTTTAAAATAGGTACTCTAGCGTATCAAAAAATTAACTTTCAATTACCTAAACCTAACTTAATTAATAAATACGCAAAAGGTAATATTAATATGGTAGTTTCAATTGAGAAATCGGAAAACACAACTAAGACGAAGAAATATCTATGAATTGATCTATACATAATGTAATTAAGGTAGCCATGTACCTATAGTTAAGGGTTAAGGTTGTCTACTAAAAACATAGGAAAAATATCAACAAAGGGAGTTTGTCGTATTTTATGCATATTCTCTTCTCAAAATGGCTACCTTCCGATGGCTTACATAACCGATTTTTTTTGAAAAATTCAAAAAATTTCCCTGGGTAAAATTTTAATCCAAAAAACCTAAAAAAAATCAGTATGTTTTTGGGCATACAATGTATGTTCATAATTTTTTTCTGATTATTTTAAGAAAATATCCCTCAGTAAACAATAAAAATATGAGGGGGGAAAACCAAATGGGTTTTTTCGAATTTTGAGCAATTTCCGGCGAGAAAATGGCAAAACTATCCAAGCCATTCAAAAGAACGGAAAAAAATACACTAAAAAAAATATATCGGAGCTAGCCAAAAATTACCCTAAAATTTTTTTGAAAAATTCAATAATTTTTTCTGGCCTCAATTTTGATCCAAAAAACCTGAAAAAAAAGTATGTTTTTGGGCATCAATGTATGTTCATAATTTTTTTCAGATTTTTTAAAGAACAGATCGCTCAGTAAACACTAAAAATATGAGGGGGGGAACCAAAAAATTGGTTTTTTCGAATTTTGAGCAATTTCCGGCGAGAAAATGGCAAAACTATCACAGCCATTCAAAAGAACGGAAAAAAATACACTAAAAAAAATTATGTCGGAGCTCGCCAAATATTACCTACATTACCTAAAATTTTTTTGAAAAATTCAAAATTTTTCAATTGTGATCCAAAAAATCTGAAAAAAAACAGTATATTTTTGGGCATCAATGTATGTTCATAAGTTTTTTCAGATTTTTTAAAGAAAAAATCGCTCAGTAAACACTAAAAATATGAGGGGGGGGAACCAAAAAATGGGTTTTTTCGAATTTTGAGCAATTTCCGGCGAGAAAATGGCAAAACTATCCCAGCCATTCAAAAGAACGGAAAAATATACACTAAAAAAAATTATTTCGGAGCTAGCCAAAAATTACCTACATAACCTAAAAAATTTTTGAAAAATTTAAAAAATTTTCAATTTTGATCCAAAAAATCTGAAAAAAAAACCAGTTTATTTTTGGGCATCAATGTATGTTCATAACTTTTTTCAGATTTTTTAAAGAAAAAATCGCTCAGTAAACACTAAAAATATGAGGGGGGAACCAAAAAATTGGTTTTTTTCGAATTTTGAGCAATTTCCGGCGAGAAAATGGCAAAACTATCCCAGCCATTCAAAAGAACGGAAAAACATACACTAAAAAAAATTATGTCGGAGCTCGCCAAATATTACCTACATAACCTAAAAATTTTTTGAAAAATTCAAAATTTTTCAATTTTGATCCAAAAAATCTGAAAAAAAAACCAGTATATTTTTGGGCATCAATGTATGTTCATAATTTTTTTCAGATTTTTTAAAGAAAAGATGGCTCAGTAAACACTAAAAATATGAGGGGGGGAACCAAAAAATGGGTTTTTTCGAATTTTGGGCAATTTCCGGCGAGAAAATGGCAAAACTGTCCCTGCCATTAAAAATAACGGAAAAAAATACACTAAAAAAAATTTTGTCGGAGCTAGCCAAAAATTACCTACATAACCTAAAATTTTTTTGAAAAATTCAAAAATTTTTTCTGGCGTCAATTTTGATCCAAAAAATCTGAAAAAAATCAGTGTGATTTTGGGTATAATAATGTACACTCACAATTTTTTTCACATTTTTTAAAGCAAAAGATCGCTCCAAAAAAATGTTTTTCGAAAAAACACATTTTTTTCGATAGGGGACACCTGGGGTCACATAGGGAGCTAAAAATTTGGTTAGGGGGTTTTTGAATTATGTACTTTCGATTGCCCAATCCCAACTAAGAATCCAGCCGAGTGCAGATTTTACCATCTTATCCCGCTATAGCCTTTATATCATTTATTCCAGTTGTTGATAGATGACGCTATAATCGGAAAAGAAATTATTTAGGTATTTACCCATTATTTACCTATTACATATCTATACGACTATACATAATTTAAAATTCTTCTCAGTCTTTCAGTGTGTCATTAGTGCCTGACATTTTAGTTAAATCTGACATTTGTCAGAATCCTAATCGTAATTTGGTATACGCTGTGAGCTCGTACGTAGGGGGGATATTTACAAATTCGCGAGCGCCAGTAGTGGCAAGTCTGTAAACGTTTACCGGAAATTTGACATAAATGTCAAAGTGATTAATTTAAAATTAAAATTAAAAACATTAATTATAAAAAATATTAGTTGGTCAAAGCTGTGGTATATATTTTTACCTTAAATATACTTACGTTTTAAATACTGAATTTAAGTTTTTTTAATGTTCCGTAATATGTAATTATAAATTAATCTAGCGCCATCTACACGATAATTGTGAAAGTATCCGAAGTAAGAAATTCATATTTTATCAAAAGAACGTCAAAATGATTAGCAAAATCTTAAAAAAATCGATTACAATTTAATTACTTTTTTGCGTTGTAAATATTCAGCGATAACAATTAAATAATAAATTTAAAAATTACCGGTGAAAGTTGAATTAGTAGTCCGCTAGGAGCGACACCAGCAAAGCTCAGAGCGTATAAAAACAAATTAAGGTGATACAGTAGCGATCAGCAGGTAGCCAAAACGCGTTCCAAGATTGCGGCTATAATTTTGAATATTTTTTCGAGATATTTGGCACACGTATTCGTAATATCATAAGGAATGGCGGTACAGAGCCCAATTTTAAAAATATATTAATATGTGGAAATTACCCTGTAATTAAATACAATATTAAAAAAACGAGCCTGTACCGCCATTAAGAAGAACAAAAAAATACACTTTCTTCAAATAAACTTTTTTATCCGATGCCTAGATTTTGTGTCATTTTGGAACTACTAATGAAATAAAAAATTTTAGTAGTTCCAAATGACACAAAATCTAGGCATCGGATAAAAAAGTTTATTTGAAGAAAGTGTACTTTTTGTTCTTCTTAATGGAGGTACAGGCTCGTTTTTTAAATATTGTATTTAATTACAGAGTAATTTCCACATATTAATATATTTTTCAAATTGGGCTCTGTACTGCCATTCTTTATTATATTACGAATACGTGTGCCAAATATCTCGAAAAAATATTCAAAATTACAGCCGCAATCTTGGAACGCGTTTTCGCTACCTGTTGATCGCTACTGTTTCCTCTTAACCCGGCATTGGTCGCTAGGTAGATTGTTACGCGAGTGGTCGCGCGTGAGATTTTCTCTCACATATCCAAATTTTGCCTTTTTCTACAAAATAAAATTTTTAAAACAGCTTTTAAACTTTTTTTATTAACTAATAATAAGAAAAAATAATATAACATAATATAGATAATAATATAATAAAATAAAAAGAAATAATCGGAATTAAACAAATATTAATCAATATCCGTATCTTGATAATTTACGGCACAGCACACAAATATAACAAGAATGCTCTGGAAAAATTGATTGATGACAATAATTACAATTTTTTTTACACTATTTCAGGTTTTAAGTGCCAAAATAAAATTAATTTTTATGTACAATTCGTAACGCGGGTGGTCGCTTGATGAGAGAATGTCTCACTTGAAGCGCGCTGACTCAACAATTGGGTGATATTAGGTCAACTGAGTCACTATCTAAGCGAACGAGTCTATAAGATTGTCGAGGGAGGATAGTTAGGAGACTAGAAGGAACTACAGAGCGTATAATTTCCCAGAAAAAAAATTCTGTGCAATTTTCTGAAACCGTGAGAGAAAATCTCATAAAGCGACCACTGGCGGGTTAATGTATTTATTTCATTTATAAAAAAAACGTATGTTCTTTGATTTGTATAGTCTTATAAATTGTACAGATTATAGTACAGATAATACATAAGTCATTTTTGTTCGATTATAGCGCCACCTATCAACAACTGGAATAAATGTTATAAATGACTTTCATCAAGGACGCATCTTTTTTCTGTCATTTCCAACTTAATGCGTTAGAAAGAAATCGAAAAATTGTAACCCACTGAAAGATGCCTCTGAGAAGGAGTATAGTCAGTTTTATGCTTAAAATGTAGCACTGATGTTAACTGATAAAACTGAACTTTGAAATGAGGCATATTATCTTTTTAAATTAATTCTTCCAGTGGAATGTTAAATTAATCCTTGTACAAAACAAAATTACAAAGAAACGTAACAAAAATGGTCTAAAACAGGGGTTCTCAATTTGTGATACATGTAGCACTGGTGGTACATATCATTATTTGCGGTGGTACACAAAACACAAAAACAGCCAAAATCCAGCATATTTGTAGTTAATTAGATTACCTAGCTCGACAGGTATTTCAGTTAGGTGGTACCAAGAATAATTTTAAAAGGACTTGGTGGTGTACATGACTCAAAATCATTGAAAACCTCTGATCTAAAACACATTAAGAACTACCAGAATAACATTTATGTTTGCCTCCCAGTCACCATATTGATTTAATTTTGACAGCATGTTGGAATGCCCTATTGAGTATGTGACAATTGTAAAAGTAAAGTACAAGATTTCTGCACCCCTTCTCCGGTCTACGCGCAGCTCACGTTTATTCCTATTCCGGTGGGACTGTACTGTGGCGCATGAACAAACTTTCATTTGGTGATGATCTACTGATGAATATGGTGATCTTTGACCTGATTTTGGTGATCTTTGATACTGGTTCTTCCTTGGATCAGGAGGAACTTATGTACCAGCACAAAATATATAATTGTATATTGAATATACATACAATGAAAAAATGAAATACTAGCTCAATATTAGTGACCATTCGCATCTTTCCAGCCTCATAAAATGGACCATATTCAAAGAATGTGCATGTTTCTATTTCGCATCTTTTTGAAAAACACTATATAGAAAGGCAGATAATTCTATCGACTCTTTAATACACAGCTAAATTTAATCTATAACTAGTTATACAGGGTGTAATAAAAAGACAGGTCATTAATTAAATCACATAATTTGGGTAAAAAATAGTTCAACTGAACCTAACACCTTAGTTCAAATGTCCACACAAAAAAGTTCACATGTTCATTTTCAGTAAAAATCTCTAATAGTTTTCGATATATTGAAAAAAATCGATTTTCATTTTGTAACTTCAAAGGGCTGTAACTTTTTTTATGTGCACATTTGTACTAAGATAAGTTAGATACTCTCTATTCGGTAGGGATACACCGGTCACGGATTAATAAAGAAACAAACGAATCGGCAGGTCGATTGTAATATTTTAGGTATACCAGTAACATAAGCGTAGACCTCGGGTGCGTAGAGGGCCAATATCTATTTAATTATTGAATTTTTAGTAATTTTTTGATTAAAATTTAATAAACAGGATAATTTAAGGAAAAATAATAAGATAAATAATAAAATACAATGCACCCTTGTTAGAAATACCTTTCTTAGCAAAAACTTAATACTAACTTAGGAGTAAGATTATGCAAAACACCTGACTAGAACATTTTCCCGAGCAGATGCGAAGAGACTTCCTTGACTAAAAGAACAATTAGGATTTACCCGCAAGTAATATTTTAAATACGAAAAAATATATAGATTAGTGCCGATTCGATATGCGGTCTACCATCCAATATGCGGTCTACCATCCAATATGCGGTCTACCGCAGAGTAACTAATTCGTTATGTGGTCTATCACAGAGTAGTTATTTCGATATGCGGCCACCACTAAACAATGTTAATGCATTCAGTAAATTTTGCAACTACTCGTATATACAGTATGGTGCAAATGAAAGGAATAAATTCTTTATTTCGTAAACCGATGACATTAGGGAAAATCCCGAAACAGGTCGATTTTTGTTTTTAAATTATGATATTTTGAATGAAGTAAAAGACAGACGTACTCTCAATCATTTATTGTAACTTCCGACGACCGGTTTCGCTCTCTAAACTATGCAGAGCATCTTCAGGTCAACGGTTACAAGTAACTAAATGATTCGGTTACAAGGAGGTACTACCTCAGTATTCATTAACATGATATATCTGCTTAAGTTATGCTAACGGGATATGGTGGAATAGACGGAGAATGTTGCAAAGGTAAACAAGTTTATGGAATTTGGGAATTTTTGAGGGTGAAGAGATAGTTGGTGAAAGACAACCAACAAATCTGTACCGGTTTTAAAGATTTTTATTTCTATTTATTAAAAGATTTTTGTTTTTATTTATATTTATTAAAGACTTCTATTTATTAGTGTATGTGTTAGTGTAAGACTAACAACGTTTGGATCAAAACGGGTCGATATCTAATATGTATGTTAGATGTGGACGTGCAGCTGTAACCTAAATTGTTAAAGTCAATACTCCTTGATGTTTTAATGAGAGGAGTAGTGGTCGTAAAAAGAATGAAAAATCGGAAAGCTTAAAAATTGTAGCTAAAAGGGTATATTAGCAGTCATATAGTAATAACAGTAATAAATGTGAATTGATAGACAACAATGTAGGTACATGAAATTGAGATATAAATTAAAGGGTGAGAATTAGAGTAGAAAAGAAAAGAAAGAAAGGGATTAAAATTCAGTTGAAAGTAATTGATTGTAAATTGAGACTATGTATTATTGATATAAGCAGTGAAGAAACATTAATAAACTATTGAAACAGATAAAAGAAAGGAATAGTAATAAAATATATTTTGGGGGTATACCTACATTGTGTTTTAAAATCTGTCAATAAACCCATTCAACATATGATATTTTGGCATATATATCATACTAGTGTCGTCATCCATCTGGGGGTGATGACGTAATCGATGATTTTTTTAAATGAGAATAGGGGTCGAGTGCTAGCTCATTTGAAAGGTCATTAAATTCACTATTTAGTCATATAAACATTTACACAATTATTTGTACAGGGCGTGCAAAAAAATTTTTAATGAAATTATTTGACAAAAAAGAAGAATGTATGTAGTTTATTTAATTCAAAATACATTTTACTGTTGCCCAGAAACAGAAAAAATGTTTATTTCAAAAATAAACATTGCTTTTCGATTAAATTCAATGTTCAAGCCAGCTCCCGCCAGCCACCTGTTTCTTAGGAAGTTTGAACATTTAATTTAAGCGAAAAACAATGTTTATTTGTGATATAAACATTTTTTTACTGATTTCTAACAGCAATAAAATGTATTTTAAATTAAATAAATTATATAGATTCTTCTTTTTTTGTCAAATAATTTAAATTAAAAAAATTTTTTGGGCGCCCTGTATAAACAATTATGTAAATGTTTATATTAATAAATAGAGAATTGAATGATCCAAATGAGCTAGCACACGACCCCTATTCTCATTTAAAAAAATCATCGATTACTTCATCACGCCCATATGGATGACGTTACTAGTATGACATTTATGGCAAAATATCATAATTTAAAAATAAAAATCGACCTGTTTCAGGATTTTTCCTTAAAGTCGCCGGTTTACGAAATAACGAATTTATTCCTTTCATTTGCACCATACTGTATAGTATCAAAATAAAGCTCATTTTTTGACCTAGGTATTTTAATTACGGTACTGTCTTGGCATTTTAATTATTCAAGTGAAAGTACTTAATTACCCAAATAGGTGCAAAACCAAATTAGAGAAAGTATGACAAACTAATGCAATTTTAATAGGTAATTTAACTAAATGGGTCGACAAACAAATCAGGAATGCTATAAGAAACTATAAGGACATTTGTTATCTTCCAGTTGAATTTATTCTGTCGAATTGGTAACGCCTTATATTGTTAATTTTGTGAGAATCTGTTCGTGCTGTTTAACCGAAAATGCCAAGACGTGTTTTAGATGTAGATACTCTAATTTGTAACCTACATAAGTACTTTATTGCGGAAAAAAACAATGGTGGTCCTTTAAAATCGGTAACGTCTGTACAACAACGCGTGTGCGATGCTTTAGAAATTAGCGAATCAAAATTAAGATCTACAATTAAAAACGAGAATAGTGAAGTGCCGGAAAACGATCACCACCATACTCGCCTGTTATTAAAAACGAACAATATGTTAGAAGGACGAAAATTTCAAATTCGTAATATCATATATCAAATGCGTGCAAATAAGGAACATGTGACTTTAGGTACAATTTTACTTAAGTTAAAAGAGAGGAAATTTGGTGACATCGGCAGAACAAGTTTATGGCAAGTCCTACATAACATAGGATTCAAATTTAAAAAAGAGGATAACAGAAAAGCGCTTTGTGAAAGAAGTTCTGTTGTACACAAGAGAATTGAGTTTCTGAGAAAATAAATATAACATATTTAAAGAAGAAGGATCAACTTTTGTATATTTAGACGAAACATGGATATTTTCTAAGGGTGCTACCAAGAGAATATGGCAAGATGACAACATAAAATCGATCAAGCATGCTAGTGGAGAAGGGAAGCGACATATAATTCTGCACGCGGGAGGGAAGACAGGCTTTATAGAAGGTGCTGATTTAATATTTTCGTCTACATCAAAAAACAGTGACTATCGTGACAATATGAACACGGAAATGTTTGTGAAATGGTTGCGTGAAAAACTTCTTCCCGGATTAAGTGAGCCCAGCGTAATTATTTTAGACAATGCGCCTTATCATTCAGAAATACTAAACAAAAGTCCAACAAATTCGTGGAATGTAGATAAGATTAAAGAATGGCTAACAAATGAACGCATATCTATTCCACAGCATATATTAAAGTCTGAGTTGTTACGTTTGGCAAAAGAACATGCAAAACCAAAAATCTTTGTGGTGGATCAGGTTACTGAAAGTTACGGGCATCAAGTTTTACGTCTTCCACCATACCACTGCCAGTTTAATCCCATCGAATATATATGGGGAATAGCAAAATAATATTACGACAACCATATTGGGCCTAATGGGTATACAGACGAAGCGGTTTGGGAAACTTGGCGAGAAGCACTTTCAATTGCAACTCCAGAAGTATGGCGGAACTGTATATACAAGTGCGAAAAATTAATTGAGGATTGGTGGATTCGTGAAAATAAAATTAACGAAATAAGCCCAATCATAATAACAATTAACGGTGACGACAGCGATGATGATGACAGCGATGGCGATGATAGTGTGAACAATAACGACTAAATCATTTTAGTAAAAAAAATTGGTACGTATATTGACTTAATAATATTTAGCATTTTACTTAAATATTTGATGTTTACATAATGCCCTGCTGTAGGATTTCCGGATCCTTTTCAAGGCGTGATTTGTTTGAAATCGAAACTATTTGTAGATATTGTAGGTACATACGTAATATTATAATATTGTTTTTAATAATTTTTATTTACGGGAAAAATACCCCATTATACATATAAACTATAAAATATACATGACTAACATAGAAAACATGCGATCTGATAAAAGAATAAAACAAGCTCAAATTAGTTTACAATGTCATATAAACGCTTTTTACACGCGTCAATTGACTTTAATTTAAAAACATCCAACGTCAATATATCACTTAAATTGATTGTGACTTTATAGAAAACCATTTTAGAGATTAAATTAAAACATCAACAATACAGCAACGTTTAGCCTTCTACCTTTTATAAGTTATAATTTGTTTTATTTTTATTATATTGATATTCATGCAACAATTAATATTAGGTATATTGATTTTTGGCTACGGATAATGAACTGTTATAAAGAATCACGAAATTATGTCGTTTAGGCTTCTGAGGCTATACAAACACCTAAAATTTAAAATTATTTGATTTATATAAGAACCTCCTCAAATAAAAAATTACTGCGCCCATGTGTAAATAGTTAAACTACAGCGGACCAGTAAATTCGTTCATTTCTTTCTTAATCCATGACCGGTGTAAGTCTACCGAATAGACATTACAATATATTTCAAACTATTTTGGTCCCAGAATATGTGATTTAATTTATGACCTTCCCTTTTGTTACACCCTCTATTTATCAACGAATTGACGGACAGAAGTCAATAAAATCTCTCACCGTGAAGGGCCTAAAATGTAGGATTGCAATGTCGCAAGAATAAAAAATATCCCGGTTGCGCATGTGTTTTTATTTAATCTACTTGTTTGACAACAAAATCCATTAAAACGTATATAATTTTTACAATTCAAAAATCGCTTTAGAAATTACTGTTGAAGACGGCAAAATAAAAAAGAAGCAGGTATGTTGGGTGTACAGCGTTCGTCTAGCGAATAGTGCAAACAAAAAAGCATTATTTACCTAAAGAAATGAAATCATCTCTAACATTATAGTCATCTATAAATAGAATTTTTAATTTTTATTTTGTAAACGTACAGTATAAATGACCTAAAACTTTTTACAGTTGGAACCTGAGCAATAAATAGCTTTGATATTTTCAAAACTTTTTACAACTAGTTTATTGATGGATTCTAGGAAAGATATTTATTTGAGAAGATTTATATTTGTTATGAAGATACTTATTGTCCGTACAATCGTATAGAGCAGAGACTTTAACACTGAGAAAAAATTCGCGAATAAACTCAAAGTTACACAAAGAGCCATGGAACGTGTAATGCTGAACGTGAGCGTTCGTGACCACATAACAAACAAACAAATCGGACAAATATCTGGAGTTCAAGACGTCATGGAAAGAATCACGACTCACGACGCTTAAGTGGAACTGGACAGGGCACTAAAGAAATATACAATAATGACATTGTTGGCCCAAGCAGGTTGGTTAAAGTTCTCGTTTAGGGTTTCACCATGTTCCCAGAGGTTTCTATTAACATCGGCGTTTAGCCTTTTCAATTTTACAACATTATAATGTATATTGAATTATAATTACAACCATTGTTTGGTTCTGGGGCTAGTTAGCAAGTATATGAATTCACTGATGAGGGACTGATAGGTCCGAAAACGTTTTGAACATATTTTACCTATTCAATCCATTGGGATTTTTTTAATCACATGGGACATAGAAGTGGTTTTACTTCTTGTTTTATATTTCTAATGTTTTTATTCATTCACTTTGAATATTAATTTATTTTGTTGTATAACCCACTTCTGTTACAATTATGTGATATATTTGATTTAAAATAAATTCAGGACTTTTTTGTAATTTGGAAACAGTGTCAACTTAAATATCTGACGTAAAT
This sequence comes from Diabrotica virgifera virgifera, assembly GCF_917563875.1. Lineage (NCBI taxonomy): Eukaryota > Metazoa > Arthropoda > Insecta > Coleoptera > Chrysomelidae > Diabrotica > Diabrotica virgifera. The sequence goes on along the minus strand of NC_065451.1, from coordinate 152,680,046 downwards.
AATGATGTGCAGCGGTATTTATACTGTAACAATCATAATATACAGAGTGTTTCAAAAAAAGGTAACCCCGTCTCTAGGGTAGGTAAAAAACTGAAAAATAATTGGGGTTTACTTAGTAAAAAATTTTTGTAACGCCATCCGTTTTCAAGATACAGGGCGTTGAAGAAAAAAAAATGTTACGCATTTTTTACGATTTTGCCGAAACTACTGGCAACATTATAATGAAATTTTATACGAATATGTTTTGGAAGCTGATACATCCCATGAATTTGTTTTTATATCTGATTCTCATAGAGGGCGCTAGTTACACGGATCGTACTAAGTATTAGTCAATATAAATTTTTTAAGAGTATAATTATTAATCAAAATTTCAAGTAAACTTAAACATGATCCAATTTTACACGAAAAAGGTACTCTTGGTAAAACTCGATACTGTGTACCGTTTTCGGAATATTTTGATTTGAAAATTATGAAGTAATAATTGATGCTGGTAGTAATGATAAAGTTCTAATAGGTATACCCGTATTTTCTCCAGGTGTGCCATGGAAATCTGACATTTATTGATTGTTATGACGATAAATCAAAAATAATTAGAGTTTTGAAACCTTGTTATTTGTAAAATCAAATCAAAATGTACTAAAATGTTGAATACACTGATATGTTATTAACCTTAGGCGAATGTTTAGGATGTTCTAGTGCAGCTGTGACACGTTATGCAGAAAAGTTTCCTAGAAGAAACTTACCAAGTAAAAAAACATTTAGAGCCGTTGAACGACGTTGTCGAGAAACTGGGAATGTGAGACCAAATAAAATAAATTCTGGTAGACCAAGAACAACAAGAACAATTAATAAAGAAAATAATATTTTAAATTTACTTGATCAAGATCAAACAGTTAGCGTAAGGAATATAAGGAATATAGCAAGACAAACAAATACTTCTTCTTCAAGTACTTGGCGGATACTGAAAGAACAGCAACTACATCCTTATAATTACAGACAAGTCCAAGAGCTCTTGCCAGATGATCTACCGGTTAGAGTGGATTTTTGTGAAACATTGCAACAAAGGACAGCCCACAATCCAAATTTTTTAAAATGCATTCTTTTTACGAACGAGGCCACCTTTACGCGACAAGGTATGTTTAACTCCCATAATGCACACCACTGGTGTGATGAGAATCCACGAGTCAAAAGGGTATCACATTACCAAAACTCATTTAAAGTTAATGTTTGGGCAACAACTTTAGGTAACAAATTAATAGGTTATCATATTTTACCTGGAAATTTAAATGGTGATATGTATCTTGATTTTTTAAACAATTCCTTATTCGAGATATTAGAAGATTTAACGCTAAACGAGCGAAGATCTTTATTTTTTATGCACGATGGAGCTCCACCACACTTTGATAGGTGTCGTAATTGGTTGAGTAATCATTTTCCGAATCGATGGATTGGTAGAGGTGCAGAAGCTCCGATTCATTGGCCTCCTCGGTCATGCGATTTTAACCCTTTGGACTACACAGTTTGGTTGTATATTAAGGAAAAAGTCTATGATACAGAGGTAAATTCACGTCAAGAATTGGAAGAAAGAATTCAACGTCAATTTAATGACATCATAGCTGATCCCCTACCGTTTAGAAGTTTAATGGAATCTTTAGAAAAAAGAATAGACTTGTGTATTCGCGAAAACGGAGGACATTTTGAACACTTACTGTAATTGAATTTTATTTTATGTTCTTAGTCATTAATTTAATTTTCTTCTTGTGAGTTTTGTTTAATTACTAACTACTTTATACCAGCATCAATTATTACTTCATAATTTTCAAATCAAAATATTCCGAAAACGGTACACAGTAGTAGTTCTGTCGAGTTTTACCAAGAGTACCTTTTTCGTGTAAAATTGAATGATGTTTAAGTTTACTTGAAATTTTGATTAATAATTATACTCTTAAAAAAGTTATATTGACTAATACTTAGTACGATCCGTGTAACTAGCGCCCTCTATGAGAATCAGATATAAAAACAAATTCATGGGATGTATCAGCTTCCAAAACATATTCGTATAAAATTTCATTACAATGTTGCCAGTAGTTTCGGCAAAATCGTAAAAAATGCGTACATTTTTTTTCTTCAACGCCCTGTATCTTGAAAACGGATGGCGTTACAAAAAATTTTTACTAAGCAAACCCCAATTATTTTTCAGTTTTTTACCTACCCTAGAGACGGGGTTACCTTTTTTTGAAACACCCTGTATATAATTATGTTTAATTATAGAAAATCTCTAACACATTCTAGAGGTTGTTTTTTTACTACTTTTAAAAATATTTTTTTTATTAGCTCCAGTAGTCAATATAAATCAGCTTTCGATAGAATCCAAGCAATAAAACTAATAAAAATGACGTCAGTAGACTCTTTTAATACCGTCAAGTAAAGGTGGTTTTAAAAGAAGACTACGTTTACTTTATAGTCTTAAAACAAGTATACATAAACGAATTCTTTTATGAATCTATACGATTTATGCATATTATGTAAAGTACGTCAATTAAAATAAAAAATTCCTAATACCGGATGATTTCATCGTTCTTAGGCAAACTTAACATCAATGTTCAAAAATAATAATTAACAGCATTATTGTGAATAAAACTCGACATCACAACTCTTATTACACAAAATTGTCCATTAGTATATTAGCTAGTTATAATTTGATCGAACTAGACATATTTACAAACCAAAATCTTTTTTAAAGTACTGTTAATCATCACTTCGTACATAGATGTCGCTTTCTTAGACAAATTTACCTACTTTTGCTAGTACTAGGCGAACTCTTTTCTTCTTTTCCGTTTGCCGTGGACTTAGCGGGCTGCGGGATGATCGTGATCTCATCATTGATCTTCAGAGGTTTCAACTGATCTGCAGCCGACGGCTTGGGAGAGCTGTTGGAAGTTGTCGAAGAGGTCGTGGAGCCGCCTTTCTTGTCCATGACTCGCTTGGCGACGACGCTGTGGGCGGAATATACGTGGTTCTCGAATTGTTTGTACATGCCGAAGGTGGCCGTGCACACTGTGCATTTGTAGGACAGGTGCGCGGGTTTCAACGTCATATTATGATCCCGGGCCACGTGGTTTAGTAATTTCCATTGGTAGACCTTAAAAAAAACAAGAAAATTAATTATAAGTTATCAAATAAGTGAAGCTCGAAAAATAAGCAAAATGCACATTTTTGCATATTCTGCGTATTTAACAGAAAGTTTTTAATGAAATTATTATTTTAGAAAAATTGGTCGTCGCTAATTCTTCTTTATCTAGTTCCATGGCAGTTATCGATCGTTGGGTATCATGTTGGCTACCATATTTGCTATCGTAACTTTATTGACAGCAATTCTGAATAATGAGGTAGTCGATTTTCCTTACTATTGTCTTAGATTTTTCAGCCCTATTTAGGCGTATTACTGTAACTTATGACTAGATGTGACGTTCCGCCCCTTATAGAATCGATTATTGATGGGAAGATATTATTAATTATCGAAAATATTATTATTTAATTATTCTCAGAATTATTTTCTTTCAATGTTTATTAAAATACAACTAAAACCCATCACAGAATTTTAAAATGCTTGCTGACGTCACATTTAAACGTCGTCCTATTGTTCCCCACTCTGGTTAACGAAGAAGAAGGATGGATCCTTCAGGATCTGCTTTGACGGTCGAAAACTAAACAGTCTCACAACGAACAGGGATGCTTATCCTATCCCCAGAATAGATGTGATTTTGAGCAAACTTCAGAATGCCAAATACATCTCTTCTATTGATTTGTCTAAGGCCTTCTTACAGATTCCCCTGAGTGAAGAGAGCAAGAAGTATACTGCTTTTGCTGTCAGTGGCAAAGGACTATTCCAGTTTGTCACCATGCCTTTCGGTCTTGTTTCTGCTCCTCAGACAATGTGTCGTCTGATGGATTTAGTCATTGGTCCACAGTTAGAGCCCTATGTTTTCTATTATTTGGATGATATTTTGGTTGTCTTGGTTGTTTTGGTTTATCTATCATAATATTTCTGGTAAGGGAATGTCTGCAGCATGTCCGAACCACTCTTGTGTAATTAGTCCAAATATTCCAGGTATACTTCCACATGAGTTTGTTTATTTTATGTCTCTTGGTTAATAGTATATTGATGCTTAGACTCTCCCGATACAGTGGAACCCCGTTAACTCGGATTAATCGGGACCGCGGCCGATTCGGGTTATCGAAAATCCGGGTTAGCCGGAGAAAATGGTAAAAATTAATAAAATATGGTATGCTTACAGATAAACTCCGTTATAATTGTCACACAGACACTGGTAAACCACGTTCGCATTCCACACAAAACCACACATACAAAGCGTCGCCAAGAGTCTCATTCTTAGCTTTATTAGCTTTGCACCGATTGTCCAAACTGTCTTTTGTTATCATTTTGAAAAAAAAATTCTTCGATTTTAGTTCTATTTTTCTTCCATCCGATACTGTAGATGTACCGACACCATATAATGCTGCAAGATTCACCTATATCAATTCTACTTAATGCTTCTAGTTTCTTTTCCATTGTCACTACATACAACATTTTTACGTTTTGTTGCCCTTACTAGACAAAAAACACGCACACAAAATCTGAATAGATTTAAGAACGATTACAGAACGGAAGCGAACAATAGGTACGACTTTACTACACACAATACCGTCTCTGATGTTATGTTATTTAATAACAGTGATGACTAAGACCATTGTTAAAAAAAGAATTTTAATAGTCTTTTCTAAACAATGCTAAGATAGTTTCAAATAAATAAAGGATAATACAGGTGCCTGTTGTTTTCGATAACAGGACAATGGATGTGGTGTGCCATGAGTCATTTTTACTATGGTATATGTAGTTCAAATTACACAAATACCCATTATCTCTCAAATATTATATTACATAGAAAAAAAAGTACATTTGAGATAAAATGTATTTATCTCAAATACATTTTTATTGTTGAAATGTTTGTCTGATAAAAATCGGTCCGGGTTAGCCGGAGTTCCGGGTTATCGGGGGCCGACTTATCGGGGTTCCACTGTACTTAGAGTCATGAATGTTAGTAATTAACCTGCTTGGACAAATGATTGATTTTTTTTTGTATATCACCACTTCTAACCTTTGGCATCAGTCGTTGCTTAGATTCAGGAGTATTTCCTGGATAATTCTATGTATGCGAGAATGCATGAATCTGCAGTTTTATTCAAAATTGGTAGCTCGTTCTCGTCATATTTTTTTTTTCGATCATGGAGTCATAGAACTTATAAGTTCATCCTTTAGTGCAATTATTTAGTTCAGATAGGCTCACATTACCGGATGAGGGTAGATGTAGAGCTAATTTAGTTTATTTATTTAGTATTGATGTGAATTGGTCCATAAATCTTCCTGGTCGTTCTTCATTGGATATGCTTTTGTGAATCTGGTGTCCATTGATAGTCCGACTTTGGATTGAGTGTCTGATTCCACATTTATTTTGGTTAATGTGTTTGCATTCCTTTGGTATGTTCACTATTTATATAATTTGGTATTGGTGAAAATTGTTCCATAAATATTCCTGATTGTTCTTCTCTGGATTTGCTATTACGAATCTGGTGTCCATTGCTAGTTCAATTTAGGATTGAGTGTTCGATTCTTCACTTATTATAGTTATTGATTTCATTGGTGACTTTAGTATATTTACTTGCGTTATGGTATGAATTGGCTCCCACCTTTGCCTGGTTGTTCGTCCTTGGATATACCCCTTATAAATCTGATGTCCTTGGATAGTTCAACTTTGGATTTGGTGCCAATTCGACACTTATTTGTCATTATAAATTATGTCTCATCTTTAGGTTGTTTGGCTTTTAGGAAAAAAAAAACCAGTCACTTTTACTAGGACTTCGGGTCACATTTTGCAATTTCTGTTATTTGCTGCAGTGACCATCCTACTTTCTCTTGATTATTAGTTGTGATTATTTGTAATCTTGCGAATCAACCGGGAATGATACACTAAGCACTACTACTCTAGTTTAATATTTGAAAAAAAAAATTTTTTAAATAAATTTTTTTTTCTCGTGGTTAAAAGGGAATGTGACGTTCCGCCCCTTATAGAATCGATTATTGATGGGAAGATATTATTAATTATCGAAAATATTATTTAATTATTCTCAGAATTATTTTCTTTCAATGTTTATTAAAATACAACTAAAACCCATCACAGAATTTTAAAATGCTTGCTGACGTCACATTTAAACGTGGCAACACCTAGTGGTTTCCCCACTTTGACAGCTAGGGATTTTGAGAATTGCCATGAGGTTCTTGGGCCGTTGAACTGAACACGCCATTGTGCTTTGAGGAGTGAGTCTACGTAGATGCGGGGTTATTGAACTAAGATTTACCTATAATTCTAAGTTCCAAAGTTATTAAATAGTTATATTGTAGTCATCCAGGATCAGTGAACAGTGAATTTGAAGAATTGTACCGCATAATGGAGTTCCACCCCGGTAAATAAAAAAACAATTATTACTTTTATTCAGCCATGTTGAATGTCCTTGACTAATTTGCTAATTAAATTTTATGTAGGCTATTTTCATGGTTCGATCAAACTCATCTTGAGAAAATGATGTATTCTTTGTGGATTTTGCTTTTACTTGGAAAATAGAGCTCATTTAAATTAATTTTTTTATACTCCTTTCAAGTTCAGATCTCCTATCTTTTGAAAGATGATTAAATAAGTATCCATTGCATAGTCATACTATTTCAGACTAATATAATATGTCTGTATACCTGTATATTAATGAAATATTATTTCACAGTAATTATATCTTGTATTCAAATCGAAAATTACATGTGTTATTTGACCAAGGTCATCCGATAACAACTTGATAAAGAGTCGAACTGTCTAGTCATTCAAGTTTTTGGACTTAATGACCTATTTCTTCTTATTCCCATAGGAATAAAAACACCTCCTCGTATTTCTTGCTTCTTTTTTTTGACATTGGTAGATTGGTAGTAACACCATACTGTGTTTTTTAGCATCTACTATGAAATCTTAAAAAACAAAAACCACCTAACACCACCAGGGACAGACCACTCCTCGAGCAACAATCACTGGACAACCAGCCTGGATCATTTCCAGTTGTTCTTCCTTTAAGTACCTCCAGCTGTTTCCACCAGCCTTCCTGTACCTCCAGCAGGACCGCTGCAAGCTAAAGTTAGCACCACTGGGTGCTCATTACATCAGCCAGACGATTGTGTAAAAGGGGTTTGTTTGGGGACATTTGGTGCGTTTTTAGACTGTTTTTTGTGATATTCAGGACATATTTTTTTTTATAGTTTAATTGCACACAAATTTTTCCTGCTTCATATTTTTATAGTATTTTTTTTTTAACATAATATTTAATTGATAGCGTTCCCCATACTGCATAATCCCTAAGGTAAAGATCTCTGAGCTCAGATATTTTCCCCTGCAAAAGTTGTTGGTACTCTTATTTTGATTATTTTTATGCTGGTTTTCCTTTCTATATAACAATTTAACCTTATTTTAGTCTACTTTAAAGTAAATTCTTCAAGTTAACTTCAACTATTAGTAAAAATTTCAATCATTCACATTATTTAACTTTAAATTAAATTCATATAAACTTCTGGGCTCTATTCCCTCAGAATAGAGTTTGGTTTCACTTGTTGTGTCATTATTATAATCTACGAGTTAGAAAAAGGATCTGTTGTATCCAACCGTAGGATTATTTAGTAGATAAAGGCTTGTGCCTGTCCAACTCACATTGAGTTATTTATATATTATTTATAATATCAGGTAGTATTTATAGTAGTGTATATTTTCCCCTACAAAAATTGTGGGTACTCTTAGTTTGATTATATTTATGCTGGTTTCTATTTCTATATAACTATTTAAACTTATTTCATTATTTTAGTCTACTTTAAATCAAATTCTTCAAATTAACTTCAAATATTATTCAAAATTTCAATTATTAACTTTATTTAACTTTAACTTATTAAATTCATATACACTTCTGGGCTCTATTCCCTCAGAATAGAGTTTGGTTTCACTTGTTGAGTCATTATTGTAAACTACGAGTTATAAAAATGATCTGTTATATCCAACCGTAGATTTATTTATTAGGTAAAGGCTTGTGCCTGTCTAACTCACCTTGAGTTACTTATATATTATTTATCGTATCAGGTAATATTTAATTAAGGTGTACGTATTATAAACGTACAATTATTATTTGGTGAAGGTTCTACTAACCTAGGTGTAAGTTGTACTTTCTGTATTAGAGGTACCCTTATTCAGATTTTCTAACCTTATTAAGATTATTCTTAGATCACATTTGTGTGATAATTTTGTAATTGACTTTCACTAGTATCATTTTTTTTGTCATGTTAGAACATTGTGAACATCTAGTAGTTAAATTTAATAAATATATATTTATTGTGCATATTTTTTTTTTCTCATATTACTCCTTTATATTTGTAGATTTAATATACTTTTATTACAAATTTAATATACTCTATATCAGCGTAGAATACCTGGAAGAGGGTTAACCCAGTTATCCTTCTTCTGGCGCCCAAAAATTTATTCTATTTTCATTATATTATTATATTTACCCTATCTACTTTGTGAACATTGTCTTAATATCTTCTTTTCTAGCCATCATTGTCATTTCCTTTAATTTATTGTCCAGCCAGAAATAGCCGTGCAAATTGGCCGAATCCTTCCTTGAGTGTCAAGTGGCCATTCTCTAGCATATTGAGCTAGCTATTCAAGTTACATCTATCTATCAGTGGCGGCTCGTCAGAGGAGGCAAGGGAGGCTCAGCCTCCCCATAAATTTTTTACACACTCTATACTGTTTTGTTTATCATGAATCGCGAAAACAACAATTACTCTCACTATTATACAACGTGTAAATTCCATATTATCACTAATTATCCATACGTACGGAGCATTAGCATTAGAACGCATGATCGCGTCTCAGTTTTATTACATATTATTGTAGGCAGGACCCTGGGTTATCCCGAGATGCACGAACGGAGCCGAGAAGCCCAGCTTTCTCCGTTGCTAATGCTCCGTGCAGCGCAGCAGGCGTTTAAGGAGACCCGGTCTCCTAACAGTGGCATCTACGGCGCCATCACACGCTGCCCGGAGATATACCAAGGGAGGCAGTGTAGCTTCTCAGCTCCGTTGGGTGGTTGGGTGCGTCTCGGGACAACGAATTTTAGGGTCCTGACTAAAAATAATGAAAAATCTAAAAGTGCGAATTTTGTTATGAAATTTGGTATGTGGGGTTATAATAATATTTGGAACAACTTGCTCAAATAACTTTTTCCGATATCTCTAACTCAAAGCAAAATATCGGTAATTTATCGTGTTTTTGAATTCGCAGTAGGCCGCGTTTAGAATTAAAAAAATTAAGTTGAGTATCTTAAAAAATTTGAAGCTTCATTATGTATGGACTGCAAAACTTCAAATCTGTATTTATTTTGATATGCATAGGTATCTATTTACAAATAGATGGAATTGTTAACAAATAAACGACACAAACTTTGGTATTAAACTTTTACTATTAGACTAACTATTTTTAAAATTATGATACCATGAAATTATGAATTAGGATGATATTATGAAATGTAAATAAAAAATGGTCAAAAGATGGGGCCTTAAATTACATTTTTTGGCGCATTTTTTTGCTAGTGCAAATTTGTCTAGATATTTTACAGTTAGGTATAGCCTCCCCTATTGTAAAAATCACGAGCCGCCACTGCTATCTATTCATAATTTTCATCTTCAGTCCTATATCAATTATATACTCTTCGTCTTAGCATCTTTCCATACAAGTACTACTGCAAAGTAGTATTGGAGACTTCAGCTTCTTCAACGCAGAAGCCACATTGTTGTTCCTTTGGCTCCATTAAGTAGATCTCCTTTTTCCTACTTCTGTTGGAGTTTACCACTCTCTTTTCATTCACTCCAACAGAAAATCATCTTCTTTCTGTTACATAGAGACCGGACTTTATGACAATTGCATATTTTGCATATAATTGCGTTTTTTACTGTTTCTGCATATTTTGCAACATTTGGCATATTATAGCATATTTTCTACAAAGTCTGATATCCGAAATAAATTTATTCAGAAAAGTAAATAAATTTTAATAGTTTAGTACCTAATGCCGGAAGCTCATGTATCGTTCAAATCCATTAGATACAATAGGTAAGCATCTGAAAATTACGAAATGCCGAAGAATAGACGTGCATTATTATCGATGTACCCTATTATAAAAATTAAATAATAAAATGTTCCATCCGGCTGTCTCAGGTACCTATATTCTAAAATTACTTTGGTAATTTAAAGATTCTTTTACTTTTATATCACAGTTTTGTGTCGAACAATCTAACATTGTCGGAGAAAAGTGTCAAGGAGGTTTTAAAAAATCCTTCGTTAAAGTCTGATTTAGCACTTATTAAGTCTAACTATGATTCGTAAGCGGTATTATTTCAAGAGTGGAAGGGCAAGGAATGCCACTTACTGAATCTGTAGAATTGGTTGAGAGATTTCAAAAAGAAATAAAGGCGCATGAGGAAATATTGGTGATATTATATCAGGAGGAAATATTGGTGATATTAGCAGTAAATATGTTATTTACTGCTAATAGAAGTGGCAAAAATTTAAAATGGTAATCTCACTGTTAAATTAGATCCCGAGTTAATTAATACCCTGAAGTAACCACCAATAATATCCGTAGATGCAGAAAGGTCATTTTTTAAATATAAATACATATTATCTGTCAGAAAACATAATTCTTTGGTAGACGATCTGAAAAACACCTTAAGCAGGCCGCGCACCGAATCGGCATAGAGCGATCGGCTCGGCTAAGAGCAATCGGCAGCTTTTGCTATACATGGAAATAAATGAGCCACCGCGCACCGCTTACGAACGAACGTTCGACTCGGAACGGTCAGATCGCTTCGGCTTCGGCGGAGAATGACAGCAGAGGCAAAACCCGCCGAATGATCCGATGCCGTTGGCGCCGTTGCGTTGTGTATGTTTTTAGTAGTATTTTATGCATTGCAAGGAACACGTGTATAATTTTTAAGAAACGCACTATTATGGTTGACGAACTTCTGATAGAAAGTGTGCGGGAATATGTAATATTATATGATCCCCAAAATAGATATTATCATGACACCAATAGAAAAGAAAACGCTTGGGGTGAGATAACGAAAAAACAAGACTCTCCGGTAAATAATAAACATTTATTTCACCACATATTTATCCTAATATTATTTTAAATTTAAAATATATTTCCTTAATTTTAATATTATGCTTAGGGAACATCCATAAACTGCGTCGGCGTCGTAAAAATTTTGTAGTTTTTTATAAACTCCCTCCCTTCCGCCCTAAGTGTTTTTTTTTAAATTTCATGTTATTTCTGGATTTTTTTAATTGTAAAGTTAACTCTCAAACTTTAATTACGAAGGTATTCAAATCAGTATTATTATGTAACTTATTAATATCCGAGTAATTTTTTTCCTAATTCACTGCACAACTATTTAACTTTATTTGGACAAAAGACAACACTTTTATTATCGAAATTCCTATGCTTTATTAACTGCATCATATAAATCTTGATACTTATGTTGTTTTGATTTAAATGCCATTTCTTTCATAAGTATAAATACAATGTACTAACTAAATAGAATAGAATATTTTATTTTATTCATTCTTTTAAGAATTGTTTCACACAGAATATTCAGTAAATAAATGGACAACAGTTTAATATTTATTGATGCCAGACGTTTTTCTTTATAGAACCGTTTGTTTAAACTCAAGGAACAATATTTTATTGTTTGGTATTCGGTCCAAAACTGCTATTTGGTAACATTATGACTGTGACTGATAAAAAGGAAATATGAAACTCAATGAAAAGTATGCGATAAAAGTAATACAAATTCTTTTTTATTCTAAAATAGGATATAATTATATTCGTGAACCTTTTTAAAATAAATTAAATTTAAATATACCAAACAATACCACAAATAATAAAAATATACGACGTACACCGTCATAATAGTCCCCCTCCCTCTTTTTCCAGTTTATGGATGTTCCCTTAGTACTGGATACATATATTTATCTATTAATACTTCAAAATTGATTAATTGAAAATGTGCCAATTTTATTGTACTTATACAGTGCGCTGGAATAAGTGTTATTTATTTTAATAAAAATAAAAATGTATACCATTTTTAAATAGAATAGAATGAGTTATAGTTAGAACCTACTTTGTTATTTATTTATATGAACTTATTTATTTTTAGCACATAAGCAAAACGCTCGGACAGGTCGATTTTTAAAATGATCATAGTATATTATAGCATCAATGTTTCGAACTTTACTCGATTCTTCTTCAGGTGACAGTCATAACTTTGATTTTTTTTAAATAGGAAAGTACATCATGTGACACCTCATTTAATAGCTTTTGAAATACTGATTACAAAAATGTATAATTAATGTTTGAAATTAAAAATCATACTAAATTTTCTCTTCGTTGTCATCTCTGTAACTTATTAAAATAAACGTGCGAAACTGCCGATGCCGAGGCCGCCGAGGTGACCGAGTCAATGCGCGGGTAAACTTTGCCGATCGTAGCGTTCCGAGTCGATCGCTCTATGCCGATTCAGTGCGCGGCCTGCTTTATTGTAAGCTACAACAGTAGTCTTAATTCATATTGTTATTTAATTTACGAGTACATAATATACTAGATGTTTGTAAATATCTATGCAAATTGAATTAACGTAATAAAATGCTATTTGAAAAAGTTTTTTAATGCAACTACTGACCATCATTAATTTATGGTTTGTTTGTCATTTATATAATTAATATGTGTATAAAAATTATTGCATATCTAAATAAAAATTATGCATATATTTGCAAAAATGTGTGCATATATTTGCAAAAATGTGTGCATATATGCGCATATTTTGGAAAATTTCAGTGCATATATGTTCGGTCTCTACTTATGACAATTAATGGCCTCCAAGAAAATGTAAATATAGATTTCCATTCCTTTAACATCGACTTATCGTCGACATTGTTGTAGCCGAAATGGCTTAATTTTTGTAATGTTAAGGTCATTCGACCTAACTATGTAGTGTTCCAACTACTTTGGATATGAAGTTTCAACCTGATGATGGACTGATTAGTCCGAAAACGTTTGTTTTGTACTAGTGATGTACCCACTTTAATCCAACTTGGATCTTTTTTGGAAAAATTTTAATAAATTTATATACCATCTACCTACAAGAGAAGTTTTACTTCCTTAGTAAAAGTAAATATAGACCTTACACATGCATTTTACGGGGTTTGAAAGAAGACAAAAAATAGTAAATGTTTCAGTCATCCTTTCAAAGTTCATTCGACATGCATGACCTTGGTAACAGACCAATGGTAAATTATGAAGTAAAATGTCTTCCTAATTATTATCCTGGATTTCGGTTCTACCCAGAGTTGGTTGTAGATAAAAATAGTGTCTTTTGCAAAACTTTCTGACAAAGCGATCATTTTTTAAAATATATTTTTATTTTCCAAGTTAAAAGTTTAATGAGACATCCAAATAGAAAAAATTAATTTTGCATTGTTTGTATCATTTTTTTTATAGATATCAAACACCTTATAAACGAACCACTCAGGTTGCACCTTCACAATAACTCAAAATGAACGCCAAGTCCCTTAGTTCAGACCATCATTATCATAGATTTAAATTTTTATAAACATTGAATCGTTAAACTAAATAATAGATTGTTTACTTACTCTTCCACAAACAGGACACCTTCCTGAATCTTTGCTCTTGTTGGCAGCATCCTGCATGCTGGAGGTGACTAATCCATGAGAGCCTAATAAATGCCTTTCCAACCCTTGATCTGTGAAGAACCTAAATTGACACTTTTGACAATTTAATGGCGGCCTAGAAACAAAATTATGTCAATTTTAAAGGTTTTCTTCAATATTCATATACCAATAAACTAAATATGGCAATGGTCAATTAACTAAACTGAAAATATTAATACAGAATGTTTGGAATGTCATTATGTGGGTCCATAAGGTTTCATTACCCTTGCACGCAGATTCTTCAGAAGCAGAAGGATGTTAGGCTCGGTAACCAGAGTTCTGTACCCAACATACGTAGAGATGGCAACCAACAACAGGGATAACGACGTATTTATGCATAGTAAGTCAAATATTCAATATGTACCTAGAGGCGAACTTGAATCTTACGTGGATTCACGCATAAGAATATCGCAGATAGTCTTGTTAAAGAATGAGTTAGTACTCATGCAACTGTTTACACAAGGAAGAATTTTTAGATACCATTGTTACAGGCGACAAAACATGGGTGTTTTGTCACTTTACCCCCGAATCTAAACAGCAATCACGTGAATGGCATCACTTAACTTCGCAGAAGCCGAAGAAGTGTAAACAAACGCAGTCTGCTGGGAAAGTCATTGTAACCGTCTTTTGGGACAGGAAGCCTATTGTTAATCGTTACATGGAACAACAGTTAACTCCGACAGATATTGCTAGACATTAAAAAAACTGAGTTCAGTCCGGAATTGTCCAGTGGTGTAAGGCTTCTCCATGACAACGCTCGATCTCATGTCGTACGACAAACTGAACAACTGCTGAGAGATTTTGACTGGACTGTTGTGTCCCACCCCTCCTACTGTCCGGACCTAGCATCAAGTGATTATCACTTATTCCCAAAATTGAAGAAACACTTGGGTGGCTTACGCTTACGCTTATGTATAACACTAAGTACAAAAAAATAAAACTGCCTATGTTTAAAATTCATGGGAACCTTATTTTACAAATGGCTCTCATACATAATACATATAAAGTAAAACAATAAAATTACCTGTTATATATCATCTTGGGATGAATCTTAATCTTGTGTATCCATTGCATGTGATTTCTAAGCTGTTCGAGGTCCTTGATGTACCCATCGCAGATCTCGCAGATGACGAACGAGTTCTTGGAGGACGTATCCCCTGGTTTGGCGCCGCCCGAAGATCCAGATGCGGCTGCGGCAGCAGATGGGGTAGTTCGAGGTAGAGGTGTTATAGATATGCTCGGCTGTTGAGCTGGTTTCTTCTGCGCGCTGGCTTGAGCAGCTGGATTCTGAAATTCATTATTTTAGTATACATAGCCAAAGTTTTCGGTTTATTTTCAATTACGTAATATCTAAGAAATGAATCATACTTAACCTATTATTGAAAGGAGAGAAAAAAATTGTGAATTATAAAAACAAAAAACAGAAAATTATAGAAATATATAATATATAAAAAAAATATTTACAACAGATGTTCATTCAGAGCAGGTATAGATAGAGAGGGTTGATAATTTAGTTTATATATCTAACAATAAAACACTGAAAACTTCTCACTACAGCTGTTTCGGCAGCATGACTTTCTTAACTGATTTAATGTTACTATGTACCTACATTTTAAAGTCTCTAACTGAATAGGTTGAGGAGTAGAGAGCTGCCTGTCTCAAGATGGTCATTCAGAATCATATCTGTATTTTTTAATTTATTAATTTCTATAGATTCTAATAAAGATAGCGTAAGGCCTTTATTTTGGATATGAATAAATTTAAATTGTTCATTAAAAGAATTATTATGATGAAGGTGAAGTGCGTAGGTAGAATCTGTTTTGCTATTGTTTATTGAATTAACTAGATGAAATGAACGATTTTTTTAATCAATGGAAATATGTAATTAATCTAATAAATCAATCAAGGCAAGATGTAAAGTAGACATACGATGAATGAGTGATTAGAATGCCTGTCAAAACTTTAGAATGGCTGTCAAAACTCGAGAATGCTCCAGAACCAACGAACTGTCAATACTGATGGAATGGGCATGAAGCGAATTTAATACGGCCATGATGAGATAGCGTAGTCTGGGAAGGATGGAAGATAATCGTCATCTTTCGTAAACAAAAAAATTGATAATGGTAGTCAGGGTTGCCAGATTGGGGTATTTTCCCACAATTTTGGAGTAATTTGAAAGTGTCTAGGGAATTTTTCTAAGCAGAAATGTTTGGGGGATTTTGGGGGTGAGGGGTGGGGGAGAATTTAAATTAAATTTGCTAATATATATAGAGCTGTACATTATACTCTCATATAATCGAAGACGATAGGACCTATGAATTATTTCCAGGGCCCTCTGTTGATAAGTAATATAATTTTAAACAAACTGGAACATGAAGTAAAAACCACTTCTATGTAAAAGGTATATTTACTAAAAATTTTTAGAATCCCAATGGATTCAATAAAATGAGTTCATCAGAACGTTTTCAAACCTATCGGTCCATCATCAGTGAATTTGAATACTTGCAAAATAGCCCCAGAACCAAACAATGGTTGTGATTATAAATAAATCTACATTATGTTGAAATAAATTTAAAATGGCTAAACGCCGATGTTCAAAGATTAAACCTCTGGGAACATGGTGAAACTCTACCCGAGGACCCAATCAACCATCTTCGGTCAACGTAATCTTTGAACATCGGCGTTTAGCCATTTTAAATTTATTTCAACATAATGTAGATTTATTTATAATCACAACCATTGTTTGGTTCTGGGGCTATTTTGCAAGTATTCAAATTCACTGATGATGGACCGATAGGTTTGAAAACGTTCTGATGAACTCATTTTATTGAATCCATTGGGATTCTAAAAATTTTTAGTAAATATACCTTTTACATAGAAGTGGTTTTTACTTCATGTTCCAGTTTGTTTAACTATAAGGTATACAGCCAATCCAGGGAACTACCCCTTTTTAGTTAATATAATTTTGGTTTACTGTTCTCTACATTTGACTACTAATTTATTAAAATGCGTCACAAATTTAAATTTGGGGATTTGAGCTTCAATTTAAGGGAAATTCATTTTCTAAGTGGGGGATTTATAAAATCACATCTGGCAACTCGGGTGGTAGTTGTAGCAAGTTTTACTGACTTCTCTGTCTCTCTCTAGGTCTTGTATGTTGGCAGCAATCTCGCTTCACTGTTTGAATGGGACGGGGCCATTCCATCAGTATTGACAGTTCGTTGCCCAGAACAGTAAAAAATAAAGGAGGAGAAAGGAAAAGGAAGAGGAAATGGAAGCTTAAATTGAATAGTATATTTAACCTACATAATAAAAGGTCTAAAAGAAGTTAAAAACAAACATAGAGAATTCATATATCGTGCATGAAAGGCATAAGTAACTAATACAGACAAAAACCGGGGAGTTTGGATTTTTCTTACACGTCTGCAAATTATAAAACTACTAAATGAATAATATGTAGGGTGAGTTTTTAATGGGACATAGGTCAATAATTCTATTATGTCACGGATAATCCAAAAAATATTAAGAAAAACTTTATGCAAATAATATTCTAGAGGCTTGGAAAATATGCCTAGTCTACAGGGTGATTAATAACTAGGTGGTAAAGCAATCATACGATTTTTTAGATAGGACACCCTGTATATAATTGTACAGTAAAATTTTTGCAGCTGACAGTAAGTTTTTATTAGTTTAACAAAACATTAACCAAAGCCTTCCAAAACACCCAAAAAACATTACATAACAAAACGATTTTACAAAAGCAAAGCAAAGAAACAGCATAAGAATTATTCCAATTAGAAGAGACCTTAAGGATATAGATTTCGTTATTTAATGTTTAAAAATGCATATATAATCAACTAGTTCCTCTACCATCTAGTAGTGTAGGGCAAGTTACAATATTATTTCAATAGAATCTTTCATTTTTTTTATCATTTGTCCGACTTCAGCCCATGTTGCTCTTTTCAACATTGTCACATATCTGCATTGGTATTCATTTCTTTTTTCTATCCTCGTTTACCACATCCGTTATACTTGTTTGGAGTCGTTCATTATTTGAAGGTGTCCTTGCCAACTTAAGCTGTCTTTTTTTCTAAGAATTTAAGAGCTGGCTTAATTCTAGCTCGCCATTTACGGCTGCATTTCTTATTTTATCCATTCATCTGACACCTGTATCTCTTCAGCGATATTTCATTCAAACGGTACTACTCAGTCTGTAAATAGACTGAAATATATTTATTCTTATTCATTTTGAGATCTCTTTTTTATTATTTGTTTAATTTTTGTTCAAACATTTTTATATCTGCATTACTGTACTTATTAGTGTTATTCCTCGGTAGTTGTTGGAGCCTTGTGTGTCCCCTTTCTTGTATATTGGGAAGATTAGAGCTACACTTTCCATTGCCCATCTTTGCGTATGTGTTCGTCTGTCCATATCTTATTAGATATTGTTAGGAGCTTTTACATATTAAGAATTCCTCATCAATCTTATCGATTGTTAATTTCAATTAAAAACACAGGCCATTAATTTCAAAAAAAAAAATGCGACTTTTTCCGGTATAATAGATATAGATCTACACACATGAATAGACTAGTCATCTGAAATTAAGTTTACCTGAATTCAGTAAAAGACTGGAAAACTATATTAGCAAAATTCTATTTAAAAGTATTATAGCTTCGTGGTTGTTAGCTTAACTCAATCTAACTCTTTTGGTCTCTCATACAAATCCGTCGTTAATTGGATTTTAATCTGCCACAGCAAAAAACCTAACCAGTAGAGCAGTCATAACATATAAGTTATGTTTATAAATAAAATTTATAAAGTTTTGTTACGTCAATCGCAGTACTGGTTATTCTTTAAATTCAGGCTATGTGATACTAAATTTAGTACTAATTTGTGCCCACAAAAAATGTTTTATCCTGTGAATTATCTTTTAAAGGTTAATGATGGCATGTCAAGAATGGGCTGAAAGAAGAACTTAAACAAGTTAATGACAACCACTTTTTAGTTGGCAAAAATATTCTCGCTAGAATCTCAAATGCAAAAGGAGAAAAGAAGCGCCAAAACAACCCGCCACAATATTAAACTCCACAAAAAGCCTCAAACAAAAAGGTATCAAAACTATATCGAAACTAGAAACAATTAGTGAGGATCTAACTAGTGATCAGTGGAAAACGTTCAAGAACAATATTAAGGATGCAGCAAATACTATTCTAGGACTTGAAAGATCACCCAATGCAATAATTGGTTCGCTCCGTGTGTGATCGGAAACATGGACCATCTCCAAGACAGACGAGAACCTCTTGCCCATATTTGAATGAAGAATCCCGAAAGGAATATTCCGTGGCATATGTAAAAACGGTATTTGAAGAATGATATTGAGATTTACCACAAACACAAACAGGTATCTCGTGGTAAAGACGTGATAAAAATAGGAAGTAATTTCATAAAAATAGGAAGACTAAGATGGGCAGGCTAAGAAATATCCATAGAAAGTGGAGTCAAACAGGGTTGCTTGTTATCCCCTACCCTATTCCTTATTATGATAGATTTTTGTAATGAGAAAAGTAATCGACGATCGAACAGGCATCAGGTGGAACCTATTTAAACAGTTAGAAGATCTCGAATTTGCAGATGACATCTGCCTGATAACTTAACACCGAAATCATATGCAAGCAAAAGTTGACAAATTGGCACAGTACTCCGACACGATCGGACTTCGAATAAACACAGAGAAAACTAAACTTCTCAAAAATAATAACCATCCAAATAATAAAATAATGATAAACGGTAAAGAAGTAGAAGAGGTAGACAAGTTCACATATCTGGGATCTGTCATGGAAAGGAGCGGGGAGTGTAAAAAGGATATACAGACGAGAATAACAAAGGCTCAACACGAATTCAACGCTTTAAATAGAATTTGGCAAACAAACGAAATATCGGAAAAAACAAAAATTTAAATCTTTAATAGTTGCATTAAAAGTATCCAATACCTATGGAGCAAAAACATGGAAACAGGACGAAAATACAACTAAAAAACTACAAACATTTGTAAACAAATCTCTAAGAAAAATCCTGAAAATATACTGGCCAAACAAAATAACTAATACAGAACTATGGGAAAGGACAAAGCAAACTAACATATCTACTACAGTCCAGGAAAAAAATGGAAATGGATCGGCCACACTTTGAGGAAAGACCAAAGCAGCATAGCAAGACAAGCACTTGAATACCAATCAGAGGGGAAAAGAAAGAAGGGCAGACCAGACAACAGCTGGAAAAGAACAACAACGAGAGAACACGAAAAAATTGGACTAAGATGGGGCGAAGTCAAAAAGAGAGCAAAAGATAGAATAGAGTGGAGGGAATTAGTTCACAATTTATCCAGAGAATAAAAACAAAAGAAGGTGCGCTGTCCCGGCCAGACAGCAATCTTAGCAGACAGCAGTTTTGGCCAAGAAACGCATAAGCGCCCAATACTCCACAAGGAGGGATGGAACGAGAGAGGGAGAAGATGGGCAGGACATCTAGCAAGATAGCAAAAGAACAACCCTCTTAGATGAAACCGTATATCACAGCTGGTGAAAAGTAGACGGAGAGTTGGGAAGATCGAGGCTCCACTGTAGGGCTGTAGCGTTTTTGTGTGTATTATCACCCAACTGTAAGTCTACTTTGTGCTCTTGGATGCAAAAAGGTTGGAGACCATGGTCTAGTTAAATGTTTAGAAGGCATAAGTATTTTAAAAGCTTATTTATGGGTACATGACGTAATAACTATCCAATATTAAGGAGAAAAATTCAGAAATTCAGAAAATGGGATTGAGACAATGGGAAATAAAGGCACAGAACTAACGAAGATTTGTAACACCATTTATGAAGATGATGATTCAGAAATAACTTGTTCACTATTCATTTTGAAATTTACTATTCTAATTGGGAAATAAGTCACAATTTAACTTGACTTAACTTGAAAAAGATTTTATTGACGTTTTAACTTTCTGCTTCATTCCATCTTCCGCCATTTTTCAAGTTAAATTGAGGCTCATTTCCTAATTAGAATAGTAAATTACATAAATGCCACAAAGAAATAACTTCATTTTGTAAATATCAAATTTTAGATATTAGTGTTAGTGTTATAATTCTCAAGGTATCAGTATTTTATTGTCCGGTAGCATTATATTAACTTAAAAAAAACACAGAAAAATTAGTACTACAGTTAGTTGTTTTCATCACACAGCCTTTTTAAACAGACACATAAACCGAAAATTGTACAAAATTCAGGCAATGATGTGTCGTTTGTTATTACCTGAAGTGCCAATGATGTGCTAGAGGCGGAAGGCATGTTGGGGAGAAAGACGTGGCCAGGATTACCGAGCCGACCGCTTATCTCTTGTCCTCCCACCACCTAACACGCAACACACAAAATATACAAAAATAATACTTTTAAATGATTTACTTACAAACTACTTAACAACCAACACACATGAACACAAAGCAAACACAATATAAATAAAAAAAATAACTATATAAAAAAAGATTTGATTAACTAACCAAAATCTAGTTTATTAATAACATATAGTTCAGAAAAAAGCTTAAATTAAAATTCAAAAAGTAGCTGAAACTGAAAGAATTTTAGTATGATACAGTTAATTCAAAGAAAGGCATAACCTAGACATCCAAAGTGAAAGTTATCCTTCAACACCAAATTGTTCTATAAATATGGTCCATATATTGTTCAGTAAAAAGTTACACCATTTTGAGCGTCGGGATTGGGGGGTAGGTGGGGGAGAAATCGGTAAATTAGGAGTTTTTTATGTATTTCGTCAATATTTCTAAAACTATGCGATTTAGCTTGAAAATGTTCTATACAAAAATGTTCTACGTTGGATTTTAAACAAAAAAGGTCCTATACATATTTCTTCTAAAATGAACAGTTCCAAAGTTACGCAGTTAGTATAGTATAAATGATCCAAAAAAAGGGCTAACCCCGTCATCCCAAATTAAAGTTTACCGCCAACACCAAATTGTTCTATTATATGATCCACATATTGTTCGGTAAAAAGTTACACCATTTTAAGCGTCGTGTTTGGGGGGAGGGGAAATGTCGGGGGGAGGGGAAATGTCGGTAAATTAGTAGTTTTTTTGCGTTTTTTGTCAATGTTTCTAAACCTAAGCGATTTAGCGTAAACAATGTTCAATACAAAAATGTCCTACATTAAATTTGAAACGAAAAAGATCCTATGCATAATTGTTCTAAAATCAACGGTTCCGGAGTTATGGAGGGTGTAAAGTGCAAGTTTTCCATATTTTCAACGAAAACTTTTCGTCTATAAATTTGCAAAAGTCTGTGTGTTATTGGTTGCCGCTCCTGCAATACTTAGAGCACGTGTGTCGATGGATTCCTATGTATTCTTGCCTTCTGAATCCAAATCTGAAAACGGCATTTCGATATCTCTAACCGTCTTCGAGATAATCGACCTCAAACTTTAAAATGTGACGTCACAATCCGGTTATTTCCTACCGACGCACTAAACGTCAGCTCAAATGGTTGGTTAGGAATTAGGCTACTTTTTTAAATCTCGATTTGTTAAACAAATCATAGGTTATTTACATTTGAGTTTGACACTTCGTGAATGTCAAACTAAATTTTAAATTAAGTATTAATAAAACATCAATGACATTTGATAGTGAATTTAATTATTATATAAAATAAATACGATGTTCAAAAATACAATTTGAGTATAATATTTTAAAAGCAATAATTTATTAACAGCTCTAAAAAGGTTTATACCAGTATACGCCCTCCCCTTTATGATAAATGGACTGCTCCATTTGCTATTACCACAGAATAAATAACCAAATTGTTGTTATTTATTCTGTGCTATTACTAGTCGGTTCGCTAAACTCGACACAACTTTACTGGTTAGTGATTTTAGTAGGTAATTTTTTTGTTTTTTGAGAATTTTGCCGAAATTGGCAAAATTACTAATTATTTAGTAATTATTAACTATTTAGAAATTATTTTTTTGTCGAATTGGCAAAATTATTGACTAAAATCACTAACCAGTTGTGTCTGAGTTTAGCGAACCGACAGTATATGAAATAATATTGTTTGGTATAAAAAATTATGGTCTGATATGTGCAATTACATCCTTCTAATGGAAAAAAATATTTGAAGATTTTTCTCAAATTATGGATACCAACAACATTTTCATTTATAACTCTTTTATTTTTAATTTGACGAAGAAAAGTTATTCTTCATAAAAAGCTCTTCATGTTCTAATATTTATGATGCAACCATCATATATAAAATTTTATAAATTTTATACGAGGTATATAAGAAATCTGAAATTCGATCAAGAGTAAGAGTAAACTACCTTTATAGTTCATAACATTTAAATTATAATGATATAATTGCACATTAAAACATAATTATTAATTCTAACCTACTTTTCATAATAGCAATTTTCCATATTATGAATTAAAACACGTAAATATACAAAGTTTTCGTTATGATAATGCTCGTATTTTCAACTTGTTTTATATTGCTTGGACAAATTATAATATTACTGAAGAAACTAATTTTTTTAAGAGGATTGTGTTTTATAAATATAAATAAAATTCAATTGCCAGTGGTATGTTACTGATAAGCCCTTGAAGGAACGTCAACCTCACCAAGAGGCTTCTACGGGCCTACGCCATATAAATCTCTGGTACCGAGAAACCAAATCTGAACTTTCTATGGACAATGTCACATGAATATCTTTCCAAGAGTAAAATTTTCGTTTCACATTACATGTAGAACATTTTTGTATAGAATATTGCTCACGCTAAACCGCTTAGGTTTAGAAATATTGAAGAAAAACGTAAAAAACTATTAATTTGCCGACTTCTCCCCTTCACCTCCCCCAAACCCGACGCTCAAAATGGTGTAACTTTTTACTGAACAATATGTAGACGATATACAGAGGGTGTCCCGAAAAGATTGGTCATAAATTATACCATAGATTCTGGGGTAAAAAATATGTTGATTGAACCTAACTTACCTTAGTACAAATGTGCACATAAAAAGAGTTATAGCCCTTTAAAGTTAAAAAATAAAAATCAATTTTTTCCAATATTTTGAAAACTATTAAAGATTTTTTGACTGAAAATAGGCATATGGCATTCTTATAGCAGGAAAATCTTAACACAAAATTATAGTGAAATTTGTGCACCCCATAAAAATTTTATACGGTTTTGTTCCCTTAAACCCCTCCCAAACTTTTGTGTACGTTCCAATTAAATTATTATTGTGGTACCAATAGTTAGACACAATGTTTTTAAAACTTTTTTGCCTCTTAGTCTTTTTTCGATAAACCAGTTTTTATCGAGATGCGGCTTCTTTTTTATTATGTTTACATAAAAATTGTATGGGGGTTTCGTTCCTTTAAACCCCCCCCCGCCCCAAATGTTTGTGTATGTTCCAATTAAACTTTTATTGCGGTACCATTAGTTAAACACAGTGTTTTTAAAACTTATTTGCCTCTTAGTATATTTTTATATAAAAATGTAAATTATAGATTTTTCATATTATTACCAGGTCTCTATAATCGTACTTAACCATATACAAATAGGTGGTGGATTTGACAAATATTCAAAATATCTCGATAAAAACTGGTTTTTGGAGAAAGTACTGAGAGGCAAAAAAGTTTTAAAAAGACCGTGTTTAACTAATACTTTAAGAATAATTTAATACGAACATACACAAAAATTTAGGGGGGTTTAAGGGAACAAAACCCCCATAAAATTTTTATGGGGTGCACAAATGTCACTATAATTTTTTATTAAGATGTTCCTAAAAAAAATCTCTAATAGTTTTCGAAATATTGAAAAAAATTGATTTTCATTTTGTAACTTCAAAGGGCTATAACTTTTTTTATGTGCATATTTGTAGTAAAGTAAGTTAGGTTCAATCCACATATTTTTGACTCCAGAATATGTGGTATAATTTATGACCAATCTTTTCGGGACACCCTGTAGAACAATTTGGTGTTGGAGGAAAACTTTTATTTTGGATGACGGGGTTAGGCCTTTTGGACCAATTATACTATATAATGTCGTGGACCTGACGTAATCATTCAGTGACGTCGATCTACGAACGAAACAATGATATCGGGCATTCCTAAAAACATGTACATAGTCATATAGTTCTCTTCAGTGCGTTATCGTAGCAAGACAGAGACGAACTAGTTTTTGCGTTAGTGAAATAGCTTTAATATTTTTATTTTTTTTGTGATTATTAATTGATAACTTTGTATTTAACTTATTTCGTCTAAAAACATAATACCAGCAGAAGTGGTTCTAATTTATTTAAACAATATTTGAGGGGCTCGGTAGTAAACAATGGTAAGGGACAAATTTTGATTTTTCGCGAAATAGTATGTAAAAGGTGGCAATGGCCATGCCAAAGCAGAAAATTTTACTTAGTTTATCCTCCTAATAATAGATGGAGCCAGATTAATTTCTTAAAATTTGGTAAGGGACATACATAAGCATGAAAATAATGTTGTGTCCATGATAATGCAGGTTGTTCAAATCTAAATGGCTTTTTTGCTGTTCACCTTGACAATTCTGAGAGCTACGATGATTGCAACTCAGATAAAGACCATGAATTTCAAGTATTTAGTGAAGGTTAAGGTCAAGTTTCTATAAAGCAGACAATTTTTTTATATTCTTAGAATAAATGTTCGCAAGTAAAAAATGGTAAGGGATGTACTTAACATTGTTTACATCCACGTTCACTTTGCATAAAAACTTAACATTTTTTACTTGCAAACATGAAAATAAATTCTCTCCAGCGCTATATTATTATTTTTATTTAAACGTTTTAGAAAACCTGAAAGATGTACAATCATTTTGGGAATTGATTCCAGCTGTTTACCACAAATGGTATCTAAATTTAAAATGAATTCCTACATAGTATTCTTTTTCTCATGATCATCTTTCAGTGCGTCACAGTTTTTCGATTTCTTTCTAACGCATTAAATTGTATGTGACAGAAAAAAAGGCACGTCGGTGATTACATTTCGTCGGTGACATTTATAACATTTATTCTAGTTATTCTAGTGGTCGATAGATGGCGCCATAATAAAAAAAAAATTTTTTTTAATTAGATAATAATATTACAAATATAATCTGTATAATTTATAAGACTATACAAATCAAAGAAAATACCATTTTATAAATGCAAGAAACACATTTGATTTGTTTTTATTCCAAATTGAAAATAAAATGTGACAACTGTCAGATTGAACTAAAATGTCATGTTAGAATAAATGTCATAAATGTGTATTATCACGGACTTACCCTTTTTCCTATCATTTGTTACGCACTGAAAAATGCTCATGAAAAGGACAATACCTACCAAATTATGTTAAGTCAACACCACTTAACACGTTACGTTAAAATATTTCAAATATTTTAGGTAAACAATGTTAAGTTGTAGTTCATATTTTCATACTTTTCTAATTAATCATTATAAAAAAATATTTGGTTTTCCATATTTTGCCTACGTATTAACAACGTATTCAGCTAGTTTTAACATGCTTCATACTCTTATATTTTTTAATAAAAAATATAAGAATATTTTTTTCAAAATTCAACACTTCAAAACTCAAAACTTCTTTACTGCCCCTTACCATTTTTTACTGCCGGACCCCTCAATTGTTTTTAAACAAATTGTATAAATCAATTTCATTTGCCCGGACACATTTGTTTTCGGTTTTTTGAACCATTCTGAATAAAAAAGATTTATTGTAATTTTTCTCTAAAGTTGATCGTTTTCAACTTAAAACTGAAAAAAAAAACGAAAAATGATGTTTTTTAAGGCTCAAAAACACACAATTATTTCTGAATTCACCAAACCTTGTTCTATCAGTTTCTGATACTTTAGTTTGGGCTTATTTGATTTTAAAACATTGTTTTTAGCTGTTTGAGGCCCTGATCACAACCTAAAAAATGTTTTATACAAAAACTGTTTAATTTTTGATTTATACAAAACTGTTCCATAAATTAGGACCACTTTTTGTATGGGCGACCTCTTGAACATTATTCTGCGGTATTTTATGAAAATGATTATTATGCAAATAATTTCATGGGAATATTTTTCCCAAGGAATTCGAGGTTTTCGTCTCCTATAAACATATTTTGCTGAATTTAAAACCACAATCCTATTATTTTTCTATTATACGTTGATTTGTTATTTATTTATTTGTCCTCTAGATTTTTTTCAGTTCTTAAAAGGTTTATTTATTGGGACCGTGCAAGTTCGGAAAAGCGACACCTGGTTTCTACGCTCTGCACTTTTATTCGCACTTTTATTCGCACTTTTAATTATATTGGCCAATCATATGGTCCTGGTTACTGGATAATTGTCAAGGCCATAGTCCAAAAAAAATAATAAGAAAAAATAAGATTTAGGTTATGTTATTCAATCATAAACAATTGTATGTAGTAAATAAAATTAGTTATTAAAATGCAGTACTGCAAGCAAAATACAATTAATTAAATTTACCTTTATATAATAATTGTATATCATATCAATATTGTGGAGCAATATATAATTTTTGTCCTTCAATGACAGTGTACTTATGAAATGTACGTCAATTTGACAATTTCAATTGACATGAATTATTTAAGAAAGTTGCAATATTTTTCCGCTATTCGCGCACGATCGTTTCGCGTATCTCTTCCAAGTACTTGCACACCGCGAATAAGCCAAATTAGTGCAATGTAAATATTTTACATTTTTACACAGCAATTTTTATCAGCAGTGAAGACAGGAAGTCGTACATTTTTATTACATCTTTCAATGTGAGATAAAATAAAAATGCGATGACTAACTAATTTGTTCAAAATTAGATAAACATAATATTGTCATGTTTATTGGAAATACTCGACATCATTTACCACGTGCAAATCCTACCCTGTGGCCTAATTTCCTATGAAATTAAGATGGTGAATGTTTTTAGGTTCCATTTATTTTTTCGAGCATGCGTATTTTCGAGGTTCACGAGTTTTTGAAACATTTCTACCTCGGTAACTGTGGAACCGTTCGTTTTAGAAGGACTATGCATAGGACCTTTTTTTTTTAAATTTAATGTAGAACATTTTTGTATAGAACATTGTTCACGCTAAACCCCATAGTTTTGGAAATATTGACGGAAAACGTAAAAAATTTACCGACTCCCCCCCCCCTCCCCAAACCCGACAGTCAAAATGATGTGACTTTTTACTGAACAATATGTGGGACCATATAGAACAATTTGATGTTGAAGGATAACTTTCACTTTGAATGGCTGGGTTTGGGTCTAGTAGTTATACCATACTATTTTCAATTAAACTGCGCGTCATAGAAAACGGGCACCCTAAAAAATGGGTCATTTTTGATGTGGCGTATCTCCTAAACCTGTTGTCCGATTTAAGTGATTGTTTGAATATGTTATAGCCCTATTCTTTGTCAATATCCCTGTATTAATATTTTTGCAAAACAGGTAAATTTTCATTGTATACCGGGTGTACGAATCAAACTGTGTTTTTTTCTCAAAGTTCGCAACACCCTGTGGCATATTCTAGCATTTATAAAATACTGAAATTAAAACCCAACTATAGCCTCAGGTTTTCTTAACATTATGTATTTTGATTCATTCGTTTATGATGGATAATACAAAAGTTATGTACTTTAACAACTAGGCATGCTCTTTATCAGTACAGGGTGTTTCTAAAGAAGTACGACAAACTTTAAGGGGTAATTCTGCATGAAAACATAATGACCGGTTGCTTTATAAACATATGTCCGCAAATGCTTCGTTTCCGAGTAGGGATGGACACAAGCTCGAGCTTAGCTCGGCTCGGCTCGAGGCTCGGCTCGTTTGACGAGCCGAGCTTCGAGCTCAAGCCTGTTTGTATCTTGCGAGCCGAGCTTCGAGCCGAGCCAAATTTTTTTCGAGCCGAGCCGAGCTGAATTGGAAATGAGCCGAGCTTTCCTTAACGAGCTTGTCAATATTTTAGCTAATACTCTAATATTTTTTCTATTTATTTTTGATACCACTGATACTTTTGTTTGAGAATAAGTAATTTAGACGACAAATATGTATTTGCAATATACAGTGTGTCCGTAATGTATTAAATAAATGGGATATTTCCTGAACTAAAAGTCTTTTGAAAAAAATCTAAAACACGTCGATTTTTAATTTTAATTATCTACATTTTACAACCAAATTTAATTACACAGAGTGATACACATAAAGGTGATGACGCCATCGGATTTTTTGTAAATATAACAGCTTCATACACAATACCTGCAAAAGGTAAATATGTGGGCTAACAATTATCGGACCCTACTTTTCAAAGGTAATTGAAACGAGTCGCATAACATCAGTCTTTAACGGGGTATCTCGCACCTACTTTAATTTATTTATTTCCCAGTAGAATTAATCCTGGAGGTTTTGATGAAAGTTTATGGTTTCAACAGGATATTGCACCTCCACATTATGCTATAGATGTTCCAAGGTACGTAGACGAAATTTTTCCGAACAGGTGGATTGGAAGACGTGGGAGTGTGAAAATTTAAGATAAAGTCATGTATCAATTACTGGATTACTTTCAAATTCTTAGATTAATAATTTGAAATCAATAAAATTTATTTTCATAGCGCATATCTTTGAAATTCTGTCCGTTAAAGTATCATACCTTTTTAACATCAGCTCATTTTTATCGATCTAAAAATGTCACAACGTAGGTACAGAGTGTACATTTACCTCATACATATCAGCTTAATGTATATCACACTGTATAATCAAATTTTATGGTAGAAGGTAGAACATTAAAATTAAAACTCCACGAATTCCAGATATTTTTAAAAAGGATTAAGGAAGTATCTAATTTATTAGATATTTTACGGACACTCTGTATAAATTCCTTTTTAAATAATATTCTTGCATTTCGATTATCCCTAATATAGTCACTAAATATTTGAATAGGATTTATAAAATGCAGTTATGTACTTCTCATTTTTACTATAGTTACTCGGAAGAGGTAAAAATTTTAATGTAGGTAGAATCCCAATTTTATAATCCTCCATAAACTTAAACTGCCTCTTGTAACCTTCTTAAGAATTTGTTTATCAAAAAGACTAACTTCTAGGAATGCGAATATTTACATTTTACCATAACAAAAAAATAATGTTCATGGGGTAATATAATCTACCCAAAAATTTGAATCTCTATAATAATTTTATTAAAGGAAAGGTACTACTACCTCGTACACCTCCATACTTGAATGGTTTTGGACATAATGATATGAATTTAACAATAGAAATTTACTTTTCAGTCTTGAGAAAGAAGTTGAAGTTGCTGTTCGTCCATTTCTGTTTAGGAACCTAATTCCAAATTTTTCGCGTTTTTAAAATGTTTAATTACGATAGTGATGATAGTTTTATGGACACAAATCTTCCTTCTCCAAGTCCAAGTGAAAATAGTGAAGTGTCAACTAAGTCGACTGAAAGCGTTAGCGGCGATTATACTCTTGACGAAACTTCGACATTTCGGAGCAAGTTTACATGCTTTTTTGAGTTTAAAATTATTGACAAAATAAACAAATTAGCGACATGCAAATTATGTAACAAACGAAAAATTAAAAGTGAGTTTTAAGTAAAACTTTCCGTTACAACTACTTTAAAAAGGCACTTATTAAGTAAACATCCAAAGGAATATGGTACTATTTTTCCAAAGCTGTCTCAACCTGAAACTAGCAAAGCTGGACCACTTCATAATTTCTTAACAATTAAGGTCAGAACACATTTTACTATTGTAATGTCAATATTCAAAGTATTAACGCCAATTACTCCGATTATTTATGGATTAGTCTGGTCGTATTAGACTTTACTTTTTATTGTTATTTGTATTATTTATTATCACTACACGAAATCCGGGTGTTATCAAACAATTCATCCACTATCTTGTCATAATACTTAATACAAATATGCCATCTTATTTGAAATTTATATTAAACTATCGTAATATATCTACCTATATAGTTTCTCAGCGATAAAACTATTTTCTTGGCTTCCTTTAAATCGGGTTATTTTAAAAAGACTGACATTATTTCAGGACGAACACTAAAATCATACATTATCATAGTTTTTTAAATAGAAATTAAGACAAACTGTGAAATAAACATTTTTAATTTCTCCTATTTGTTCATTAATCTAAGAAAAAAAATATCTCACTCTTCTTGTCTCCTAACGTTACTATGACAGAGTATGTAGCTATTATGTGAAAAGCATTTAGTGAATTTCTTATTATTTCTTATATTTGACTATTATAAGTAAAAAAATTACTACGAATGTTATATTTTACATTCATTATTATGTTTTTGAGCTCGGCTCGGCTCGGCTCGAACTATTCGAGCCGAGCCGGCACGAGCCACGAGCTCAACCTGCAAGCTCGAAGTTCAAGCCGAGCTTCTATCTCGAGCTCGGCTCGAAATTTCGAGCCGAGCACAAGCTTTTCAAAAGCTCGGCTCGGCTCGGCTCGAGTCCATCCCTATTTCCGAGATACGGGATGTTGAATTTTTTCTTAAAAACTGACGATTTATTTATTGCCCTAAAACCGGTTGAGATATGCAAATGAAATTTGGTGGGTTTTAAGACGTAATTTTTGAACATTTTTTGATATACAATTAAGAATTTTTTATTCACCATTGGCGTAAATACGAATAATATGATCGGTCATATTACCCGTATGCGCTCCAATAGTGAATATAAAATTAAGCGAATGAATAAAAAAACACAATGTTAAGAAAACCTGAGGCTATAGTTGAATTTTAATTTCAGTCTTTTATAAATGCTAGAATAATCCACAGGTTGTTGCGAACTTTGAGAAAAAAACACAGTTTGATTCGTACACCCGGTATACAATGAAAATTTACCTGTTTTGCAAAAATATTAATACAGGGATATTGACAAAGAATAGGGCTATAACATATTCAAAAAATCATTTAAATCGGACAACAGGTTTAGGAGATACGCGACATCAAAAATGACCCATTTTTTAGGGTGCCCGTTTTCTATGACGCGCAGTTTACTTCAATAATATATTTGAAGGCGTTGAATTAGTTAACCGTAGCAACAAGTTCAATAAAGGATGGTGTTGTAAAGTGAATTTATAGAAATCTAAAACAGAAATAGCCGAGTTTTTTTATTTAATTTGATGGCTTTGGTAAAGACCAATTAGCCAGAAATAGCTGAGTTAAAACGACCGGATCCATCTTCAACAATAAACATCAATGTCTGACCTTCGCCGATAATCTTACTATTCTAGCGAAAATAAGAAAATAATTGAGAAATGTTGCTAGATTGGCAGAGGGAAATTAGATGGGAAGCTAAGACCACTGAGGAAATCCAAATATGTATTGAAAAACAAAGTTAAGGATGTATAAAAATTGGAAAGATAGGGAAAAATTGCGCGGGGTTATACTCAGACAAAAACACACTGGAGGTTGAGTGCAACGGACAAGCAGGGAACTAGAGGAACTAAACCAAGCATCAGTCACTTCATAAAGGCTCAGAGAATGAGATGGATGGGGCACGTGATGAGAATGGAAAGAAAGAGGATGCCAAAAATGAAAGAAGTGGTATGGTAAAATCGGGATTATCTTTTAAGAGCATACAGTAGCGATCAACAGGTAGCAACAAACGCGGTCAGAGATTGCGGCTGTAATTTTGAATGTCTTTCAAAATACACTTTCT
Source organism: Diabrotica virgifera virgifera (assembly GCF_917563875.1). Lineage (NCBI taxonomy): Eukaryota > Metazoa > Arthropoda > Insecta > Coleoptera > Chrysomelidae > Diabrotica > Diabrotica virgifera. Next base: position 152,647,337 of record NC_065451.1, on the reverse strand, counting down.
TCAAATAAACTTTTTTATCCCATGCCTAGATTTTGTGTCACATTGGATCTACTAAAAATCGATTTTCTATAACAAGAAATCGAACGTCATTGACTTGGCAACATTACGTGCGTATGTATAAAAATTATAGTTTATCTACTCTATCTCTTATTATGTGTAAGTTTTTATTTTGTGAAAACTGTCATTATAGATAGCAGTGCGTGAATGGTTTAAAGTGTGCGTTAAGTGACAATGTATTTTAAATGAAATTTACTTTTTCGCACTGTTTTTGGCACACTTTCATATAATCAAATATCCTTAACTTTCGCATTGTCATGGTGATGACATGTGAGCAATAAATTACAACAAAAGTTTTGACAGTTTTGTGGTTTGAAAGAAGTTAGGATTTTTAAATGTCAAAGTTCTAAAAGTTGTAGAATAGAAATGAATTCCAGTGACGAAGAGTTTAGGTCTGGATCCCGCGTATGAAAAAAAAGTTGATTAGCAAGCTGCAAATTTGTTAATAGCTTAAGGGTGTCTAGTCGGATAAACTTTGATATATGGGAACACTGGAACAGGGGTAGTTTTAATTGTGGAACAGGTTAAAAATTTGGAACGGTCAGACCACGAAAACGGCACATTTATTTTGTCCGACAGAACAGACTTAAACTCTCCGAACAGAGATTAAACTCTCATGCAAAAATCAGACTATTTACCACCTGTCATAATTCCTGTCATTTGACATATTCTACATGTTCCACTCATTAAAACGCCCATTTGGTGATAAATAGCGGTCTGATTTTTGCATGAGAGTTTAATCTCTGTTCGGAGAGTTTAAGTATGTTCTGTCGGACAAAATACATGTGCCGTTTTCGTGGTCTGACCGTTCCAAATTTTTAACCTGTTCCACAATTAAAACTGCCCCTGTTCCAGTGTTCCCATATATCAAAGTTTGTCCGACAAGAAACCCTTAAGCTATTAACAAATTTTCAGCTTGCTATTAATCAACTTTTTTTCATACGCGGGATCCAGATCTATAGTTTTTTTATTTGTTTATTCTAGATAAAATATTTTATGAAGCTGTATGTGAAGTACTTTTTGCAAACTTACGCGATGTATAGCACTCGCTTTCGCAAAAAGCATACTTCAAGAACTGTTTCATAAATAACTATTTTGATAGTATAAATTTCACTGTCAGTGTTGAATTACCGACGCACTGTTGCCTCACTGTTGAAAGTTCGCAGAACTTTCGAAAAACAAAAATACTGATGACGCGCTACTGGTTACTCTTAATATATGGATCATTGAAGAAATTATACAGTTCTTTTTCATGTAGATACTTTCTGAATTTTAGTCGCCAAATAATAAAAACGTTTATTCCTTAAAATTGTTAGTTTCTACACTGTGTGTCAGAGCAAAGGGGCCACCCAAAAAATGGGGCATTTTTGATGTCTCGAATTTCCTTAACCTGCTGTCCGATTTAAGTGATTTTTTAATAAGCCTGATTCTTTAACAATATTGCTGTAATAATATTGTTGCTAGACAGGCAAATTGTCATTGTATACCGGGTGTACCAATCAAACTGTGTTTTTTTCACAAAGTTTACAACACCCTGTGGAATATTCTCTAGCATTTAAAAAATACTAAAATTAAAACCCAACTATAGCCTCAGGTTTTCTTAACATTTTGTATTTTGATTCATTCGCCTATGTTGGATAATAAAAAAGTTAGGTACTTTAACAACTAGTCATGTTCTTCATCAATACAGGGTGTTTCTAAATAAGTGTGAAAAACTTTAAGGAGTAATTCTGCATGAAAAAATAATGAGTTTGCTTTATTAACTTTCGTTTATGTTCCGTGTCCGCAAATGCTTTGTTTCCGAGATACGGGATGTTGAATTTTTTCTTACAAACTGAAGATTTATTTATTGCTCTAAAACCGGTTGAGTTATGCAAATGAAATTTGGTAGTATCTAAGAGGTAGATATTGCGCATTTTTTGACATGCAATTTTATATTCTCCATTGGCGCACATACAGGTCATATTACCCAGAATATGGGTTATATTACCCATATGCACGCAGTGAATATAAAATTCTTAATTGTATCTCAAAAAATAGCAATAACTACCTCTTACAACCTAGCAAATTTCATTTGCATACCTCAACCGGTTTTAGAGCAATAAATAAATCGTTAGTTTGTAAGAAAAAATTCAACATCCCGTATCTGGGAAACGAAGTATTTGCGGACGTATGTTTACAAAGCAAACGGTCATTATTTTTTCATGCAGAATTATTCCTTAAAGTTTGTCACACTTATTTAGAAACACCCTGTATTGATGAAGAACATGACTAGTTGTTAAAGTACCTAACTTTTTTATTATCCAACATAAGAATGAATAAAAAACAGTGTTAAGAAAACCTGAGTCTACAGTTGGGTTTTATTTCAGTATTTTATAAATGCTAGAATATTCCACAGGGTGATGCGAACTTAAAGAAAAAAAAACAGAGTTTGATTCATACGCGTATACAATGAAAATTTACATGTTTAGGAACAATATTATTACAGCGGTATTGCTAAAGAATCAGGCTATAACATATTAAAAAAATCACTTAAATCGCATAACAGGTTTAGGAAATCCGAGACATCAAAAATGACCCATTTTTTGGGTGGCCTCTTTTCTCTGACGCCCAGTGTATATTGTCCAATATTAGTAATGTCACTAGTTTACATATGATTACAATTTAAAATATATCAAAATAACATAATTTAATGATTAGAAGGCTTTGGAATTTATACACAGAAGAAAATAGCTATTGCATATTTCAGTTTCTTTTTTAACAATATGATTTTTAACTGTTATGTACTCAATTATTTTGCTGAAAAATACAGAACAAATTACTTAAGTAATAAATTTTCTGCACAGTTTTTGCAAACTATTAAAGAATTACAGAAGTATGTTTCAAGAAATGTCTTTCCTAAAATTTTATTTAATTTTGGCATATTGTCCGTTGCCTCTTATTCTCCTGTTCTATATTATAATTCCATTTTTTCTCCGTCGATATATGCTTCTTCCGATTGGTAACGTACCTTGAGATGTTTTAACTATTCTGTATCATTCTATTAATGTGTTATTCCATTCTGCTTTTTCATCTTGCACCCACTCATTTATATTGTTTATCTTGTATGTGTTTCGAATCTCATTACTTACCTATTCTTAATGTTGTTCTGAAGCTATTTCCTTGTGGCATTTTTATGATCAACTATTTATATAATTATACAATTAAATTGAAAAAAATTATTTTATTAACGTTTCGACGCCCAAATCGGGTGTCGTTGTCAAAATACAAAATACTACTAAAATAAACAAAAATGTTGTTGCTCAGTAAAATATTCTTCTAATTTATTTAATCTGACTCATTTATATTAGCAATTCAGACATATATTATACATTTTAAAATAGAAGACTTTAAAATGATATTGCCAATATTTATGAGTTGCGTCCCTGGGACGACTTTACTGAAAGATAGTTCATTCGATTACATGAAATCAACCCCAACTCAAGAATATCCGTCACAAAAAATCATAGCATGTGATTTGTCTTAAAAAGACAACCAAATGCAACGATGACAGTAAAATTCTCGCGTTAGAGATTCCGTAGTAAATCACGAGGGAAAACCAGGAAAAAACCTTGTGATACTATCCAGTCATCGTAAGTATTTGGTCTTACATTTAATTTACCTTCAAATAACTAATACCAAATTCTGACTTTAATATGTTTAAATTATAAATAATATTAATAATACATAGATACAGAACAAGTACATAATACTAAAATATAAAATATGTACTAACTCGATATGTTATTGACTTACTAATCCTGGTATTTTCTTTCTATTAACTTCCTCTTTCAGTATGGGTAACCACATCCTACTGCATTCTACCGAGGAATTTGCGACACAATTGGTTTCATTTAGCATAATTAGAGTTTGATTTTTCTCTTTTTACTATCTGATTCTTTCAGGACTACACTTGAATATCTCCACTGAACTCTATGTTCATTATCCCATGCGTGTTGACATATTTGAGATCTATCAAATTCATTATTTTTAATATACGACTGATGTTCACTTATTCTAACGTTTAATGGTCTTGATGTTTCACCTAAATAAAATTGTTCGCATTCACAACATATTTTATAAATGCAATTCTTTGTTCTTTCTTGTTCATTGTTAGGTTTAGTTTTAGATAGAATAGATCTCAATGTGTTTGTTGCTTTGAATGTTATTGAAATGTTGAATTTATTTCCTATTGTTTTAAGTTGCTCGGATAGTCCTTTTATATATGGTATTGATATTCTCCTCGTATTATTTCTTGTGAATGTTGTAGGATCCCGTTCTAAGTTGTTCTGTTCCATTCGACCCAATCTTGACAATTCCTTATTTATAAACGATAAAGGATAATCATTTTTTAATAAAACAGATGTTAACAATTGTTTTCTTCTAAAAATTAATTTTCGTTAGAACAAGTAATTTTGGCTCTATCATATAAGGATTTAATGATTCCCTTTTTAACGGTGATGTTGTGATTTGATTTGTAATTGAGATATCTGTTGGTGTGTGTTGGATTTCTATACACTTGAGTCTCATATCCAGTATCCTTCTTTGAGACTAAAACATCGAGGAAAGGCAAAGTGTTATTGTATTCCTTTTCTATTGTAAATTTTATTGTCGCTTCTTGATCGTTTATAATATTCAGGAATGTATCCAACAATTCTGATCTATGAGGCCATATTGAAAACACATCATCTACATATCTCCACCATACTTTGGGTTTTAAATTTTGTTTAGAAATGATATTAGTTTCGAAATCCTCCATAAATATATTAGCCAATAATGGAGATAAAAAAGAGCCCATTGCTAGACCAAAATTTTGTTTATAGAATTAATTATTTAGTTGAAAATGGGTATTATTAGTACATAATGTTAATAACTCCATTATATCATTCTATCATTCTCTAATTTCGTTTTGATTATGTTTAAAGTTTTATCCAATGGCACATTTGTAAATAAACTGTTTATGTCAAAACTTACTAAAATATTATTTGGATTAAATTCAATAGTTGATAATTTGTTTAAAAAATGTTTTGTATTTTTTATAAATGTGTCATCATTATTAGCAAATGGTTTTATAATGTTTAATAAAAATTTTGATAGTTCACTACAAGGAGAATTGATGGTACTACAAATGGGCCTAAGTGGTATGTTCGCTTTATGAATTTTCGGCACTCCATAAGAATGTGGTGTATTACTGTAGTGAGGTGTCATTAATTTTCTTTGATAGTATGTTAGATCATTTAGAATATTTTACTTAGCAACAACGTTTTTGTTTATTTTAGTAGTATTTTGTATTTTGACAACGACACCCTATTTGGGCGTCGAAACGTTAATAAAATTATTTTTTCAATTTAATTGTGGCTTATTTCCCATATAAATAGTTGATTATCTATTCTTAGAATTGTCTATTACCTATTCTTCGTAGAATCTTTAGTTAATTTGTTTCTATTTATCTTTGCATTGTGTACGTCATGACACATCTTTGGCAAGTCCTGGAAAGATCCCCTATAACTTTAATAAAAGCAGTGCAAAAATTCTATAACAACATCCAAGCAAACATAAAAATGAACAACAGATTATCCGATAGCTTCACGGTGAATAAGTGACTATGACTGGGATGCAGCTTGTCGCCAACACTGTTTAAAATCCATATAAATGAGGTCTTGAATAAATGGCGGAAATCATTGATATGGTTTTTGGCCAAAGTAGTGAGTTCAAAGCTCCTATTACTTTCTTCCATCTCATAATTCTTTCCTCTATTTCGAATTCTGTTTGATTCTCGTTTCAAGTATACATAATCAGAGCTTGGTTAGATAACCATATCAACCTCTAGTTGTAACTGATTTTTCTTCACCCCTACACACACATATTTGGTTTCTCTATATTGACGTATTGGCCCCACTTTTTGTATTCTCAAAACAGCCGGTTTGTCATAAATTATAGATCATCATTCTACTGTACAATCACCAACTGATCGTCAGCAAAATGAAGTGTGTATAATGTTGAGTTGTCGTTTAACTGTATTCCCATGCCAGAACAAGATTGCTGACTGGCAGGGTCAGCGCATCACATCATTTCTAATGTCCTTTAAAATGTCTTTAATATAATTACACATTAAACAATTGTTTTAATTTTGCTTGTCAGAAATTATTAAATAAATAATTCACTTAACACGTTGACGGACAGTGCGTTAAATGTATAAGCAAGTGTTGTGACACTATATATTATGTATTTTGAAAAGTAGAATAGGGAGATTGTTGAATTTATTTTAGCGCTTATATTTTAGGAAGACAATGAGCTTTAACATTTTTTTAAACATGTGGACGATGACCATGAAGATATGCATCTGTAGGTGTAATGTGACATTTTTGACACCGATTTTTGTCACAACTCGTTATTTTAAAAATGTCGTCTATAGACGTCGTGTCACGTTACACCAATGTAAATTAGACGTCTATAGACGTTTTGTCCGCCAACGTGTTAAACAGACATAAAAGAGCCTTGGTATATTGGAATTCTAGCCAAATGCATAAAATAAATGAAAGCAGGAAAAATGTAACTAATAAATAGGATATCGTTAAAAGCATTACTTTTTGTTAGATTTACACCTTAACTTTGTATGTGAAGACCAGGAAAAAGTGAATTAGAAAAGAGAAATATGCAATATTTATTTCTGAATTTATTGAACAATGTATTGACCTTTTTATACCTCAGAATCTATTAAAATGAATATAAGCTTTTTCCTAAACACTGTTTAATATCCTACATACACCTCAAACAATAAATAATAAGAACACTCACCTGGAACACTTGATTTCCGCTAAGTTGATAGTTTGTAGGTACCAAAACTGACCCTCCAGACATTGTTTGTTGCTTAAAGAGCATACCTGGTGGTCGTATCATTGCTCCCTGAGATTTGATATTGATATTTGGACCTAACGTGGGCCGTCCTCTACCCCTAATAAAACAAAAACAAAAATTTAATTCAATGAAAAAATGAAATGTTGGATTATACTGAAATACACAGTTTTCAGAGGTAAACGCACAATATATAAATGATAAATCAATAATCTCTGAAGATTAAAGGAAAATTAATAGGAGGAACTGATATTTGAGGCGCTCAGAGCAACAGTGGCCTAACCCCAAAAACGAAGTTTTGAGATCAATTTATTCGTATTTACATTATGCTTATGGGATGACGCTACAAATTATGCAGCGCTATTTAGCCAAATATAGAGGTAGGTTGTGTAGACCCTTTTTAATCGGAAGATTTAATGTTGCTGCTTTTATTGGTATATTAATCAAACCGGCTCAATTTGTGGCTTAGGTCACTGTTGCACTGGGGCGCTATTCTTGACCACTCATAAGTACAAATGTCATTCGCAAGATTGAACGATGCGAATGAAATAGAGTTTTTCGTATTCTTGAGCACTCGCAACAATTGCGAACCTCCTAACTCGCTACGAGTGTTTGTAATCATTCGTATCGTCTTCGAAAATGAAGATTGTAATGTTTTATGTTTTATGTTGTGAGGGACACAACAGTCAATACTCGAGGAACAATAATTAATAAAAGCGTGCAAATACTAGCATTTGCAGATGATGTTGACATAATCGCAAGATCAAGAAGAGAAATGATAGAGGCATTCAATCAAATAGAACGAGCTGCACAAAATAGTGGCCTGAAAATCAACCAGAACAAAACAAAATATATGCAGGTAAGTAAAAACACAGAAATAAGGCAGCCACAAAATATAACAATATGAGAATACAACATTGAGGGGGTAAAAAACTTTACATACTTGGGATCCCTAGTCACATCTGATAATAACGTAGCAGAGGAAGTGAAGAGGCGAATATTTATTGCCAATAAAAGTTATCATGGCTTAATTCGGTAACTAAGATCAGACAACGTCGCAAGGAAAACAAAATGCCAAATATGCAAAACCCTAATAAGACCGGTACTCACATACGGCTCAGAAACCTGGACACTCACTAAAAGAGAGGAAACATTGCTAGCCACCTTTGAAAGAAAAATCTTGCGACACATATATAAGGGCACAAAAGAAAATGGAATTTGGCGAAGAAGGTACAACTTTGAACTATACGAAATATACCAGGATCCAGATATCATAACATTCATTAAAATAGGACGGCTGCGTTGGATGGGACATGTAGAAAGAATGGAAGAAGGCGAAATACCAAACAAAATATTCAAACAGATGCCAGTAGGAAAAAGAACAAGAGGAAGACTGAAGCTGAGATATTTAGAACAAATAGAAAATGATATAAAAACCTTAAAAATAAAAAACTGGAGAAAAAAAGCATGAAACAGATCAGAGTGGAGAAGAATCCTGGAACAGGCCAAGACCCAGAAAGGGCTGTCGAGCCAATGATGATGATGATGATGAATGTTTTATGTTTATTTTTAAATATAATTTGGAAATTGTATAATATATTTAATTGTTGCTGTGAGTTTTATGTAGAATAATAATTGGTGCGATAAGTTATTATATAATTTTATGTATTCATTAATATCTAATACATTTTTTAATTTTCCAGGTAAAGTTAAAGTAATTTTTTAGAAGAAAAATTCTTTTGAATAAAGGCATTTGAAAATTTTGCACTTGCAAATTAGGATTTTTTTCATAAATTCGAGCAATATTTTTTTTCTCGTCTGGCATTGGTTGTTCGTTTTGCTTTAATTAATGGAATTTCCATTTTCAAAATACAAGTATAAACAATATTTAACTGTGTAACGTCGTGTAACCACGTGTAACAAAAACGATAAATAAATAAACGAACCATAACGTTCCCTAACCCTATTCCGAATTCCTACAGCACAGCAGTGAAGATAGACGTTTTAGATATTTACAGTGTTGCTAAATGTATTTAGACGTGAACAATGCGAACAGTCGCATGTTTTGCAAACTGCGAACGGTGGTCAAGAATACCATTTTTAGGAAATGTTCGCAAATCAATCCTTCGCAACTTACGTACACGCGCTAATTGCGAGTGATGTAGAGAATAGCGAGCCTGAGCGCTTCATTTAATCTTATTCTTGACTTTCCAGATGAGTAATTAGTTTTGGGTCTCCTTTTATCAACTTTTTCTCGCTATTCTTACATATATTTTTCCTTCTTGTCTTATATTTATATCAATTTATTGTATGAATGTCATCATCTTTTATTTTTTGAATCATTAATTCCATATAGGGTTGAAAATCCAAGAAATGAATATAAAATACAACTTACAACGTCACACATTTAGTTCTATCCAGTCATTCTTTAGGCAGAATCACTATATGTGAAAATCGACATATTTATTATTGTTAAACAAAAAATAGTAATAATCCAAAAAATATCTCAACACTGTTATCTCACGAAATGTCTAAAGAAAATATAAATATACAAAATTTCAGGTGGATTAGTCAAGTAGATTTTTAGTTACAATGTCTACCGCCTTTGAAAAAAGCAATTTTGAGAAAAACGCATTTAAAGTTTTGTCAACTTTTATTATCATTATTCATATTTCTTTTTTGGCTGTCAAGTCGTAAAGTGATGCACACCGGAATATGTTTTTGAATCGCGGAGTAATTTACAAAAACAGCTGTTGAATGTTTATCACTAAACTCAAGCGCTTTGGCGCAAACCTGCTGCAAAGCTGCGTTTGTTATTAAAATGTAATTATTTAAAATTATTTAAGACTTTTTAATAATCTTTATTTTGATATATATTTTGATTTATAAACAGATCGGTGCAGTCACCTAGTATTTGCTTACCTGTTTACACTGCTTGGCCGATAGCCATGAACCTAACACGTGGGCAATATATGGGTCATTCTACGAAAGAGTGGTAATTTGAGATATCTATATATATATTTTAAATTTGTGTTAAAATTAATTCAATTTGCTAATAAAATCTAGATTATATCTAGAGATTTCATAATCCAAAGTCAGCAAATCAGTAGCTCTACCAGATGGCCTGCAATGACCATTTTCTTTGTGCGTGGTGACAGGGGAGAGAAAGAAAGCACAGGGGAGAGAATAATTTCTCATAGAAATTGTTTTTATATGTAAATCTCTCCAAATGAACTTATTATACTTGGTGAAATAGGTAGTGTTATCATAATATTTTCATGTAAGAAAGTCGATAGCTCAACTTGATGGCTTATAATGACAAAAAATTCACTTTTATCTTATGAAACAGGGGAGAGAAAGAAAATACACACGACGGGCGTATGTTTATTTATTATGATAACAAACAAATTAAACAAATTTTGATTTCATACTTATAAGTTAGTACAAACAAAACTTAACCAATGAACAAATAAACACAAACAAAACAAAACAGAAAAAAACAAGAAACAACTTGCAAAAACACAACAAAAATGGATTCCGTGTTTCAAATTAAAAAGAAACATTTTTTCACTTTCATAATACTTTTATGTGAATAAACAAAAAACGATAAGTACAAATAAATTGTATGCAACACCTCAGCATATATTTATTTTTCATTCACATTGATTGATTCGGGGAACACATAGGTTATTACCCTCTTCTTCAGAAGAATAGTAGGAGCAGGCAAAATTTGAATTACGTCTTTGTGAAAAACGGTGAAAATGTCATTATTTCTAATGACAAAATCAGTCTTCTCGGGGTTCGAAACGCGCAATCCCTGAACTTTCAGTTCTTGACCTTCTTCTTCTTCTTCTTCTTCTTCTTCTTTAGATTGTACTTCCAAAATAGAACAAACATAACGATATTCTTGATTTTTGAACCTCATCTTTATCAAAACGGTATCTCCTGGTTTTACATTTTCCAAATGTGTTTCCTGTACGTTGTTTTGCTCAATGTATGGACTAGGAGACAATTCAGGCAGCAGTGGTTCACAAGAAATAAGTTCAGCTTCCTCATTAAAATAATCTTGAAGTTGTGTTCTTCTAGAAGGATATTTAATTTTTCCTAATTCATAGTGGGGGCACTCGCTGTCTTTGTGTTCAGGGTTTAAATCCACGTCTCTGCAACACTGAAAACAACTCATTGTTTTCATAGAAAGAGTTATGGGGTCACTCATGATATGCTTTTGAGTAACCTGATGCACCTTCATTGTACCAAGAAAAGGAATAGTTTTTGATCTACAAGCTTCTATTTTAGTTGCCATCGTTGTCATACTATCTGTTTCTATAACATGTATTGTTATATTTCTAAGTCTTTCCCTCAGTTTGCTTACTAGAATGTCAAAAGTACTCAGATCATTACCTTCACCCACTAACCGATCTGCGGTTCTTTTCACTGTGCCTCCTATACCGTCACAGGTCCCCTTTCCATGTCCGGTTTCATAATAATTCCAAGTGGAATATACAAGTGAAGGAAAATACGAGTCCAACATGTTTCCAAAGATGTAAAACATTAACTGATTTCTATACTGACTTGATGGGCCGTCAGATAGAAAATGTATCATTTTTAAGTTTGGCTTCTGTTCTCTTATCCATGAAAACACAGGTTCTAAATGAGCTATTATTCCTGAGGGTCCATGGTTCAGGTTTTTGGAAAATGTACAGAACGATTTTATTTTCAAAGCATCGTGTACGCTATTTTTGAATGAAACTGAGACAGTGTGCAGAGAAACTTGCTCGCGGCTCCCGCCAAAGTGGAAGCTTTGTACTTCTGTTGCATATTTCAAAGAATAATTCTCACTGAAATCCATATGAACCAAGATTTCATCTGGATGCAAATGTACCTTCAAGTACTTTAACTGATTTCTGATGATACCTTGATGAACCATGAATTTGTTCATCATGTTTTCTAACTGTTCAACAAGTTTGTAAGCACTTATTTTCTTCCTTAATTTCATTGTGTGCTTAGTTTTCTTTTGTTGTCCATTTCTGTCCTTGTATGTTACTTCTTGTGTTGTCCATGTTTCATAATACACATCCATTGAGCCGTTGAATGTATTGTAATGAGGAACATTGTTTTTGCATTCATTGCACTTTCGCAGTAAACACTCTGTTCTTGCATCCGGACATGATAGCTCTGTTGAAAATTCCTTAGCACATTTGCTATTAATGATCTTGTTCCGATAGAGGGTTGCTACTACAAAATCTGTATTTACACAGATCGTACATTGGCATGTATCTCTAAGTTCTGGACTTTGGTAGGTCACCCAGAAGGGCCGCAGCCGACAAAATAATGCATAACTGATTTTGTATAAATTTTGAGCATTGAACTTTTTATGTAGGTTTGTTAATGTATCATTAAGATACCTTTTCTGCCTTTTCTCTTTTTTTACAGTTTTTGTATCTCTTTTCCCGGGTGCCAATCGACTGTTTTCATCTTCTTCAAGGAAACAGCGAACTTTGTGTTTGACTTTATAGCTTAGAGCTCTTTGTTTATTTCTTTTTAGACGATTATTTACCCTTGTATATCTTGTCGAGTGACTGGGAAGTAAAGAAGAGATATCCTTGATAGCATTACATTTTTTCAGGATGGTTCTATCACCAAGAATAGAGGATACGTACATGAATTTCTTCTGCCGTTCTTGAATGTGTTCGAAATTATGTTTCAACTGAGCCTGCAAAGCTTCGCCAAATAATAGTTTTCTACCAATCACTTTTTTATTTTGACTAGTCATTAGTTTTTTCACCGTAATCCTTGGAGTGTCTTCGTGGCCATTTTTTTCCCCAGCTCTTTCGGCTCTCTTCCGATACATATCCCTTTGTCGTTTTAGGATTGCGTTTTCTTTCAGTAGTTTTTTGTTCCTTTGAATTATTTTACTTCTGTCGCGTCTGATTCTCTTCTTTGCTGATTTTATTTGAACAGATTCTTCATTGGTTTCTTGGTTTTCTTCATCACCAGAATCAGGAGGAGTTACAATATTGGTTTCTGTTTGAGCATTCTTTCGTTTTTTTGTGTTCTGCTTTCTTTCTCTCCACACCCGTTTTGCTTGTCTATGTTCTCTAGGGTTCATATCTGCCACCAATTTGACCAGTTTTTTCTTCTTTTTGTTTTCATATTTTATCTTCTCCTTTTCTTGTTGAATTCGACTTTGCACTGGATCTGACTTTATTCGTCTGTAGCGTTCTCGTTCTCTAGCCCTTTTTCTCTCCAGCAACTCTTCTTTAGTGAGTTTTTTCACACGTGCCATTAGGACAATATAATGATTTATTTAATTAAGCAAATATTTATGAAGTTTTCTTCCGGATATACTCCAACAGGATTATTGAGCCTGCAAAAAAAAATAAAAGATAATACTTACTTGATATATATATGAAGCGTAGGTAAGTATTAATAACATTATTTTAGAAAATGTTCTTTCCCCGGTCATTGTATTTCTCTCCCCTGCCCCTTAAAACACAACAACCCACCTAATGCGACTCAGAGTTTTAAAGAGTCGTCGGCGTTAATACAGAAAAGATTCGACTAAGTAGTTAAATGAAATATCATGCACAGACAAGCACAACTGCAAAGGAAAGCATGCAACTTAAAAATGTTTTATAAAATGTTCTTTCCCCGGTCATTTTATTTCTCTCCCCTGCCTCTTAAACGACAGGGGAAAGAAAAGCCGGGGAGAGAAAAAAGTTAGGTTATTTTAATTTTACTCAAAGCACATGGAAAAAGAAGAATAGAAATCGAGTTAACCCTGAACTATTACACTAAATGAATCAGAATATTTTTAAAAATTGTAGATAAAGGTGTAACTTACCAGTTTTTATTGTGGCCGGGGAAAGAAAGCAACGAAAACTAAGATTGTATTTTTATTTAAACTTGTTGACACTAAACAAAACAAACTCACTCTATGCACATCACGAGTCAACTGGTGGATTCAAAACAGAATGGAGTCTATGATCAGCTGTTTTGATTTGTACTGGAAACCATATTGATTACTCGGGCGGGAGATTTGAAATGGGACAGGGGAAAGAAACAAAAATTGTGGACAGAAGGTTCTATCGGTAATACTCTCTTGGTGCATTTTATGTTTTGTCTTCAATGTGATGGGATGCTTGTTGAGGTGTATCATAATCGATTTATGAAAAAAGTAAGTACAAATATATGCAATAGACTCAGGAAAAATAAAGTTGAAGTTAGGAAGTCACAGTTGGGACAAGGCAGGGGAGAGAAAATCGGTGTGTTTGAGAAACAATTTACATGGTGTATGTAATGTTGCGGTTTTAACTGATGTATTTTTATTGACCTATATAAGTGGTATTACACTGTAGGTGTAAGAAAAAGTACCACTTACAACCCTACTAGGACATATCTAGGGAGGACATAGAATTACCACTTTTTCGTAGAATGACCCATATACCTCATAGACCTATTTTATATGTTTTAAACTTCTAGTTTCAATAACATTTGATTGGTAAAGAAATGGGTGAAACAAAATTTTTTCAAGGGGGGCATGGCTTAAAAATATTTTAATATAATTTGAAATGTTCGATTTCTTTTATTATTTTAAATGAAGGTACATAACATCAAGAATGCTCTGTGAAAATGTCAAATTGATAGGAGCAAAATTAGCGGAAATACAACATGTTGAATATCCCTCTCTTCAACTCGCTTAGCAGCAGGTTCGTGACAACGCGTTTGAGCGTATTGAGCAACGGTCAACAGCTGTTCCCATTCTCCTTTCTTTACTCCGTGATTCAAAAACATATTCCGGTGTGCATCACTTTACGATTTGGCAGACAAAAAAGAAATTGAAAATAAAAGTTGAAAAGTACATTGTAACTCAAAAAATACTGGACCGATCCACCTAAAAATTTCGGATATATTTTTATTAGACATTTCGTGAGGTAACGCTGTCGAGATATTTTTTGTTTTATGCTTATTTTTTGTTTAACAATAATAAATATGTTGATTTTCACCCTTTTTGCAAAAAATTTCGATGGTTTGACTTCTGAGTGATACCAAAAAGTCAAAAATCATTAAAACTAAAAAAACTCAACAGTGTTGCCTCGAGAAACTCATAAGCTAAAAAATCTTTTCGAATTTTTTGTTTCACATGATCCAATAAGTTCTGATGTCCGTCGTAAAATATTTTTTTAAGGTGTCTTTAAAAATTTGCCACTGTTGACTCATTTTTCAATGTTTCCTTGATTTTTTTTTATATTCTTTAAATTGTACCGAATATACTTATTTAATTTAAAAACAAAAACAGCAAATCCTGTATAAAAGGTATATTTAAAATCCCTAAAAAGGGCTACATCACAAATACAGAACTAGTTTTCGACTGGTTTACCAGTCATCATCAGTGCTTACCTAAAATGAATATAACCAGATAAAATAATGCAAAGATTGAAATTTTGACTACGGTTAAAAAAGCTGTCGGTTATACTCACGTAAAGTTGATACATCCTAACCACCAAAATATAGTTTTCAAAAATATGAGGGTCAGAGCCCTATAAACATGGTCCGTTAAGAAAACATCAGTTTAAAATGCCAAATAAAGCATGGATGTTTTAAATATTCTCAAAATGCCCCAGGTAACATCTGAGCTGTAGTGTGACTTGATTACATGGTGGAAGACAGGCAGCAAGTGACAGTGACAAAGAGTTGGATGTAGACCTCTGAACGCTGACAGGACAGAACAGGACAATCATCGACATAACGATTATCGATCGTTATGTTATGTCGATGATTGTTTACCGATCATCTCAGGTAACTCAAATACAGCTGATTTATTACTTTCTAAAATTAACCAAATCCACCCCAATATTAAATTCACCATGGAATTAGAATCATCCCAATCAATTAATTTTCTTGACCTCACTATTACCAGATTAAATGACCACTTCGATTTTAGTATCTTTAGGAAACCGACACAGACTGACCATGTCATACCATTTTCCTCTAACCACCCAATGTCACATAAACTTGCCGCCTTTCACAGTTACATACACCGCCTTGAAACAATTCTCTTATCACAAATCAATTACAATAAAGAATTAAACATACTTCGCCAAATAGCTTTTAATAACAGTTACGATCCACACATCATAGACAAGCTCATTCATAAAAGACAGCTAAAGTCTTATGACATGCTGTGTTCCCTAGGGATTCGAAAACCAAACCTACTTATGCTTCCATACCCTTTCACCAAGATAGGCTATCTGGGGATA
Organism: Diabrotica virgifera virgifera; assembly: GCF_917563875.1. NCBI lineage: Eukaryota > Metazoa > Arthropoda > Insecta > Coleoptera > Chrysomelidae > Diabrotica > Diabrotica virgifera. Next base: position 152,631,126 of record NC_065451.1, on the reverse strand, counting down.
TTTCGAATATTATCAAAAGATCAGTAGACACCATCCAAATCTCTTTTAAAGTATCCAGCAATTTAGGACAATTTCTATCTAATTCCAAAGACAGTATCCATTACATGAATCGTAGTGGTGTCTATAGACTACAATGTTCTGACTGTGTCGCTACTTACATAGGAAGAACTTGTAGGTCACTTGCTTCTCGCTCTCTCGAACACACCAAAAGAGAGAACACCTCTACCTTCTCTCAACATCTAAAACATAAAAATCAGACTTTGAATATCCCAGATGATGTCGCTCTACTTCATAACATCCCACAGAAAGTCTTCCTAAAACTAGATTTGTACGAGGACCTAGAAATAATCAAAGAAAAACAAAAAAGTCCGAATTGTGTCAACCGACATGTCTCGTTCAATCGGGACTTCCAACCACTCCATCAACAACTTTTTTCTTAACACATTTACAATACTACTTTTCACCCTCCCTTACACTGCTTTGTTTATATTCACAATATAATTCATCTGGTACTAGCCACAATATTTCTTTTTCATCTTCAGCCATCGAATCACTTTTATCTATCCATAACATATATATAAATTACTGACATCATCATCCACATACATCATCATTAAATAAATTTCCATCTACAAACAACCTATCATCATATTTCTACATAGGACCATTCTCACCCTACCTTCTCAATCTGTCATTACCAACTTAACACTCATCTACAACAATATCAATCTTAATTTTCTTTCTGGGTCCCGTTCCTGTTCTTCTCTCATTAAATCCCTCACAAACACCCCATACCCCCAGTTCCTACCCAGCAATTAAACAAATTCCGACACTAACTTTTTTATTTGCGTACACCTCAGTGTTGTTAACTCCGCAATTGAATATTTCCGTAGAGGGCGCTTAAAAAATCCGTAGAAACCCGTAGTGCAGAAATTTGACAGAAAATGACACTTGACAGACCAAAAAAAGAAGAAGAATGACACTTGACAGACACAAAAAGGAGAAGAATGGTACAAAACAGAAGAAGAATGACACTTGACAGGTAAAAAAGAAGAAGAAGAATGACACTTGAGAGACCAGAAAAGAAGAAGAATGACACTTGACAGGCCAAAAAAGAAGAAAAATGTGACTTGACAGACCAAAAGAGAAGCAGAATGACACTTTAAGAGCAAAAAATCCCCATTTTAGCTTCTTGATGGCTGCAGCTGAAAAATCCATAGAAATGTGGTCGATATCCGAAAATCCGAAATAATTTTGAAAATCCGTAGATCTACGGAAAAATCCTTAGGGTTAACAACTCTGGTACACCTTAGCGTGTACCGAGACACAGCGTTAGAGAGAGAATATATGTTTATTGTCTAAGAAAAAATCTTGTTGACAAACACTGTTTAAGAGTTTTAAATAAATAAATTAAATTAAAATATGACTAAATATAAAATATAACACATAACACATTTACATTATACGCTGTGAGCTTCGCTGGTGTCGCTCCTAGCGGACTATTATTCAACTTTCACCGGTAATTTTTAAATTTATTATTTAATTGTTATCGCTTAGTATTTACAACGCAAAAAAAGTAATTAAATTGTAATGGATTTTTTTAAGATTTTGCTTATCATTTTGACGTTCTATTGACAAAATATGAATTTCTTACTTCGGATACTTTCACAATTATCGTGTAGATGACGCTAAGATTAATGGATTAATAGATTAATAGAACATTAAAAAAACTTAATTTCAATATTTAAAACGTAAGCATATTTAAGGTAAAAATATATACCACAGCTTTGACCAACTAATATTTTTTATAATTAATCTTTTTAATTTTAATTTTAAATTAATCTCTTTGACATTTATGTCAAATTTCCGGTAAAGGTTTACAGACTTGTCACTACTGGCGTTCGCGAATTTGTAAATATCCCCTCTACGTACGAGCTCACAGCGTATATAACAACTACAAAATATGTAGTATTGTCAAAAATAAAAAACAAACAAACTACAAGCTGTAAAACTAAATCACAAACAATAATGACAAACAAATTGACAAAAAAAAAATATACACAAGATCACAAATACATCAGCTCCAATGGTCCTCAAAAAATTCTGTCAGATCATAATAGGCCCTCTTAGCGAGCAGTCTATCTAATGAATTTCTAAACTTTCTAATAGTTTCCAAATTTTTTATTTCACTAGGTAGTTTATTAAAAATTTTGATGCCGTTAAAAATAAATGAGTCTTTGACTAGTGTGCTTCTAGGTGTAATCAAAGCTAAATTGCTAGCAAATCGTCCAGATCGATTATTATTTTCATATAGATGTTTATTCTTAAAAATAATGCTTGCCGTTTCCAAAATGAAAAGAGATACAAGTGTAAGGATACTGTGTTTAATAAATAAAGGTTTACACGTTTCTCTAGAATTTACCTGGCACAACAGGCGTACTGCCTTTTTTTGAAGCAAAAACACACTACTGAAAAGCTCCTGACTACACGCTCCCCAAAACTGAATTGCGAATCTAAGATGTGACTCTACTAGTGCAAAGTACACAGTTCTTGCTTGGGCAAAACCAAGCTCCCTTCTAGTCGACCATATTGCATAGCATCCAGATGCAAGTTTTGAATTCAAGGCTTCGATATGCGATTTAAATTTAAGGTCAGGATCAATATTCAGGCCAAGAAACCTGACGGACAGCTGAGGTTCAAGTTCCAGATGTAATTCAGGCATAACATGTTTAAAACACAGAAGCTTGGTTTTTGAAGTGTTTAATGTCAAAAAGTTCGCCGTGCACCAATTTCCAATCATTAAGAGTTCCCTACCTACAGATTGGCGTAAGACATTCAAATCTTTAGCATGCCATATAAGAGTGGTATCATCTGCATAAAGGGTGAAATGAGCAGATACATCAAGGTAGGCTAAATCGTTTATATATACCAAAAACAGAACTGGTCCCAATACCGAGCCTTGGGGCACTCCCCAAGTTACATTCATCAAGTCAGAGTCACAGTCTGTCCTAACAAACTGACTCCTACCCGACAAATATGACTCCATCCAACTCAGTGACTTATCTTTAATTCCGTAGTGTTTAAGCTTCTGCAGCAGCAAACCATGATTGACACAGTCAAAAGCCTTCGTCAAATCACAGAACACTGCCGCAACCATCTCGTCTAAATTAATATTATTGTAAGCTAGCTCTAAAAAACTGAAAATCGCGTCGGTCGTGCCAGTGTTACCACGGAAACCAAACTGTTTCGGACTTAGTAGTTGGTTAACCTCTAAAAATTGTATTAATCTTGCTTTAACAATTTTCTCTATTATTTTTGCCAACGTAGGTATCAGAGAAATTGGCCTGTAATTGGAAGGGTTTATGTGATCTCCACCCTTGTGCAATGGAATTACAACATTTATCTTCAGGAAATCGTGAAATGTGCCAGCATTAAAACTATCATTAATTAAAATAGATAAAACATCCAAAGCAGAGTTTGGTAGATTATTGAAAACTCTTATAGAGATGTCATCATAACCCGAAGAGTTTTTGTTTCTGATTGATTTAAATATCTCTTTCAATTCCTCAACATTAGTATCATAAATTATGAAGGGACACATAACTTCTGTTTTCTTCAGATATGACAAAGGATCTGTACCATGTCTCAACTGTGCTGTTAAAGTTTCGGCTATGCTACAGTAAAATTCATTACAGTCATTTGGAAGTGGAGTGTGATGACTATTACCTGATCTGTGTTTACCCCTTAATTCATTTATTATAGACCAAGTTTCCCTAGTTACATTTGAGGAGTTTTCTATTCTATGCTTGTAGCAGTTTTCTTTTGCAGTTTTAATAACATTTCTGTATATCTTTTTATATTGATTATAATAGGTAACAAACCATTCATCTTGGTAATATTTTTTGATATAAGGGAGCGATCCCATGGTTTTGCAGGAATTTTTAATGCCATTTGTAATCCAAGGTTTTCTATTTTTAATTTTAATCTTTTGTTTAGGAAAAGACCTTTCAAAAAATTCACATATTGTATTATGAAATGATTTAAATGGCTCAGACGATTGTGATAGGAGAGAATACCAGTCAAGACTCTCGCACTTTAATCTAAATTTACCAAAGTTAGATTTACTATACAGGCGACCAATTTTAAATTTATTTACACTATCTTTACCTTTACTAAATTTCTTAATTTTGATAGAAGCAACAACTGCCTTATGGTCTGACAGATTGGGGTCAAATACAATACATTGAACATAATCCTTCTCAAAGTTAGAACAGAAATAATCTATTAGAGTTTGAGACAATTTAGTGACACGTGTTGCTTCATTAACATGCATTTTTAAATTAAAACAAGTGAGTAAGTTTCTTATTTTCTTTACTTCATTGCAATCATAGTTCAGAAAGTCAATATTAAAATCACCCGTCAGGATTATTTGACTAAACTTTGGAATCCTCAACAACAAGTTCTCCAGCCTTTCCAAAAAAATCTGGACACTGGTTGTTGGAGATCTGTAGATGCAAATAATATAGATATCAAAATTTGTTATTTGTGCAACTGAAAATTCAAATTGTTTTTCTTCAATAAGATCCTCATAATTTATCTGAACAAAAGCCAGTTCTTGCAATAGAGAGTTGTGTACTAAAATAGCAGTACCCCCATGTATAAAGTTTGTTCTACAAAAATGTGAAATCATGGAATACTCGGGAATATACAAGTATTCATTTTCTTCTAGCCAGTGTTCAGTCAATAACAGAACACTGGGAAAGTCATTATATTCTAACATTAAAAATAAATCATCAATTTTATTTCTAGCTGACTGAGTATTAAATAAGAGAAAAGTTAAATTAAAAGAAGATTCTGACTTGTCAGCTTCTAAGTCTGAAGTTGTATTATTGGCGTTAACTGAAAATCCAAATTTTTTTCTGGTCTTGTAAAAGTGCAACAATTTTCACCAAGATCATCTAAAACAATTATGCTTTCTGAATTATGTTCATTGGGTGGTGTTGTATTTTTTAACTGAATAAATATCAAATTTTTATTATTTTTAAAATGTTTTATTTGATTCTCCAACAGGTATGAAATTCTATAGTTGCTCAGTCTATGCCCATATGAATTATTTACATTTAGGAATGAGATTGGTATATATATGATTGGTTATATTTAGGTATATTCTTCTTTTCCTTCTTTAGTTTATTGGCCTCCACCTACTTGGGTATTTGGCCAGCTCGTCGTAGGGTAATAAAGGAAAAATATTTGTATTCTAATGACATTTATCGTATGTCGTTGTAATAATATATACCAGTTTGTTGAGATTGGAGTTTGATATAGTTTTTGAAGGAAAGAAAAGAAGGTTTACTATTGAAAATAAAACCATTTTGTAAAAGTAAAAATTTTCTATGAATAGTTCAAACGAACAAAAACACTTTTAACGTCACATAACTGTATTTTTTACTGACGTTTATAATGTCTAATTAATTTTGTTTAATTTTTGGTGTAAAATGTAAATGCAAAACCATATGACGTCACGACGCGTTTTTTGCTGGCTTGAATAATTTGAAATTTTAATCGTCTTTAGGGGAAAAACGAAAGACAAACAAAACTTTTTTATCATTGATACATGTTTTAAATTATGTTCTGTTGTGATTTATAACATTTTTTTCCAATTTTAAATTTTATGCAAGTTCCCTAGTTCACAAAAACCCATGCAAGTCGTATTTGTCTATGTATGAAATTTAATAAGAAAAATGTTTCATCCGGTAAACAGATGGGCGAAGGTTGACCTAGATTCGGATCTCATTTATTAATTGATTTAAAAAAAAAACCAATTGGAAAAAGCCAAGGATTGAGCAGAAGAAAAACAGGAGCATGATGTCTTATAAAGATGTCACCATGATACATAAGTCCATTTTGAAACAATTACTCACCTGTTGATTGCGCTCTGAGTACTCTGTAACTGCATCTTCGACAGGAACTGGTACTGGGTATTCTTAGACAAGGCTTGATAAGCTGCAGCTGTAGCGTTCAAACCTTGCTGTCTCATTTTAGGCACTCTTGGTATCTTCGCTGGGGGTTCCCAGTCTACTGGCGGATCTAAGTTCCTTTCAGGTTTGAATTTTCTCATACAGGTCACCAGATGCCGCGACAGTTTACCTTTACAGAAAATGTATATTAACATGGGTTTGCAAACATTATAATACATCAATAATGTTACGCCTGGAATGTTGGCACCTATTTAGTAAGACCCGATATGTCAGTGTGATATTTGAAAGGGTACTAGACAATGTATTCTAAGCAGTATGACGAATGCATAGAAAATCACCCAAATGTATTTGCTCAACCCCTAATGAAACGTCCCGCTCAGCAAAGATTAAGAAAGCATCTTCAATGTGATCTGCCCGTCAGATTTTTTGATTTAGTTAATTTTCTAAACCAAACCATAGGTTAAAGAAAGAACGTAACCAAACCATACGTAAGAACAAAGCATACGTAAAAGAAAACTGTCACTATGTCTCTAAATGTTTTGTGTTACTGTCAATATCACTTGCCTATTGTAACGTTTACAGATCGCAAATGGGGATGGTCACAAGCTCGAGGTTACCTCTTCTTGGCTCGAGGCTCGGCTCATTGGACGAGCCCAGATTCGAGCTCAAACCGGTTTGTTTCTTGCGAGGCCGAGCTTCGAGCCTAATCAACTTTTTTTCGAGCCGAGCCGAATTCGAAACGAGCCGAACGAATTCGAAACGAGCTGAGCTTTTCTTAACGAGCTTGTCGTAATATTTTAGCTAATACTCCTAATACTTTTTGTAATTCATTTATTTCTGCTACGACTGATACTTTTGTTTGAGAATAAGTAATTCAAACTACAAATGTTTCTTTTAAATATACAGTGTGTCCGAATTACATTCATTATGTTTTCGAGCTCTGTTCGGCTCGGCTCGAACTATTCGAGCTGAGCTGACACGAGCCACGATCTAAACCTGCAGCTCGAAGCTCAAGCTTGTCAAAAGCTCGGCTCGGCTCGAGTCCATCCAATCGCAAATTAAATACGTTTATTAAAAAAAATGTGAAACTTACCTTTTTGGTTGTCCTCAAACGGACAATTGGGACATTGATGGAACGCAGGAGCTCTCTCCAAATGACCCCGTACTGCATGTTCGGCTTCCATGTGAAACAGAATATCATGTGGGCTTCTGACTTCGTATGCACAGAAATTACACTTATAAACAAAGTTCTTCATATGAGGAGTTTCCAAGTGATACGACATAGCCAGCGCCGATTCTGTCTTGAAGTTACAAAATTCACATTTTTTCAATACAGTCTTGAAATGTTCGTTATTTTCTTTACTGTACTGCAGGTTCTTGACCAAGGACTTTATTGTCTTTTCTGTTTCTGGATTTGAACCACCTTAAAAATAAAAAAAAAAAACTGTATATAAAATGAACACGAAAACTAGTACATTCTATAAAATCATCGTAAAAGGAGTGTAAAATTAAAAATTAGTATATTAACACTAACTTTATCGTGTAGAGATATTAACGGTGAAATTCTACATGATAAAAACTTAGTTCTAAATAGATGGGCAGATTTCAGATTATGTTGAACAAGGCGACAACATAGAAAATTATGTATACTTAAATCACAATAAAAACGCACTAGAAATAAACAAACCAAGACACGTTGAATGTTACGAGGAGCACTCCCGGATCATGATCTACAATTTATAAACTTTGTAAATCACGATTTGGGAGTGCTCCTTGTAACATTTAACCTGTCTTGGTTTGTTTATTTCTAGTGCATCTTTATTGTGATTTTAGTATAATAACAAAAACTTAAAAATAATAAGCCCCCAGGAATTGATGAAATCTGCTCTGAAATATATACGGAAGGTGGTCACCATCTTTTAGAAGTGATTCAACTGATAATATCTATATAGCAGTACGAACTGATCCCAGAGGAGTGGCTAAAGGGAATAATATGTCCACTCCATACAAAGGGTGATGAACTTGATTGCAAGAACTATAGAGGCATTACTCTGTTACAGTGGCGGCTCGTGATTTTTACAATAGGGGAGGCTATACCTAACTGTAAAATATCTAGACAAATTTGCACTAGCAAAAAAATGCGCCAAAAAATGTAATTTAAGGCCCCATCTTTTGACCATTTTTTATTTACATTTCATAATATCATCCTAATTCATAATTTCATGATATCATCATTTTAAAAATAGTTAGTCTAATAGTAAAAGTTAAATACCAAAGTTTGTGTCGTTTATTTGTTAACAATTCCATCTATTTGTAAATAGGCACCTATGCATATCAAAATAAATACAGATTTGAAGTTTTGCAGTCCATACATAATGAAGCTTCAAATTTTTTAAGATATTCAACTGAATTTTTTTAATTCTAAACGCGGCCTACTGCGAATTCAAAAACACGATAAATTACCGATATTTTGCTTTGAGTTAGAGATATCGGAAAAAGTTATTTGAGCAAGTTGTTCCAAATATTATTGTAACCCCACATACCAAATTTCATAACAAAATTCGCACTTTTAGATTTTTCATTATTTTTAGTCAGGACTCTAAAATTCGTTGTCCCGAAACGCACCCAACCACCCAACGGAGCTGAGAAGCTATTCGGCCTCCCTTGGTATATCTCCGGGCAACGTGTGATGGCGCCGTAGATGCCACTGTTAGGAGACCGGGTCTCCGTAAACGCCTGCTGCGCTGCACGGAGCATTAGCAACGGAGAATGCTGGGCTTCTCGGCTCCGTTCGTGCATCTCGGGATAACCCAGGGTCCTGCCTAAAATAATATGTAATAAAACTGAGACGCGATCATATCATGCATTCTAATGCTAATGCTCCGTACGTATGGATAATTAGTGATAATATGGAATTTACACGTTGTATAATAGTGAGAGTAATTGTTGTTTTCGCGATTCATGATAAACAAAACAGTATAGAGTATAGAGTGTGTAAAAAATTTATGGGGAGGCTGAGCCTCCCTTGCCTCCTCTGACGAGCCGCCACTGCTCTGTTAGTATCAGCATATAAAATATTTGGAACATTCTTTTTGACAGACTTTTTACAAAGGATATTATTGGACACTACCAATGTGGATTCACTGCTAGGAAAGTCAACTATGCACCAAATATACACACTACACACTTAGGCTTTTAGAAAAGACACTAGAATATAATGTAGACACTACACTTAAATCACAATAAAGATGCACTAGAAATAAACAAACTAAGACATGTTGAATGTTATGAGGAGCACTCCCGAATCATGATTTACAATGTATAAACTTACACGAGAGCAGCAAACCTACGCCTATTTGATGACGACTCCAAAAAGAGTGGAAAATCGTCGATGTAGAGTGCTGGTTTGCGCTCCCTGTTCTAAGTGAAAAATAAGACGGTTTTGCCTTCGCATTGCGACTGAATAAAAATGGAATTTTTATTTTATTTTTATATTGGTCTTTACTCCTTTGAGTAACTAGGTCCATTTTCCATTGGAATTTACCAGCTGAACAGATGGGGTCGTAAATTGTAAGTTTTTGAATTCCCTCTTGTCTTCTTCGCTTCAGCATCCATCTGGCTTGCAATTTTTAGAAGCCATGGAGGTGTTACCACGGAAATGGACCAATAAGTTTTCAATTAAAAATATTTTAGTAATATTTTTAATAATTTTCAATATTATTAATGCTTCTATTAGGTTGAAAACTTTGCCTTTCAGTTGCCAGATGACGCTAGTCACCTAATCCATAAACGTCAGTTGCAATGCGGGCATAAGCTTTCGTAGTTTTGTCACTTCGGGCAGAGCGCAGCAAACCTATGCCTCTCTGATGACGACTCCAAAAAGAGTCGAAAATTGTCGATTTAGAGTGCTGGTTTGCGCTACCTGTTCTAAGTGAAAAATAAGACGGTTTTGCCTTCAGCAACTGAATAAAAATAGAATTTTTATTTTATTTTTATAAACTTTGTGTTTGTGCGTTAACTTAAATTGACAAAACTGTGTTTGTGCGTTAGTATGGTATGGTTCATCGGGGCAGGGCCCACTTGTAAACGCTTTAGATACTTAGACCTCCTACGGCAGGTCCATTGTATCATCCCTATCATATGGACTAGGTCCATAAGAACCTGGTCTTCCGCGTTTCTGGAGCCCAGGTTGCTCCGGGTAAGGTTATGGTCTTACAGAAAGCCACAAGTACCACCTCTCATACGTCAATGACGAGCACTACCAGAAGATTTTCTCCTCCTCATCTCATAGACGACACAATGGGCTCTCCGCCAATCCAAGCAGATGAAGGTGCTGCCAGAGTCTACAGTGGCCGGTAAGCATACTGACCACCAGAGAGTCTACGGTCTGAAGTCTAGAAGGAGTGGGGCTGTAAATATTTTGGATGACCCCACTACAGTCTAGCTGCACGACAGCCCAACCTGTCTCATACCTCCACAACTGTCCCAAGAGTCTTGGAATTTCCGCAAAAGAAGCTCTTTGAGAATTACCTGACCAGTACTGAAGGGCACCCCACAGACAGAGTAGATGAACCCCGTCTTGCCAATGGTTCAACACCAAATTAATAAGAGTTGAGTGTATACAGTAAAACCTCTGTTAACCGAAACCTTTTTAACCGAAACATCGTTTAACCGAAATGACTGAGAGTTTCGATAATATCGTCAATAAAAGTAAATCTTTATCATAAAACGACTATAATAATACTTTATTTGAAATAGGATAAAATAATATAAACATGCTGAAGTGCATATAGTCAAAACAATACAAGTATTGATATAGTCCATAACATAATTTAAAAGTAAAAAACTAAAACTAATTTAAAATGTCAATACCTAAAGCCACAAACATTTGATAATTTAAAATTTAAAAAGTTTAACTTAAAAGTTAAAAGTTAAACGGAAACAATTCGATGTTAATTTGTCAACATCAACTAAAGAACGCAATTAAATATACAACACATTGCGAAATTACTTCATAGTATTTTTAATACTAACTTTGACCAAGAGTACTATGTAATTTGATACAAGAAAAAAACAAAAAACAATGTTATTTTTAACAGAAATTCTTGTTATCCGAAACGGCCAATTATTTCGGTTAACGGAGGTTTTACTGTACTAGTAAAATGAATACAAGAGGATGGCCAAAGAGAATAAATATGGTGAAAGAAAATTAAATAGTAAATCTCTATGAAAGGGATTAATATGTATATACAACCTAACATAAGAACATGTAGACAAAAGATACAGAAAAATGTAACGATGAATATACAATTAAAATGACTTACCTTCTCTACTATGTTTTCGTTTCTGCTGTTTCAACAGATCAGTTTGTACAAATTCTTGAACTAAATTAAATCCTATATTTATGAAGAATTTACCAAGAGGGCTATCGAAGTATGAATAAGGCTTCTTGGCATCCTCCAACTCCTTTTTAGAATCAGGAACAAAATTTGGATCAGACTTATCCTGTGAATATAAAAAAGAGAAATTAGAACAATAATAATTAAATCAAGATATAACATGTCAGGTTAGCTAGTACCTTAGCTCTTAGCTAGAGCGCCAAAAAAAACTCAGTAAATTGATCAGAGGGGCTAAAACACACATGCTGATAGAACTTGTGCGAGGCGCTGGAGAACGATGTATGGGGCGAAGCATATAGGATCGCCACTAAGATGCGAGGTCAGAGACCCCATATAACCTGTGCGACGACAAAAGAAGGAAATAGCTAACAACCTGTTTCTTAATAAACCCATAAATAACTTCCTGATTGAGACGATGTTAACTGCCCCGAGGAACTGACGTCAGCTGAACTCACTGGAGCTGCCAATTCCATAAAAATAGGTAAATCCCCTGGACCGGACCATGTGCCACCAGAGGCGATAAACTACTAGTAAATGAATGCCCAGAAACTACTAGAAGGGCACTAAATGAGCTACTAACAAGAGAAGAATTCCCAAATCAGTTAAAATTAGCGAAGCTAACTTTGATTCATAGACCCGGTAAAAATCCGGAAGAAGCCAATTCATATAGGCCTATATGTCTCCTTGACTGCCTAGGGAAATTATAGGAAAATCTTATCAAAAATCGTCTAAAAGACGAACTGAGTGAGAGAAACCATCTCCAACAGACAGTACGGATTCAGAAAAGCTAAGTCTGCAATAGATGCGGTAAAACATCTAACTGACGCTGTAAAGACCACGAGGAAAAGATGGGCCGTACTAGTTATGTTTGATGTGAAAAATTCCTTTAACTCTGCCAACTGGGCACACATCATAACTAAACTGGAATCAGCACGAGTGTCAGGATACCTTATTAATATCATTAAAAGGTATCTTACAAATAGATACGTCACGGTGGCAAAAAATACAGAACAAAAGCTGACAGCCGGTGTACCGCAAGGTTCCGTATTAGGTCCAACACTCTGGAACATAATGTATAACGGGTTACTAGAAATTGACTATGGCAGAGATACTCTAGCTATTGCCTACGCAGATGATTTGGCGCAGTGATGGCTGACATGAACCGGGAAATCGAAGACAAAGTAAACACATGCTGCAGAATGGTCAATAGCTGGATGGCTACAAACGATCTGGAACTAGCCGGAAACAAAACGGAAGCGGTCATATTGAAAGGACCTCGACAAAGACCTGAGTTAAGTTTTCAGATTGGTACTACAACAATAAGACCTACAAACTGTGCAAAATACCTAGGCATATACATCGACACAGGTCTAAGGTTCACGAAACATCTGACAAATGTAGTCCAGAGGGCAGAAGCAAGAACGGCAGCCCTACAAAGGATCATGCCGAATATAGGAGGCCCAAGCAGCCAAAAACGAAGAATGTAACTGCGAGTGGTACAATCGACCCTCCTATATGTAACCCCCATTTGGGTAGATGTACTAAAATATCAAAAATACCGAGATATGATAACTAGGGCTCAGCGAAAGCCCCTACTAAAAGTGACGAGCGCGTACCGGATTACTAGGGAAGGAACGGCACATTATCTAACACACATCTATCACACATTTTCTTTCCCTCGGCTCCTTACCGCTCTTAGGTAAGAGCCGACAACTTCTATGACCAATCTAGGCTGCACAAGGCACTCCCAAGTTTCGTTCGTTAACTGAACACGTACGGGAGTGTCTTGACGAAGACGGGGGGTTTTAGTTGGTAGGCAGGGTAACAGGAGGGCATCCGTTTGCAGGATCTCCCTACACGGGGGAAAATGGACTCGGATGTATTCTTCTATCCTGAATTCAACACACGCCAAGTATGGTACGGTGTTTAGAACATTTCCACCCAAATCCAAAAAAAGGTTAGCTAGTACCTATATCAAAACAGGCTAGATAGTAAATTAAATAGATGGATTTTGGAAACATAGAAGAGCAATATGAGTACATCAAAAAAGGTGTACACGCTGCAGCGGAAGAAGCCAAGGGTCATCTGGAAAGCAGGAGAAACAATGATAAGCCTTACTGGTGGGGCCAAGAAATAGAAGACAAAAGGAAAAAATATCACAGTTACCTAAACACACAAGCAATAACTGATAGGGTAAGGTATAAAGAGGCACAAGATAAAGTTAGGAAGCTTATTTGTAAGAAAACAAATGACAAATGGGGAGAACATGCTCTATCATGGACGGACAGAGTCAGAAATGATTAAGTACTAAGAAGAGCGGGCTTACAGGATAGGGAACTTTTTAATTATGTTAAAAGTAAGAAGACTGCATACTTGGGGCACATATTACGAGGGGGACGATAAACATTTTAGCAACTGATACTCAATGGAAAGATAGACGGTAAGAGGGGTCTGGGAAAAAGATGTCATGGCTGCGTAATCGCCACTGCCAGTGGACAAGAATCCACGGCTGTGAAATGTTTTGCAATGCTACTAAAAACAGTAATATTTTATAAACAAGACAATATATGGTGGAAGAAATATGAATTTATAATTGCTAGACATTTCTGACGTTTTATTTATCACAAACTTTAGTTGATAATGCCAGATTTAAATAAAATATTAATAAATAAAACTCATCATCAAAATTTTCAACAAAATAATAAAAAATACCTGGATAAATTATTTTTGAGACTGGAAATAATTTTTATTTTATTTTAATTAAGTATTAAAATCAAATTTTTTAAATTGAATAATTATAGAATAGAGACAGGACAAAATGAAATTATTGAAGTCGCATCAAAATTTATTCTTATGAATATGAAGAGTTGTACTCTCTAAGAGTTAGATATTAATATGTAAAAAGTTTTATGTTCATTTTTAATAAGGGTTCTGAGAAAAAAAATTCTTGAAAAAAATAATTATTTTTGGTCTTCTAAAGTGTAATAGTACCTTAAGTCTCACGAATTGAGTCCCTCAATGGAATAAAAAAAATGTTACAAGAAGGCAGAAAAGTGTCTCCCAAATTAAAATGTATCTTTTGCAAGGCACTATAGTGGTGAAAAACTAAATGTGCCAAATTTTTTTTGTATACCTCGAAAACAGTTTAAAATAAATATAACTAAAATATTTTTTACTGTTTTTTCTTAACAATTTTCTTTTTTTTTTTCACTTTAAAAAATAAAAGTCCCCTTAACTGCGATAATTTTTTTAATGTCATTTAATGAACTTACCTCAGCTTTATTAGGTTTTTCACTTTCATCAACATCCATTTTCTCGTCCTCAGCTCCATCTTCGCCCTTTTTAGATTCTGCCTCGTCCTTTTCCTCCTTCTTTTTAATCTGTGTTTGGATCTCCTTAACGAAATCCTTGAAGTCTTTCACAGGGGGTTTTTCGTAAACATAAGGGACGATAAAAGAGGGCGCTTCGACTACAAACATATCATCGGTCAAAGTTGGTAGCAGGGGAGTCGTCAGAGCAGGTGTAATCGTGGCGGGGGATAATTTCTGTTGGTGCTGAGCCGACAGTGCAGACGAGTTCACAGGGATGGGCGTAATCGTCGCTCTCATATTGGGTGGGTACATCCCTTGCGCAGGAAGGGCCATGGGGAGTACAGTCTGATAACTGGCGGTGGTTGGGATGGAGTTCTGGGGCTGCTTATTATTTACAGGAACAGGTCCGCGACCTGATAAAATAGAATTAGTATCTATAATAACTAACGTAGGTTCTTTTTTACCCTGAGGAACGCTAGTGCTACTACTACTACTACTACTAGTGTTAGATTTAGAGGCTATTTCTACTAGTCTTTTGGTATCGTTTACAACTATCGGCGGTGCTTTCTTCGGCGTAACTTTGGATTTCTCTGACGGTATCCTCTCCACGGTAATTGCATCGTTACACGCCAGCGGGTCTTGTGGTAGGATCTCTTCAATGTCAGATTCTTCGGAGTCGCCCTTCGGTTGGACTGCCTTTGCTCGAGGAGTTTCCACTTCTGCTCGCACGGGTTTGCTGGACTCTTTTTCATCTTCTTTGTCGGTTTCCGCATAGCTTTTGGTTTTGTTAAGGTTCCTTGAACTCCGCCTTCAACAGAAAGGAATTAACCGACAATTTTGAATAAAAAATTATATTAAGAAGTTTAAAAGAACAGATTTGTCCGATATGTTCTACAGGTTTTATCATAAATTTAATTAGTCATAAATTAACAACATCTTTGCGTTGCAAAAAATATGTAAATATTTTTTAAATTAAATTCTACTGGTGGAAATTGTAACATTGTGTTCAAAAGGTTTACTCAAAAAACTCCAAATAGAAACCAGTAGCAGGTAGGCCACGAAGAAAACCAAAAACGAAATGGGAGAACCAGATAATTGAGAACCTTAGGAAGATGTGAGTTAGAGAATGAAAAGCCGTATGTAAAAAAGAGGAAAAAATGAAGATCTATTGTGGAGGACGCCAAGAATCACAACAAATTATGAACCAAAACGTTAACGCTGACTGATTACCGCGACAAATGAATCGAAAGATACCACGATGCCGATGTATGACGATTACCGATGGGCCGATGGTCTTCTAGAGAAGCTAATCGTCAGTGTTGCTCTTTTGGCGTGATGCCAAAATCTGGATTTCCATTCGTTTCTTAATCCATCGCGTCACGCCATTGCTTGCCGCCAAGCTATCTTGCCATCTGCCCGTGAGTGGCGATACACCGCGTCATGCTATCGCCCCACGCTCCCGTCAATGTCCAAACCCACGTCAATTTTTTAGTCCAGTCGGGTTAGACGAATAACAGGCCTAACCTTGCATTACGAGCTGCCCCAAATTTTATTTTTTTATTCTTTAGGGGGGGACAATAGTAATGTAAATTTACAATCTCGACTGAATTCCGCTATTGCGTTAGCCGCCATCTTGATTTTAAACGAGAACCGTTTTTGCTCAATATCTCCGCCATTTTCAACTTTTCGAGAAAAAGTATAACAACCAAAATTGTTGAAAATGTAATTTTCTATCATTTCTATTTTTACAATTTTTTCGTGCCATCGATATTTTCCGAGTGATAGCGGAAAATAGTGACAGTTATATATAAATAGAGCATAATTATTGAATTATCTCGTTTATTGTTAGTTTGACGACAAAAATGTTCCTATACAAAAATAGAGAGAATTGAATTCTACACAATTTTAGTTTCTTTCATTTTTTGCTAAAGTTGATATTTAAGGTAGTATGTATGCGATAATGGCGCGAGCGTAAGACCTGATTGATTTTGTAGCAATTGTTTTTGTTCAATATCTACGCCATTTTCAACTTAAATTGTTCCAAATATGATTTCCTACAATTTCTTTTAACAATTTTTTCATGCGGTTGATATTTTCCGAGTTAAGTGGGAAAATAGTAAAAAGTGGTGGGGGAGCATAATTACTGAATTGAATCTTTTTTCCGAGCTGCCCCAAATTTTATAATTCTATCCTTTAGGGGAGATCAATAGTAGTGTAAATTTAAAATCTCGACTGAATTCCACGGTTGCATTAGCCGCCATATTGATTTTAAAGAAGAACCATTGTTGCTTAATATCAACGCCATTTTCAACTTTTCGACAAAAACCGTAGGAACTTAAATTGTTGGAAACGTAATTTCCTACAATTTCTTTTCCACAATTTTTTTATGCGATCAATATTCTCCGAGTTAAGGGGTCATATACGTTTCTCGAGCTTAAAAAGTAGTCTAAATGTAATGATAAATTGTACGAAAACTATTGGGCTAATTGATTTCATTTTTTTTTAATTTGAAAGATGGACTCTTAAGGAGCATAAAACATAAGTTAAAAGTTAAAAAAATAATTAAAAACATGGCGGCCGCGTCCAGTGGCGTAGAACGTATTTTTTTTTTCAAGTCAAACAGTGGGCATGATTCAGCTCGTAATATTTATTTGAAACAAAAATTGTTTATTCGTTATCATTTTTTAGAGTCATTGTTCTCGTGTGACGAGAGGAATTTAAGAAAAAAAATTAATTACGGAAATGATCGAAATTAAAAAAAAAAGTAATTTTCACCAAAAAAACTGTCCATTTTTTTATTGCTATTCGAAAATGGTTAAATTTAATCAAAAAAGCTCTCGTTGCACGATAGCGAATCTAATTTAGAATATGTGTGCCAAAAATGAAGTTAATCGGACGAACGGTTAAGTAGTTATCATGCCCACCGTTATGAAAAATGCTATTTCGAGAAAAACGTGTTTAAAGTTTAGCAAGACCTGCGGAGCGACCTGACTAGTTCCGTTTAAAGCAGCTGTAACTTCGTCAATAATTCGAATATCGAACTCGTTCTGGTCTTAAAATGTTTCTAAGAGACGTACCTTTTAAAATAAGCAAAAAAAAAAATAAAATCGATTTTTTGAAGCCGAGAAACGTATATGACCCCTTAAGGAGGAAAATAGTGGAAGCGGAGGGGAAGCATAATTATTGAAATGTCTCACTTTATTATTAGCTTTACGACATAATTGTACATAAACAAAAATAAAAAGAATTATATTTTATACAATTTTTGAAACTTCCAATGAAACACCAACCAAACTAAGTACATAATAGACATAAATAATAACTTATATGCATTAAGTTCATTTAATTTTATTAACTAGCGGGTTTTATTGGTTGAATTTGTCTGTCGATAATTAAGTTTCATGTCAGCTAACATATTTTAATATTTCAACAATTTTTTTTAAATTTTGGACCCCGTTGGGGGGAATTTTCCCATCCCCCCTCTTAGACCCACCACTGGCTCTCTCGAAAAATTGTAGTAAATCGTAATTGCAACAACTTCAGCCCTTACACTTTTTGTCGAAAAGTTGAAAATGGGGAAGATATTGAACAAAAACAATTGCTTTAAAATCAATCGGGTCTTACGCTCGCGCCTTTACCGCATACGTACTACCTTAAATATTGATTTTATCAAAAAAATTAAAGAAATCAAAATTGCTCAAAATTTAATTCTCTTCATTTTTGTATAGGTTACAATTTGTTGTAGAAGTAATAATAAACGAGATAATTCAATAAATCAATAATTATGCTTTAACTGTCACTGTTTTCCCCATAATTCGGAAAATATGGACCGCACGGAAAAAAATTATAATAAACGAAATTATAGAAAATCATATTTTCAACAATTTCAGTTTGTATATTTTTTGTCGAAAAGTTGAAAATGGCGGAGATATTGAGCAAAAACGGTTCTCGTTTAAAATCAAGATAGCGGCTAACGCAACGGTCAAATTCAGTCGAGGTTTTAAATTTATACTACTATTGACCCCCCTCCCTAAATATTAGAAAAATAAAATTTGGGGCAGCTCCTAATGCAAGGTCAAATGGTATCCCGACTGGGCTATTTCGTTCGTTCCACGCTGAGATGTCGAGCAGGCCGCACTGCTGTGTAGTGAATAGTAAATCAAGATAGACACGGAGCAGATTTACTGACCACTTTGGCATCCGGACCTGAATAATTAATTTAATTTATCAATAAGTACAAGGAACTGCAATGCTTGTGAAAGGTGTCTGATAAGAACTATAGAAATAAACAAAACCTTCATATAATCCTGTAATATGCTAATAATTGCTTTACATGTCTCTAGTATTACGACTCCTAACAGTTGGGAAGATATTACGGTTAGAAACTTGAGTTCCTCGTAAGTCATACCCGACGCTAAGAAAGGAAACGATGCACAAAGCCTCTCATGACTCTCATGAGGACCTACAGCTTTTCTCATATTGGTGTATTGTTTCTTTATTAGTAGAGTAACGAGCTTCAGTAATTTGAAGTAAGCTGGCTCGTCCATCCTCAGGAAATTTCTCTAATCACTTGGCTCCAAAGACAATTCGTTTAATTTAATAAGTTAACATGCGTGAAGGTACTCCTTTTTCTCAACCACTCTTCGCACCATTTCTTCTTTTCTTTTTTATAATTACATGATGACAAACAGCCGCCGCACAAAGTAAAAGATCTTCTTGGGAATCCAGACATTGTGAGTCTGGACTGAACCACGTCAAATATGAAATGATAACCAATTTGGAGTGATCGTGAGTGGGGTATGATTTTGGCGTCAATCCATTTGACTGAAGCCATTTGGCTTGACTCTAAATGGATTGACCGTGAATGCCAAGCTATAGAATTTTAGTTAAAATAGTACATTTTTTAACTTTTGTTTGATCATTTCGGCAAAAAGAAATCATGAAAGTAAGATGAATTCATTACAACTAACCAAGTGGTGGAAAAATACATATACCTTGGACACGAAATAAAGATCACAAGGGAACATGCAAACATGCGAACTATGAAGAAGAATAAACCTAGCATGGGCAGTCTATGGAAAACTCAAAGACATCTTTAAAAGCGATATATGTACCAATTTCTTTAAAACGTAAAACATTTGACCAATGTGTGTTACCTGTGATGACCTATGGCGCTGAAACTTTGACATTGACAGCTACAACTTCTAAAACGCTGCAAATAGCTCAGAGGAAAATAGAAAGGTCAATGCTGAATATATCGCTTCGTGTCGTGACCGATATAGAAATAAAGACTTAAGACGAAGAACAGGAGTTACCGATGTAATTTCCCGAATTGCCACACTGAAATGGAACTGGGCCGGACACGTCGCCCGAATCAGTGATGAAAGGTGGACGAAGAGATTACTTGAGGGGAGGCCGAGATTAGACAAAAGAAAGAGGAAGACCCCCTACTTGTTGGACTGACGATCTCAATATACAAGGCGAAAGCGGCGGGTTCGTTGGAAAAAATATTCCGATGAGATTTTTTTGCATAATCACTCACATTCGTGAGACACCCCAGAATAAGGTTCAAGAAGTCACCCACGCGAAAAGTGGTCCAATTTTTTTAATCAAATTGCAAAAATCAATATTTTCGGCACAAAGAATTTTTTTTTTAGATTTTTCGAACCATTCCGGACAGAAAAGGTCTCTTATAATTTTTCTCTAAAGTTGATCGTGTTTGAGTTTAAGCAATTTAAAATTTGAAAAACGGGAAAATGGCCATTTTTAAGACTTAATAACTCGGTTAAAAATGGTTATTATGAAAGTCAGAAAGTGACTAAATCAAATTTAAAGCCCGCCTTCATGATCCTGAAGAAATTTGTGTCATTAATTTATTACTAAGCTGTTATTTTTAATTATTAATAATGAGTGGTAAGATCGTATTGACGCGGCTGTAAATTTGAGTGCGAGTGAGATGTGCTCTTGGACTGCCTAAATGGCATCTCTTTCGCACTCATCATGGACGGCCGCCTAATACGTGCATGGCGCTCATTATTTTTACTTAAAAATAACAGCTTAGTAATCAAATAATGACAAAAATTTCTTCAGGATCTTGTAGAGGGGGTTTTAAACTTTGATTTAGTTACTTTCTGACTTTCATAGTAATAACTTTTAACCGAGTTATTAAGTCTTGAGAATCGCCATTTTTCGTTTTTTTTTTTCAATTTTAAAATGCTTTTACCTCGAAAACGATTAACTTTAGAGAAAAATTATAAGAGACCTTTTTAATCCAGAATGGTCAAAAAAACCTAAAAAAAATTTGTTCCGGCCAAAAATATGGATTTTTGCAATTTGATTAAAAAAATTGTTAAAAAAATTGGACCACTTTTCGCGTGGACGACTTCTTGAATCTTATTCTGGAATGTCTCACGAATGTGATTATGCAAAAAAATCTCATGGGAATATTTCCTCCAAAGAACCCGCTGTTTTCGCCTTGTATACAAGAAAATGTCAAGAAATTGGATGCAAAGTATTCAAAATAGAATGGACAAAAATGAAGGAGGCCTACGTCCAGCAATAGACGCAAAGGGCTGGGTGATGATGATGATGAATCAAGTATTACAACGATATGTCAAAAACGTTGAGTTTCTTAAACATGTTCAGATATATTCATAGTTTTCAGAAGAATTCTAATGAAACTAAAAAGTAAATTTAACAACGTTGTAAAACCAGGCAAATGGCAACCCAATCAATATGACAAGACTTATGGAAAATATTGACACATCTTGAAGGCAGAAGTTTTAATCCAAGACTTTCTTTAGAAGAAGGAGAAGCTTTTAATACAATGTAACGTTAGATATCCACCAGAATACAAAATGTTCCACCTGAAACGACCTCGGTTGCTAAAGAAGAAAGCATTTTTCCCTCAGCACCCGCCTACAATATTATGTCACTAGAATGGCCAGCTTAAAAGGATCTTGAAGAATTAATGTCTCATCCATCCTATTTGGCTCGAAGTGATTATTATGTTTCCCAATTTGAAAATATAGCTCGAAGGTAAGAGACATTCATCAATGCCTGATGAAAATAGCTTATTCCATGTCTTGGATTCTCGATCTACAATGAAGGCATTGCTATGTTGAAGGATTGTTGAAGTAAGTGTGTTTAGCGAAAAATACATTTGTACAAAAACTATCTTTGTTACGTCACGTAGTTATCTACATAATAAATTAATGGTTTGTATTTCAAACGTTAAAAAAATGTCAATACCTGTATGGTTCTGTCATAATCCAAGTTTTACAACATTTTGACATACAATATCAGCAAATTAATCAATTTCTTATAACTGCAGAACTTTTTAAAGGTTGCAATTTCACTGTCAAACTGTCAAAATTATCAAATAGAGGAAACCTTGGAAATAACCATGAAAGGAAACTAAATTATCAAAAAAAGCAGTGACGTAATTTTCTTCTTCTATATCTTAATATTGTCTCTTGCCTTCTGGTATACAGCCATCCACCCATCCAATGGCACTACAGCCCAAACTGGGCATTGGGCTCCTTTAGCAAGCTTCTCCAATCATCTCGATTTACTGATGTTCTTTTCCACGGACGCGATTTTAGGCTTCTGGCACCCTTATCTATTTCGGCTTCCCATAGGTCTAATTCCTTGAATTCTTGCGTTTAGCAATTTTCTGGGGATTCTGTTCTCGTGCATGCGGACCACATGTCCTGCCCATCGTAATCTCTGCGGTTTAGTGTATTGTGCTAGTGTTGGCTCTTTAATTATATAGGTCGAACTAGCTTCAGGACGAACCTGAGGAGGGATACCGTAAAGCCGAAACGTTGTGGTATCAAACCAACGATGTTGAGCTCAACAGCCACACCATTTGCTCGGGAGACGGGATGAAATCTATGACGAAGTCAGACATATAGTATAGAGACCACGCGAGATATACTGAATTATGCTTGCATACAATATGGAACAGAGAAGAGATGTGTAATTGGCCGAAGTTATTAAAAGAGATAATTTACTTTAATTTAGTAAAACCAAAGATTGAAAAAAGATTACGCCTTAATCACTTACATTCTAAATACAATTCTATAAATCAAAAATGAATAACCATTTTCAATTTCGTTGCAAAACGAAAATACAGCCGCATCATATTCTAGTTTAATCAGAGAGTGCAGCAAGCACCTCTACCGGTTTCGAAACTTATTAGTCTCTCATCAGGAGGCACATATGCTGCTCTCTCTGATCAAACCAAAACAAACCCCGGCGTGCAGTCACGGATTGCAACGAACGAAATGGCATAGATGCCCTAGCGGCAACTGCTAGCAAAAGACTGAGTTTTCACTCTAATGGCATATAAAACAACGAAATGTTACTCTACATCCCACCAGACTGAAAACAATGGGAACCTTCTCTGGTTACACCTCCGAGGCTTCTAGAATTTGCAAGCCATACGGATGCTGAGACCAAGGAAGATGAGGGAATTTTACCATTTATAATTCACGTCCCATCTGCCCAGCGCGGTAAAGTTCCAACGAAAATGGTTCCTTTCGTATTCAATAACCTAATCCCTTGTATTCAATAACCAATTCCCTACAATTCTATAACCTTATAGAACAAGTTAACCCTTAACACTACTTACTATCTACATTCTCAAGTGTATTTGTACACATTGTTCGTAACATCGCCGCTGTTCATGAGAGTGGGAGAATCCGATGTAGTTGATTTCACGTTGCTCACAAGAACTTATCTTTCACAGGCCACAACCTGGCGAATTTTGCGTCATGACTTGCCTACAACACCCGTACAAACCACAACTGACCTAGGAATACGGCTACACGACCATAGACAATGATATGTAAGGGTTTGCTCACTACGGAGAGCAATGGATTGTATTCTCGCCTAGTATCTATTGTTGCCGTCCCTTCGTATTTACTCAGTGTTTGTTGTACGTTTGCCGACAGTATTTAAAATATTGCATATATTTTACCTGGTATTGGATATATGGGTACGATACATTGATCGGAGTAAGGCTTGGCGCCTCGTGGTGAGCACAACTTAATAAAAAACCTGTAGAACATCAACACAAATACATAGGTTGTACTTATTCCCTTTATGATTTTTTTATTTATTTTTTATAAGACTTTTTGTATAGGTACAAACCAGTAATCCTGATTTTAATAGTGCCCGATTAATGAGATTATACTTAACTAAATAGCACAGTGTATGGAGGTAAAATCTTCAGTAAACCTCCATAAATTTTCATGAAAATTGGTGAGTGGTTAGAGGATACCTCAAGGAACAAAAGTGACATAGTGCCAACTTGTGCTTCCTTCGAGGTGGATGCCACCCCTTCTCGTAGTGAAAATTAATTTATTAAAAATAACCCCACAAATCGATAGATAGAGAGGGAACACTTTTGTTATATCACGTTACTAAAATAAATCAACACCTTAGAGTTATTAAAGATCAAAGATTTTAATTTTTCGTGGATAAACTGCATGTTTTAAAGCGATTTTTCATAAATAACTCAAAAGTTTTTGCAAAAAGTTATTAATACTAAAATTGAAGATAATAAAAAATCGAATAAATACCTTACTTGAAAAACGTTATAGGTAAGTAATGGTAGGGGAGCCCAAGCGGGGATTTTTGCAGTAACTCGAGCGCGTCAGATTATCATATGGGGAGAAACCTGGTACCCTGTAGATGTACCTCTACCATATATTGCCTCTTAACACAGGGGAGTTCGTTAAGAGGGGCCGAAAAAGAAAATGTATCCTTAGAAAAACTCGAAATCATCAGATTAAGATAAGGTTTAAGTACATGCAAAACAGTGTATGTTTCAAAAATCTGACGATTTGAGCGGGGCGTAAGGAAATGGGTGAGTCACAAAGTTTCACAAGAAAAAACGAATACTTCGTGAAACGAACGATAGATCAAAAACTAAAAAATATGTGCTCAATATTTGTCACAAATCTATCGAATGATACCAAACACGACTCCCCACCGAGAGGGGTGGGGGTAAATTTTAAATACGAATCCCACGATATTTCGCGAAATGAACATCAGATCGAAAAACTGAAA
This sequence comes from Diabrotica virgifera virgifera, assembly GCF_917563875.1. Classification (NCBI taxonomy): domain Eukaryota; kingdom Metazoa; phylum Arthropoda; class Insecta; order Coleoptera; family Chrysomelidae; genus Diabrotica; species Diabrotica virgifera. The sequence goes on along the minus strand of NC_065451.1, from coordinate 152,606,361 downwards.
AATACACTTATTCAATATGTTTGAAAAATCTATCGAATGGCACCAAACACGACCCCCCACGGAGGTGGGGTGAAGGGATACTTTAAAATTTTAAATACGAGCCCCCATTTTTATTGCAGATTCGGATTCCTTACGTAAAAATAAGTCACTTTTATTTGAAACATTTTCTCGAATTATGCATAACTGGCGCTATAATCGGAAAAACGATTGTTGGAAATGGAAAATTAAATTAAAAATAGTAAGTCCCCCTAAAATGAAAAACTTTACTGAACTTTTTTTGGTTTTAGAACCTACTCTTCACTACCCAATAGGTCCCCAAAGCGCTCGAGTGACTGCACATTAGGCATACTTTCCTCCCCTACCATAATTGAAATGTATATTTTTCCGAGGTGTACTCAAATCTAAATATTTAAGCTTAAATAACTAGAAAATTTTTGAAACGAGAATTCTAATTGACGTACCAAAAAATGTACTGGCTGATTGTGCGAAATTCTACGCCGTTCCTACATAATAAAAAATTATTTTTATGTAAGCAAACACTGAAACAATAATATTGTTATAAAAGCAGTTATACAAATTTAGAAAGAAAATGCCCGAAATCAACAGAAAATATTTATATTCAAACAAAAAATTAAATTAAATAATAAGCTCTTACCCCTTGCCTAAATACAATGATTTCGCCAATCGACGTCGGCTTTTTCGTGGGCCAAATAAACGTCTTCGTGAACTACCCATTGTAAAAACTCTGAACACACTGGTTTGCCAAAAGTCTGAATACGATTTTATAAGCAGTAAATTCTTTCTCGCTTCAACATTATTTATAACCCTACCGAGAGGGTGTTTATACCTGCTGGCTATAAATAGATATCGACAAGGACAGCCTGTGTAGACCGAGTGAGATAACTATTTGTTCCAACCCGACAGATTACAGTTCTCGGAATGGTTATGAGTATGCGCAGTAATGCATACTTCTGCGCAGTACAGTTAGAACAAACCTATTAGCAAAGCTTCGAGATGTTCTTCAAAAAGTTTAAACAAAAGAGCTGCTTTGTGTTACACTTTATGTTAAAACTAAAAATAAATTCGAAAAGTGGGAAAAATTATATAGTGACGTAACTTTTTAAATCTTTTTAACGTTTATTTTAACAGCTGGAGCAAACCTATTAGCAAAGCTTCGAGAATTTCTTAAAAAAGTTTAAACAAAATAGCCGCTTTGTGTTACACTTTATGTTAAAACTAAAAACAGATTCGGAGAGTGGGAAAAATTACATAGTGACGTATCTTTTTAAATTTTGTTAACGTTTATTTTAAACAAAACAAAATTGAAAAAATATTGTTTAAACAATTTATAATTTTTATTAATTTATAAATAGTGCATTAGAATTTTATAAGACCTTTCATATAAAAAAAGAATTATCTCAATAGAGAGTTATTGCCAACGTCTTTTAAGTCGACCTGTAATAAAAGATCCTTTATTTTGACATATAAGCATGCGCAGTATTGCGTCTTTTATTTTTGTCTTTTAATAAAATACAGGCCGCCTGTATTTAAGGAAAATTAGAGGACACCTTTATTTTAATAAAAGTTCCTTTATTTTGACATAACGTGTCAAAAATGTGAAGAAAGGTCTAACTTCACTTGTATTTTGAATTTATCTTGTCGCTTCTTTGGATTGATAATTTATGTATTGTGGGATTGATATTTGATTAAACTTTCATCATTAAAGTTGTATGTTGGGTTTTATTTATTAAAAACAACTCTAAGTAATATTCTGAGATATAGATTATTGATGTTTTGACCCAAACGAATATAGAAAAGAACATTTTATTGAAGCTTGAGTTATTACAAGAAGTTGTAAAAAGGAATATTACGTAAATAATTTTAAATTGTTACTAATTACAATGATCAGACTTAAAATATCAGTAACTCATTTATTAAACTCAGTATATTTTACATTTTTCTATAGAAATGAATATTTATTGAAGATATAAGAGATTGAAGATATAAGATCAATATTTTAATGAAAGTTAGGATTTGTTAAAATTCTAGATTCAAAGTTCTATTCAACAGATATATAACAACAGGTTAACAAAATAAAACAAAGGTTCAAGTATTTATTTTTGAAAATTTAATCTTTTATAGATTAGAATCTATAAAGTTTTAAATAAAAAGTATTAATACACTTTCATTTTCATGCCATCTTCTTCTTTTGGTTCTTATCCGTTTCGAATGTTGGAAATCATATAGCAATCGTAACCTTGCTAGCTGCGATTCGAAACAGTTCCATTGATATTCTCCCTCTACCAGGTCTTCGCTTACCTTTGACTGTACCTTGCAATATGTACTGCAGCAGGGAGTAACGGTGCTGATTTATCATATGTGTCCCAGATACTGCAGTTTTATGCGTTTAATTGTAAACACAATCTCCAATTCCTTCTTCATTCCTCCTTGTTCGTGATCCATTTCATGCCATCAGTATTTGTTTATTTAAACATTGCCAAAAAAATTACTAAAAACCAGCATAAAGCTTAATTCTTTTATCTTTTTGTATATCGGGAAGTTTATCTGACAGATTAGAGGTCTTTTCATTTTCAGATAACTAATTATTGGGAAGTTTTTCTCTGTCAGATATCTATTAGTATCTAATCTGTCAGATAAACTTCCTGATAACTAGTTATCCAGAGGTGAAAAGAAAGAAAGAGAGGGCCATAATGGATAAAAGATCAAACGCCAATAGCATGTATATATATATTTATAAATTTATTATTTAAAACCTGCTAATGATCATAAAATACTTAAAATCAGTCACCAATATAATATTTATATTTATTTATAAATTTATTAACAAACTGCAGTCCATTAAAAATAAAATTAGTTTAAGTGCTAGCTTTAAATGTCGAACAATAATTTTAAACAAACACACACACAATTTAGTCGCATTAGATTAGCTCCTGGTTGAAAATGTACTGCCACAGCTTCTATATCAATATCAACAGCACACTCATTTGCCAGTATTTCAACGTTTTCTCTTTTATGTACTACTGCAATATGTAAAACCGAACAAGCTGATATTATTCTTTGAATAAAAGGTAACTTGCATCTCATTACATATGGTAAAATGGGAAATCTCTTCACAATACCAAATGTTCTTTCAATAACAATTCTTGAAGGGATTTGTGATGGATTATAAAAACACAACTTCTGTCTGAAAATTCTGGAATGGTGTCATTCGGTAGTTGTAGTTGAGGAATGGATATCCACTATTCCCTAATAATATATTCTCCAGAAATTCCCCATTACATATACCCATAATGCAAAAGTATTTAAAAACTCCTAAAATAGTATTTCCAATTTATTGCACTTCCATATTATTGGGACCGTGCAAGTTCAGCAAAGCGACCTCTATTTCTACGCTCTGTACTTTTATTCGCACTTTTAATTATATTGGCCAATTATATTAGTCCGGGTTGCTAGATAATTGTCAAGGCCATAGTCCAAAAAAATAATAAGAAGAAAAAATAAGATGCAGGTTATGTTTAGCAAACGTAAACAATTGTATGTAGTAAATAAAATTAGTTATTAAAATGCAGTACTGCAAGCAAAATACAATTAATTAAATTTACCTTTATATAATAATTGCATATCATATCAATATTGTGGAGCAATATATAATTCTTCTGCGTCAATGACAGACGGTATGAAATATACGTCAATTTGACAATTTCAATTGACAATATGAATTATTTAAGATAGTTGCAATATTTCTCCGCGACTCGCGCACGGTCGTTTCTCGTTTCCCTTCCAAGTACTTGCACACCGCGAATTGAAGGATGAGTATTATGGGATATATTATGTTGTTCTCTAAACATCTTTAAATGACAAAATAATTAAATTTAACGTTTTACTCTTCAATTATCTTATTTTAATTTATATCGACAAATGGAATTTTATAGGTTATTTTTTATTTTTATATTTACAAAAATATTTCATGTCATTTGTCAAAATAAAAGATTCTTTAACTGCGTTTGCAATACCACTCTTTTACACCCGTCCTGTATTTGTCCTTTATTAAAGTATCCTGTAATAAAGGATCCTTTATTTGCCGGTGGCAATAACTCTCTATTATCTGCCATAGTTTTTGCGTTATTTTATTTAAATTTTTACATTGGAATTTAGCTATGCCCAGAATCGCGAGGAAAGGTCTAAGCCAGCGGTTCTCAATCTGTGGTACATGTACCACTGGTGGTACATTTCATTTTTTGAGGTGGTACACAAAACGCAAAAACAGCCAAAATCAGCATCACTATTTATAGTTAATTAGATCACCTAATGGTACCAAAAATAATAAAAAGTATTTGGTGGTACATGACACAAAAAGATTGAGAACCGCTGGTCTAAGCTTTTGATTTGAGTACTCGCCGAAAATAATATACATTCAATTACCTATAACTCACTTTGAATTAATATTAAAAGGTTTTTCAAGTAAGGAATTTGTTCGATTTTTTATTTGCTTCAATTTTGGTAATGATAACTTTTTCTAAAAACTTAGATTTTGAGTTATTTATGAAAAACAGCTTCAAACCATGCATTTTTTTCACGAAAAATTAAAATCTTTGACCTTTAATAACTCAAAAAGTATTGATTTGTTTTATTAACTTGAAATTTTTCTTAGAATTTGTCACTCTATCTTCACCCCCGAGAAGGGGTGGCATCCACCGCAGGGTAAAAGCGCAAGTTTGCAGCACCATGTTCCTTTTGTTTGTTGCGGTATCCTCTATTCACCAATTTTTATGAAAATCGATTTGCAGAAAACGTAATTACATACAGAGTGAGTTTTATGTATGGAAACACTCAATTATAATATGTAAAACGGCTTGCACGATTTTTATAGATTTTGGTAGGTAGGAGTTTTCTAATGCGGCCGATATTATAGTGATAATTACATTGTTGTCAGATCTTCCGTTTTTCTAAAAATCTAATGAACTTATATTTTTGCGTTTTGAATTCCTTAAGAAATAATGATTATTTTTCATGTTATATTCCCTATACCTAAATGCCATAATTTCGGAGTTATTGCTAAATTTATTAAAAAAAATTTTAAACAAATTATAAAAATCAATTTTTTTGGTCCGGCTAGATATTATTTTACGTTCTTTTGATCATTGGGAACAAAAAAGGTCTTTTGTAATTTTTCTCAAGTTAATCGTTTTTGAATAATAAACAATTTAAAACTGAAAAAAATCGAATAATGACGATTTTTAGGGTTCAAAAACACAAGTAAAATATATAATTTTTGAAATTACGAAGTACCTAAATTCAAAGCTCAACTCTTCTTCTAATAGCTGCCATAAGACTTTTTGGCTCGTTTTATTCTCTAAAACATTGCTTTTTAATTGTTAATGAAGTGCATATGAGAGGAACGGACGATCGGGCTGCATTAATAACTAAAAACAATGTTTTAAAATAAAACAAGCTCAAATTACTTATCGGTAACTGATAAATAAGGCTTGAACTTGAATTTTGGTACTTGGCAGTTTCAAAAATAAATTTTTTTATTTGTGTTTTTGAACCTTGAAAATCGTCATTATTCGATTTTTTTCAGCTTTAAATTGTTTATAAGTCGGAAACGATTAATGTTAGAGAAAATTACAAAATCTTTTTTTGTTCCCAATGTGTTCCCCAACTTATAATGTGTTCAAATTTTTTTTTAAATAAATGTAGCAATAACTCCGAAATTATGGTATTTAGGTAAAGGGAATATAACATAAAAAAATAATCAGTATTTTCTAAGGACTTCAAAACGCAAAAAATATGTAGGGTGTTCTATTTGAAATAAGAAAGATCATTAGATTTCCAGAAAAACGGAAAATCTGACAACAATGTAATTAGCCCTATAATATCGGCCGCATTAGAAAATCCTTACCCACCAAAACCTATAGAAATCATGCAAGCATTTTCCGATATAATTGAGGGTTTCCATACATAAAACTCACTCTGTATATTATTAACCTGGGTTATTCGATGTCCCGGTAAAAACTTATTTCCTTAAGCCAGGATCCCATGGAATGTGGCGTGGCACGCCAAGAGAAATAGAAAGTATGTAATAGAAAAAGATAAAAACTACACACGGGAATAAACGCAACGTGAAATAGCGTTCCTTCCCTCAAAATTTGAGATGTACGATCCTTTGACTAGGACCGAACCCTTTATTTGCGGCCAGCGCGGGCTCTCCCATAGTTTGTCGGTAAACCAACACGGCTCAAAGGTAGTCAGACGTTGATACAGAGTAGGTACGTACCCCTCCAACCCTTCCGACTCAGCTAGGGGCTGGCACGGCCAGTACCGTGGTAATTTTACTATGGAGGGGTCTAACGACGATGTGTTGGAAGTTTTATTATTTCATGAACTAAACAACTTACTAAAATTTCTACCGCCAACACTGGCGGTATACCCTCGATACTCGAGGAGACACGCTCCACAGGAAAGGTCCGACCGAATTTTCTATTTCTTTTTGCCGACGTAAACTTGTGAAGAGTGCCGCGCCACGTTTCATGGGATCCTGTCTTAAGACAAACCATCTTGAATGATTTTAAAAATGAAGGCATCGTAAGGCTAATCTAAATTATCATATATATTAAAAATTTACCTGGGGAGCTCTTCTACAACTTCTACAGGCTTCTTCTTCTTTTCCGGCGTCGCTAAATCTATGATTTCTGTGGCTGTACCATTTGCTTTTGAAGTTTCAGTATCTACAATCATTACATCTCCTTCGTCCCCATCCTCTCCCCCAGAATCATTCAGTTCAATTGGATCACCGTTGTTGATTTTAGATATACTGACCTCATCATCTTCGTCTGAATCAATTTCATGAATCTCGACGACTTTCTCTTCTTCGAACTTTTTCGTTGACAATTCCGAACTTGTTGCGCTTTGTTTGCTATTTTCGTCATCAATGGTCTTTGACTCGGTATCGTCGTCTTCCGTTTGATCCTCACTGGCTTTTGTTTCTTGGCTACTCTCATCTATTGCTGCTTCTAATTGGCTCTCATTAGTTTCTTGTTCTTCTGAGTTTTTTACATCTGGAGAGGAGTCTTCTTCTTCCTCTTCTTCATCTTCTTCCATTGGAGTTTCCTTTTCTGATGGTTTATCTTCTTGTGGAGTCTCTTCTTCTGCTAAGGGGTTTTCCGATTCTGAGTGATTCTCGATAATACCTTCTTCAGACGCACCGTTACCTTCTTCAGACGCATTGTTACCTTCTTCAGACGCATCATTACTTTCTTCCGTTCCGCTTTCTGGTTTCTCTTTGGTATCTAAACTATTCTCTGTAGGTTTTTTAACGTTGTCTTCAATGTCTTGGTTTTCCATATCTACATCACTTGATAAATCACCGTTTGTAACAATGTTACCTGAAAATGTATAAGTTACAGAATGTTTGTCAATATTTGATGGTTGTGACGTTACCTTCATCTTTGGAAAGCATATCCTCAACCTCGCCCATTTCAGCAACAGCTGCCATAGCCAGTTTCAATTGAACCTGTAAAAGAAATTAATACGAATAAAACAAAATGAATACTGTAATATTTCAAGTTTATTTACTAAATCATGTAAACTAAAAAATAAATGTGTTAATATTGAAATATATTCTCAAGCACAGTCAGTGGTTGCTTGTGCATTTGTCGTAAAAATAAAAATTGTCAAAGAATTGAATATTAAAACAATTTAATGAAATGACCGGATATGGTACAAAAGTCTCATGGATAACTGTTAGACACAAGTACTATTTCATTCTTCCACTAAATAATCATCATATACTCCGTCCCAAATACTTTTTTCGTGCGTCATTAATATTGACGTCACATAGGATTTTAAGAATGTCGCAAATCATTACATGACATTTTAGTTAAATCTGACACTGACAGTTGTGAGAACATTTATATTTATATAAACATCAATATTTATGCAAATATTTGCCAGAATATTAATATTTAAAATAGTTTAATGTAAAATTAAATAAATATAATACCAAATTTCACTATACAATGCCCGAATATACCAATGACATAAAATATTTATATTTACGTAGTTGACAAATTTCTAACCTAGAAATTACAATTGTCATTTTACCATATGATCGATTATTTTTGTGTCAAATTATCTTACTCGTCTCATTGATTGGTTATCTATTTAGAATTTAGAGTATTGTCGTCGCCAATCAATTATACATCTATAAGTATAAATCCGTTTTAATATGCAAATACCCGTCAAGCAACACATAATTTTATAAGATCAATATATGATAATCACAGAGGTACGTTTTTCTGTCGCTTAAAACTGTAATGCGTTAAAGATAATTCGATAATCTATGACGCACTGAAGAAAGGGTTTGAGATGAAGTATATTTTTTCTATTCTCATACATTATGATGTCACTACCTGTATCATAATGAACTTCATTATGATACAGATTTTCATTAAGATACAGATATTTAACCAATAGAATCGCGATATGGCATTCGCGATAAAGGTGGTACACGCGCAGTGACCAATGGCGAGTCAAATACATACGCTTTGACAGTTATCAATATGTAAACAAACCGTCAAACTGACAAACTACTGAATTTATTTGTGTAACAAAATTAATAAATTTGAATATATTTTTTGTTGTGAATGATCATAGAAAAAATAGTGTATACAACTTGCATTTAATTACACAGCCCAACAAAAAAAAATTTTTGTCTTGCTGCCGAAAAAAAATCAACTGATTTTAGTTAATTCATCTGTGCTGATTCCAAAAATACAAACCTTTTCTTTGTATCAGCTCTAGTTTTCGAGATATAACATACTTATCAAATACTTAAATATTCTTACATTTCTGTATATTCAACAACTATAATTGCAATATGTATATAAACAAAATTAACAAATTCTAAGACAAACGGGCAAATGAACAAAAGGGCCTATTTTGGTGTTCATGTAGGAGATCAAGATAAATCCTGAGCTCCACATGTAGTGTGCAAAACTTGTATTGAAAACTTGCGACAGTGGACGAAAGGACAACGAAAATGTTTAAATTTGGTTTTCCGATGGTATGGAGGGAACCAAAAAATCATTTTGACGATTGCTATTTCTGTCTTGTGAATATAAAGGGCATTAATCGTAACAATCGACATACGTGAATATATCCTAACCTGGATTCAGCAATAAGACCAATTCCATATCAGCTTGAGCAGATACCCATTCCAATATTTAGCAGTCTACCTATGTTACCAGAGGATAATGCCGAAACGTTATTTGACGAACTGCAGACTAATATATTTGAGGAAGACGACAGTGATTTTGAATGGGATTCAACACGTCCTGAGTGCTTTACTCAGGAAGAGCTAAGCGATATTATCAGAAATTTGAACCTTCCAAAGGATTCTTCCGAGTTGCTTACCTCCAGACTAAAAGAAAATAATGTTCTTCACCCAGACACCAAAATTACATACTACCGTAATAGAGATAAAAGATATTTTGCCTTTTTTTCTCAGCAAGATGATATGGTTTTTTAAAGGACTGTTAGAAAAAAATGGGTGTATTGGAGTATACACCAGATCACTGGCGTCTTTTTATCGACAGATCCAAACGAAGTCCTTCTACATAATGGCAACAAATATGGAAGTATACCAATTGGGCATTAGAGTGGAATAAATGCTCAACAATTTTAACAAACACGGTTGTCATATGAGTATTAAAATTCATTACCTCCACAGCCACTTAGACCGTTTCCCAGAAAATCTTCACCAAGATATCAAAACGATGGAAGCGGGGTATTAGGGAGATGGGGCTATCACATGATAGCGGATTACTGCTGAAGTCTTCAAAGGGACCGTTCTTTTAAAGCCTTTGCAAGAAAATCATATAAAAGGAAGTTTTTAGGTGACACCGAATAACACATTTTTGTTGCGACGCTGCCGGTTAGGTTAGATGAAAAGTTCAAGTTTTTTTGGCAGATATGTGTGATGATTTTTGTAAGTACATTATTGTACAATAAATATTTTACTTTTTATTCGTATTTGGTTTATTTCATGGGTAGCAGCACTACATATGTAGGTGGTGCTGCGTTAAATTACCCTATATGTTAGAAATGTGATCTGTTGTCGTATTTTCCGAAAACGATCTGATGGAACAAATCTGGTGGCATTTTTGGATTCAGCAGACCCAAATTACCTAGAAACAGTAAAAAAATTTCCGGCAGCAAACTGTGTGTTTACCAGTGTTATCATTATGAAGCTCGTACTCTATACGTAACTCGCCGCATACGGCTCGTTTCGTAACCCTCATACTCGCTTCATAAGGACCATCATTAAATGCTCGTTGCATAATATACTAATAAGCTTTTTTTCATCTCTGGCAACTGTCAATTTGTGTACATAATATGATGTTAATATGCTAAAAAGCTTTAACTTTGTCACGAAACAAAGACAAGTAGGAACAAACAACAGAATCAACTATTCTAAATGGGAAATACGCCACAATTTAACTAAAAAAATGATTTTATTAACGTTTCGACGACCACATCAGACGCCGTTGTCAAAATACAAAATATGTATTAATAAATTAAACAAAAATATTGTTGCTAAGTAAAAAATTCTTCTAATAATTTAATTTAATCTGACTCATTTATATCGGCAATTCAGTCATTATATTATATATTTTACAGTAGAACAGTTTAAAACGATATTGCCAATATTTATGAGTTGCGTTCCTGGGACGACTTTACTGAAAGATAGTTCATTCGATTACATGAAATCAACCCAAACTCAAGAATATCCGACACAAAAATCATAGCATGTGATCTGTCTTTAAAAAGACAACCGCATGCAAAATTCTGAATATATTAAAGTGCCTTTTCCTCCCTTGAATGATTACTGGAAACTTCATTCTCGGGAGGAAAAGTAGCCCTTTCCTCCCTTGTTATACAAATAGCTATTATTTATTAATGTGATGTAGGTAATGTTAAATGGCAGCTTACTATTTTTTTAATTTAAGCTGTCTATCCAATATGTTTTATTTATGTTATTATATACGTACAGCATGTCTACTTAGTTGGACAAATAATATTTATTATGGGAACTTTTTTATGTTTAATTTTATGAAAAAAAAAAGAGTTATTCTTCATAACAAGCTCTGCATGATCTAAGACCTAAGATTCAAGAATTAGATATAAAATGTTATCTATATTGTACGGGGTATGTTAAAAAACATGAATTTCGCTTAAGAATAAAGTACCTTTATTTCTCACATTATTGAAAATTGTTACTATAAAAAATTGTTTGAAATTAAAATTATGTTGTAATATAATATGCAATTACATCCTTTTAATGAAAAAAAAAAAAAATATTTAAAATTTTTTCTCAAATTATTGATACTTTAAACCATTTTCATCATTATAACTCTTTTATTATTAATTTGGTGAAGAAAAGTTATTCTTCATAAAAAGCTCTTCATGGTCTAAAACCTAAGATCACAGATCACTCAACTCTCTTTAGATGTTTCACGCAGGTATCTCAAGGTCATCCTAAACTAAATGTCATTTTTAGTAATGATACGTTTTTTGAGATGTCGCCATGCACCTGGAGTGAAGATTTCTTCTATATCACTGAGTCTGAGTATCATTATAATTTGTCAATTGTCATTAGGGAGTTTTTGTTGCTATGTAACGTACGCATCTCCGTATACGTAAAGCAACTAACGTGTCGTAGAGGATGAATGTTAAAATAGGTAGTTTTTGTAACTGCCTTAACGTAACGTAAAGCAAATCGTAAAGTCATTTTTAAATTCCGTTGACATTTAAAAAAATAAAACAATGTTCACACAATATACAATTAATATACAAATGTAAAAAAAGATAAATGAATGATGAAATTGTATGGTTTTAATTGCTTCTATTTAAATATAAAAATATTATTTTTCCTTAGGTTAAAATTTTTTTATTTTTGTTTATACCTACTTTTTAGTTGTAAATTATTGTATACCTACATCAGAATTCCAGTAGGTATAATGTAAATAGTGTGGTAATATTTATTTGAAAATTTTACTGAAACTAGGTCATTTGTTTATCTAGTTATTAATTGTGGTGATCACTGTATTTCTTAAATTAATACAAGATTTATTTGTTTTGCTTTATTAATAGACAACTTAAAAACAATAAAATTTTAAATCTATTATGAAGTTCCAATTTCCAATTACAAACACAGAATAATTTTACTCAAATAGACTAAACCAATAACCAATATAACCTTAAAATGTTTATAAACGGGTAGTACGCTGATGAAATGTTCATTTGGTAGGTAATCGGGCAAGATCCTCGTGTGCATTCGGTGACTTTCGGCTCGATAGGGATGCGTATGAACCTAACGTACCAGCCCGTAACCTTAGGTAATACGTATCGCGATACGGGAGTTCAACCATTAATGCGCAAGCGTATATGTCAAAAAGATGCGTTACGTTTACGTATTTGTGTGCACAAAAACTCCCTATTGTCATCATTGTCAGTATGACTTTATCTTTATGTCAGTAAATGTTTATCTGATTGTTAGCAATGATAAAAAATCCTGATTTAGATAAAATGGATTCAAATACAGTTTTTGAAACAAAACGAATGTGATTTGAAGATCCCTAGGAAGATCAAATTCCTAGCTTACATTTGCATGGTGAGTTCAACAAATATTTGTTATTAGAGAACAAGTAACACAGTTAGTGGTGTAGGGAAGCAAACGAATGTAACACCAAGTAAGTAACCCCTACTGAAATATATAATTAATAAAAATTATTTTACGTGAAATGAATATGGTTATTATCAAATCAATTATATTAATTTTTTGTTTTAGTTGAAAGTCCTTCAACAAGTAGAGATGCACACATGTTTCAATCATTTGAGATAATACCCTTTTGTAGAAGTATTTGGAACTCAATTTGGAAGATAACTATTAATAATTTCATTTGTAAAGATACGATTTGTAAAAAAGTATATACAAAGTGGTTTTGCTGGTATTAAATAAATAAATAAAAATACGTTGTCATGTCTTATTTTTTCCCAAATGGTATTTTGTATATTTGAAATTAAAAATAATTTGCATATTTTAAAACCAAATTGTCCCCTAAACGGGGACACTCAATGTTAGCATTTCTAGAAAGCATTATAAATCTTTACACGCAAATCTATACATTGAACCACCATCCTCGACATCTCAGTCCGCAGTTGTCCTCCGGTCTGTACGGGCTTGCCCGTCAGCCTGGGGCGCTGCACCTACCTACCCTGACTCTGTGGTCTGGGGTCACTCTACCTAAAGAAGTGGTTTTACTTTTATCCTGAGTTCCAGTAGTATAGTGTTTTCTCTTTTTAGGGTTCACTTTATAATGTAAGAAATTGCTTTGGCTTGGTTCTTTTCAGAACCAGCCACATGCAGAGTAGCAGCAGTTTTTATACTTTTAGGTTTTTGCCTCTTAATGCCTTATTAATGTAAGAGACGGCGCTGAGTTCTTGTCAGAGCTCAGTGTCCCCCTTTGCACTCGCCTTTGTCAAGGCCCGGTGCATTTAACCGTTGCCTTAGCCCTGGAGGGCTGAGGCGAAGCAGATGAACTGCGAAGCCGCCCATAACTTGGAAATGGACGAGGATACGGATAGGCCGGGGGTGAATTGAGTAGCTCCTTGTATGGAATAAGCTAGAGACCCAGACTTTTGCCTAGCTTATTCCCCCTATCCGTAACAATATATCAAACTTTATCAATCTTATACAAGGTATGTCAAAAATATGAATTTCGCTCTAGAGCAAAGTAGCTTTAAATTTTACATTATTGCAATTAGAAGGATATACCTAATTGCACATTAAAACATAGTTTTTATTTCTAAACAACTTTTCATATTAGCAATTTTCCGTATTATGAATTTAAATACATAAATAAACAAAGTTTTCGTTATGCTAATGCTCGCATTTTCAGCTTGTTTTAATATGTGATTAATAATGTGACGTTTAAAAGTTTATACAAATAAAAATTTACTCTACTCATTATTTGTAATGTATTATGCAACAGAAAAATCTCTGCCAACAGAAAAGCAAAAAACAAACCGCTTCAATTGGGCAAGATCAAAGATTTCATGTACCATTAATGACTTGTAATGAGTCATATTCAGTTATGACTCGAAATTTGATGTTTATGTAAGTAGGTGCCTTTTGAAAACGGGTTATCAGAAGTAAAGGTGAAGCAGTCCATAAGAATCGCCTCAAAGAACTGTGAAAGTTCCCAAAGGATCTATGATTTGGAGGTGCAATCAGCAGGTCTAGAAAGATAAGAGGCCTAGAAATTTTAAAGAATAGTTTTGTACCAAGTGCTACCGGGACACTGTATGGTTAAAACTATTAGTCCAAGAAATGAAGCTTAAAATAGGACAAAATCTCGCAATTTTTACAGAATGGATCGATTTGCTCGAAAATTTTAGAATAACTAGTGGATAGTCCAAGGATCAAAATCTATATGATGCCGAAAGGCGCTTTTACGATGGGGGTTGTTGCCACTCCATGTCGGGGGTGGAAATTTGTTATTATATTTTGACCGCAAAAGTTGGTAAAAACATTCATTCTAAGCAAAAAACGTTCTATACATTTTTTTGATAAAATAATTTTCGATTTGTTCGCTATCGAAAGTGTTAGTTTTATATCGAAAAAATCAATGTTTTTAATAAGTTTTCTGCTAATAACTCCAAAAGTTTTCGTTTTATCAAAACAAACTTACTTAACAAAAATGTACCTTTTAAAAAAATAAACAAAACCGTTTTTTTTTAATTTTCTTTAAGACCAATAGTAATCGAGCTATCACTGGCGGCCGGTCAGGGTCGGCAGTGCCGACCCACACATGTATAGATATAGATTTTTTTAATATTTGTATCTGTGAAGTAAAAAAAAATCTGTCAGATAATACAGATTAAATCTTATTCATGGTTTTTAACAGAATTTGATCAATCCGAGCGTTAAGTGATCCCTGCGCATAACAGACTTCTCAAAAAATGAATTATCCGAGCCATTCATCTGACTTTTCGGCTAGCCGTGCCCAACTCATCCGTAGCTTGACGATTTACACGTAAAACTCAACGAAATAACAAGTGGATGATCAAGCGAACATACATTTTCTCCGTAGGCATTAAGCGGCCAGGTACGGCACATTTAAATCTGCCGGTCGGTGTTTCATTTGGAAGCATCGGCAGAAATTGTCAAAAATATTCACGCCGTTTTACGTCGTTTAATTGATATTGTAATTTTTTTAAGTTGTCAGGAATTATCATTTAGTGGACATGGTGGATCGAAGCATTTGTTAAAAATCAAAAATATTAAAGAGAATTAAAATTGTTTTAGAAATATTTACTTTCTGATTCGAAGTGTATTCGTAATACAGAATGAACTAATACATATAATCAAATAGTTACATTTTGAATAACGTTATTGAATCTGAGATTTAGAAAACCATTTGCTTTTCGCTGGAAGTAGATGAAACTTCTGATTATCATGTCATTCACAATTATCAATTATTGTTTTTCGATACGCGTTACATGGTAATATTTATGAGAGGTTTTTAGGTTTTAGAGACGTGAGTAAAAGCAATAAGGCAGAATATATTTTTGGTGTTTTAAAGAACAGATTAAAATTTTTGATATCAAAAATAAATTGGTAGGGCAAACTGGGGCAATCTTATGACGGCGTTGCTGTGCTGTGTGGTGAATTAAATGGTCTCCAGGTAAAAGTTAAAACTATTGCATCACAAGCTTTATTTACTCACTATTATGCACATATAATAAATTTAGTTTTTTTGCATAATACGTGTAAAAAAATAAAGAATATCGTCTTTTCTTGTCAGTTTAGCTCACCTAAACGGATTACTGCTTTAGAACAAATTTGTTTCGAAAAAAAAAAAGCGAACAGTTTGTCAGACGCGATGAAATTTTAAATCTCGGTTAGTTTTATCTAAGCAGATTATCTCTGGTAGTTTTAGTATCTGTAGCAGATTTTCGTGAACAGCTTTTGGAAGTTTTTGATTTTATTATCGAAGGCGACGATTTTGAAAGTGGCGATACCTAGATCCGTGAAGCAATCGGTTTGAGAACTTTAAATAATTACTCTTTTAATATTCTTTTAAATATTTTTAAGAGAGAGTTGGTCCAAGATATTCATTGTTGTTCAAAATAAGTCAACTGACATTATTAATTCCAAAAATAGAATACGAAAGCTGGTGCAAAATCTCAGAGATTTTCGTAATGATAGTAGTTTCCAATATATACGCAGTGACGTTTTGGATTCGCTTGATATTTCCGAACCATTCCAAAAAAGACACCGACATGATACATATCTCGAAAAACGAGTAGGTATATCTTGAAATTTTGGATACCTACTATTATATGCAAATAGATACTCGTTTTTCGAATTTTGAAGATTTGCAAATTTTTGACCTCTTTTACGATTCAAAATTTAAAAGTTACCTTCGCCAAAGAATTTCCAAGATATTTATTATTACAAGTTAGGTACCTACTTAAAAATTATGCCTATCCAAATATTCTCAGAAAGTGGGATAAGTTACCAAATATTTATGTATAATTCTATGTAGTAAGTACTGCAATTCATTACAACAAACTGTTCATCAATTTTCTTATTACACCAATTTCTGCCTCAACTAAACGGGATTTATCTTGTCTCAAAAGAATCAACACGTATTGTCGAAACACCATTCAAGTACATCAAATAAAAAAAAACAAAAAACAACAAAATCTCCTATGATGATTTAAGCCTTTTAGTTTGATGGTATACCTATATGAGGAGACAAAAAAACCTTGCCGACCCTGTCTCCAGGGCCACGAGCCGCCACTGCGAGCTATACTTTATTATATGTTAGCTCTTCTTCGTCAAATGCTAAATATTGTAGTTTCAAAGTCAAAATACGGGAAAACTATGCATTTTTCGAGGATAACTTGTTGAATCTAATTTAAAGTATTGAAAAATGTCTATCTCCAGAAATTAAAAAATGTCTCTGGCTTAAAAATTAAGTGACATAATGAAAAGAATGTCAGTCCCTATTTTTTCAGCGAAGAAGTGATCGGAAGCAACCTCCTAATCACCACCCTAATTAAAATTAGTCATTGGCCTTCTTTGGTCTTCTTTATTTATGTATTAATAATAGGTTCTAGAAGTTTGACCGGCTTAGGATGATTAGTTTTTAAAAAAATGGAGTCAAAAGCGAATATTTTTGTAGTTTGGTAAAAAATGCCATTTTCTTCAGAATAGAAAGATTAGCATCAGAGATACGAAAAAATGTTTAAATATGAAATTGTAGGTTATTTAATTCCCAAGAACTTGGTTTGAAAAAAATTTTTCTACACAGCAAAAATTGAGTGAATCGTAAATAAGTATATCATAAACATTGATTTTTAAAATATATAAAACTAACACTTTCTATAGCGAATAAATCGAAAACTATTAATTTTATCAAAAAAATGTATAGAACATTTTTTACTTATAATGAATAATTTATCAACTTTTGCTGTCAAAATATAATAAAAAGAATGTGTGTGTACTTTGTACGCACGTAAGAAGTTATACTTCTATTATATTTTATAATTTCAACGAAATAAATATACTTAACAGTTACAATACCAAAAATTAATAATAATCACCAAAAATTAACCAAAAGTTAACAATACCAAAAAAAAATGAATATGAATATGAATCATCCGGGATTTGAACCCGCGATCTCTCGATCTCTGGTCCAATGCTATACCAACCGAGCTATGAAGCCCTGTGCTATTGACGTGTCGGATATAATTACACATCACGGTGACAAATAGATTAAAGTGAAGTATAAAAATAGATATTTTATTATCTTACACCCAAGGAAGACAAATCTAAAGACACAAAAATTAAAGAACACTATACTAAGAACATTAATTATTTATATGGGAAATAAGCCACAATTAAAATGAAAAAAATTTTAATGTCACTGTTGCATGTGGTTGTCTTTTTAAAGACAGTTCACATGCTATGATTTTTTTGTGACGGATATTCTTGAGTTGGGGTTGATTTCATGTAATCGAATGAACTATCTTTCAGTAAAGTCGTCCCAGGAACGCAACTCATAAATATTGGCAATATCATTTTAAAGTCTTCTACTTTAAAATGTATCATATGTATCTGAATTGCCGATATAAATGAGTCAAATTAAATAAATTATTAGAAGAATTTTTTTACTAAGCAACAACATTTTTGTTTCCATTAGTAGTATTTTGTATTTTGACAACGGCACCCGATTTGGGCGTCGAAACGTCAATAAAATTATTTTTTTCATTTTAATTGTGGCTTATTTCCCATATAAATAATTAATCATAAAAATGCCACAAGGAAATAGCTTCAGAACAACACTAAGAACATTGACTAAGAATCTATAAAGCAGCAATTAGACCTATATTGACATACACGGCGGAGACAAGACTTGAACATCTAAAACGAGACGACTACTAGAAACAACAGATATGAAAATACTCCGACGAATATCAGGGAAAAGTCTGTTGGATAGGGAGAGAAACGAAAACATAAGAAGATCATGCAATGTGGAAGACATAAATGGATGGGTGACAAAACGGAAACAGGAGTGGAACGAACACGTTAGTGGAATGGCAGAGGATAGGATAGTATGAATAGCACGAGATAAGTCACCAAATGGACGAATAAGTATTGGCAGACCAAGAAAAAGATGGTGCGATAACTTAAACAATTTAGGAGGCTAATATTGAAGAAGAAACAGGCTTTAAAGCCTACATAAAAGAAGGAAGGAAGAAGAAGATTAATAACACTAATATATTCTTTTAATGACTTATTTGCGCTGATACATACATAATTTGAAAGATTAGCAACGCCTCTGTCCCTGTCCCTGTGTCTGCGCATGCGCCAGGGAATTATAAAATTTCACCCCCGATCGTAAAGAAGTATAACTTCAAAAAAAAAAAAATAAAAGTTTCCATTAGTGTTCGAACCCGCTTATCAGCGCAGTTAGTATTGATATTCATTCACCTTAAACTTTTACCCACGGAGACCATGTGTCATCTCATCATGTGCGAAGATCAACTAACTAAACAGATTAAACTTTTGACGGTTCTGAATTTAACCAAATTATTTTGATTTTGAATTAAAATTATTTAGAATTGAAAGAAATATTCGAATAAAACAAAACAGAGTAAAAAAACAATATATTAGGTGAATATTGATAGAAATTTTGATGGTATAGTATTTTTACTACAAAAGCGATATTACGTAGGTCAAAATTTTTGACGTAAGAGAACTGTCAAAACATTAGAATGTGACTTTTCATGATTGCCATGTTTATAATAAACATGGCAATAATGAAAAGTCACATTCTAATGTTTTGACAGTTCTCTTACGTCAAAAATTTTGACCTACGTAATATCGCTTTTGTAGTAAAAATCATAGAGGTATATATTAACATAGAGGGAGCCTAACTTCTGCGCTTCCTGACGACAAGATCTTATGGACTGGTTTGCTGCATCTCTTTCTAACACATTGTATTGAAAATCTATGATGACATTTAGTGTGAAGATAGGCACGGAAGAGAAGGACAACTGTAGCAGCTTTACTATGCGTAAGAGTGAGACAGCACTAATCCAAATAAAAAAGATGGTGTCGTCACTTCGCTCTGAATGACACTCTCTCTATGCTAATATATAACTCTATGGTAAAAATACTATTCGCGGTGTGCAAGTACTTGGAGGGGATACGCGAAACGCACGTGCGCGAGCAGCGGAGAAAATTTGCATTTTTCTTCGCAAATAATCCATATTGTCAATTGAAATTGTCATATTGACATATTTCATATAACTACTGTAATTGAAGAAAATGGGATTTCGCAAATGCTGTGTTAAAAAATGTAAAAATACAACAAAAAATTGTCAGGTTAAGTTCTATTCATTTCCAACTATTGAGCACAAATTAATACAAAGAGAAAAGTGGATTTCCATCATAATAAAACAAAAGTAAGTACTATTATTCATTAATCCTAAATTATGCATTTTTGCGCCCGATTTTATAATCAATTTGAAGTGAATATTAAATAAAAGTTCACTTTTAAGTGTAAATTTCAGTTTTATTATACCATAAATTATACCATAAACCTCTCTTAAAGAACGTTTAAAGTTCACTTTAAACTCAAAATCAATTTCATTGTTTAAATTTTAGTTTCTTGAAATTAAAAAAAAAATGCTGAATATTACGTATTTATTCAGTTACTTATTACGTTTGTTCTAGCATCAGAATGTTTGAAACTATCAGAATCAAATCAGAAGCATGCGCATTTTATTGATGGCGTTTAAAGTCAAAGATTTTGTGGGTGGAATTAATTGTTTGAGGTTTATAAATTTTAAATGAAAGTAATACACATGTTTCGACTATATTACTTACCATTATTTACGTGTATAACTTTCATTTTCAATATTAATAGTCTTGAAAATTTAGATGTGTACTTGTATGAAAATTGTATATCTAATCTAACCTCAAAATTAAAATATTTACTCCGTATTTACTCCGAGAGAAAAAAGCCAAAAAGCGTTCTAGCAAAAAACAGTTTGTGGATTGAACATAGGCAGTAAAGCAGTACAATAATCTGGTGTCAAACCATACAAAATTACATGCTAGAACAAACCTATTATGTATAACTAATTACTGGGACCAATATTATGATGATTTATTATTTGTTTCTTGGAAAGGTTGGGATTGACAAAAGATACAGTTATGCACTTTTAGTCTAAAATAAATAAACCCTACTTAAAGTGTACTTTAGGTGGTCATTATGAAATCAGACCTTAATGTTTCTCCACAAATTGATATGATATGCAATTATTAAAGTGAATTTAATTAATTTTATCTTGCAGTGGATATGACAGCAATTGGAATCCTACATCTTCTCACCTAATCTGCAGTGCCCACTTTATTGGAAATAAAAAAGGAATAAATACACTCGGTGCTAATTATGTACCAACAATATTTTCACCAAAATTCATTCAAAATGCATCTCTAAATAGACATGATCATTTCAAAAAGCCTTGTCTACAAAAACGTTCACCACTAATTGTAGATAATAAGCCTATCAGTTGTGAGGATGAACAGCACCTGAAGAATTTGGAGTCAGAAATAACAGCCAATTCAATGAGTGAAAATGAGTGTGATATGGTACAAGAGGAGTCAGTGGCTGGTACCTGTGGCAATAAAAGTGATCAAGCATGTCAAGTTGATATTTTTGTTAGTTGTGATAGTGTTGAAAAAATTCTGTGTTGTAATAGATTCATTTTTGGACCTAATTGTTGTGAAGCAGAAACTCAAACTGAAATTAATATACCACAAAGTGATTTAACAATAAATACCAAAAAAAAATTCATAAAAAATGTGGTACACCATCAAAAGTTCTTGTGAATACAGCAGTTGGATCTGATTTTCCATACAATGAATTTAATGGTGACGAACTTCGTTTCGAAGGGGTTGTTACGAATGATGAACAATTAACAGGTCTCTCTGGTGTATCTTTTGATACTTTTAACTATTTATTAAATAAAATGAACGTTAAAAAAAATATTCAGGTATCCAAAAAAATTAGGCTATTCATTTTTCTGTTAAAAATAAAAACTGCCTTAACATTTGCAGCAATAAGCTCAATGTTTTCTATTTATCGAACAACAGTATCAAGAATATTTTATTCAACTTTAGATAATCTAGCTGAAGCAACTGCAACATTAGTATTTTGGCCAGATAAATTAAGTGTCCGAGCAACAATGCCAGATTGCTTCAAACCAAACTATAGCAATACTCGTGTCATTATTGATTGTACTGAATTTAAAATTGATGTGCCTTCTGCAGTAGATCATCGCGTGTATTGTTATTCTAATTATAAAAAAGGATTTACTCTCAAAGTGTTAATTGGTATTACTCCCAGTGGCTTCATCTGTTTCAAGTCACCTGCAGCAGGTGGTAGAAAAAGTGATTCTCAAATCACAATTGAATCAGGTTTAATTGATCTATTAGAAGAAGAGGATGTAGTATTGGCTGACAAAGGATTCCCAGATATCCAAACTGTGATTGACAGTCAAGGCAAAAAAATTCTTCTTGTTATGCCACCTTTTTTAGAAAGAAAAAAAGAATTTTCTCAAGAGGAAACTGAGCAAACATATACTATAGCTAGAGTCAGGATACACGTGGAAAGAATAATGCAAAGGCTGAAGACTTATAATATTTTAAATAAAATACCTGAATATTTGTTTGACAACGTCGATGACATAATACATATATGCTGTGTATTAGTTAATCTACAGCCTCCAATATTTGCTGAAAAAAGTGAAAACAATAATTGAATGGGTCCGCTGAATAACGTTGTAAGCGCTACATTGTTCGTTTTTTAGAAGTCGAAGAAACAGTTAAGACATTGTGATACTGCTGAGTTTAAACATTTTAAGGGTGAGTAATACAGTTTATAATTTGTATTTACAAACTTTATTGCTAACTCTTAAAATGTTTAAGTTTGCCTTTGTTATAATTTTAAAATTTCTTTTTCGATTTCTTAAAAACGAGTGATGTGGCGCTTACAACGTTATTTTGCGGACCCATTCAATTATTGAAGGGTTTTCATCTCTGCTATTTTTAGCAATATTTTTGTTCTTTCTGTGTCAGGTTGTGTTTCTGCTGTCTGTCATTATTGGTCTGATGACTGTTTTGTAAATTCTTCCTTTCATTTCTTTTCCGATATTTTATTTCTCCATATTGTATCATTCAGGCAAACTGTGACTCTGTGTGCTCTATTCACTTGATATTCCACTTCTGTTTTGAACTTTCAATAGCTAGAAGTATCTCTCTTCAATCCGGACCCCGGTGGGAGTTTAGAGGTCAACATGATGTCATGTATTCTCCGTCTTCAAAGATCTCTGTCTCTGGTCATTTCTTTTAACTCATGTATAGTTCGCTTTTATATTCCTGTAATTTGATCGATCCATCTTGTTGGGGATCTTCCCCATGGTCTTCGGCCTTCCACCTTATATAATGAGTCTTTCCATATTTTCTGTGTTTGCTCTCATAACATGTCCAAAGTATGTTAATTATTGAAGATGAACTTTATTGGAGAGTCGTTGGCTAACGTTTAGCTTTTTTAAAATTTAATTATTAACATTGAACATATTAATTGAATTATTATAACATTCGTCTCCAATAGAACATTTCAGTGGCATCTATCTTTCTTCTTTCCGATTGTATCAGGGTTCAAGATTCACATCCGTGAATATTAAGTCATCAGCTGTTGCATTATTCTTTCCACGTGCATCCTGACTCTAGCTGTAGTATATGTTTGCTCAGTTTCTTCTTGAGAAATTTTTTTTTCTTTCTAAAAAAGGTACCTAGCATAACAAGAAAATTTTTTTTGACTTGCTGTCAATTATAGTTTGGATATCTGGGAATCCAAATTGTGGTTTGAGAATCACTTTTTCTACCACCTGCAGCAGGTGACTTGCAATCATCTTTACTTTGAGAGATCAGTTTTGCATCATCTGCATAGCAGATTATTTTAAATTGTTTTTCTCCTAGTGGGTATCTTTTTTTAGTTCTTATTTTTTTTTATTATTTCATCCATGATCAGGTTGAGCATTAAAGAACTCAGGGAATCCCCCCGTCTTATTCTATTGCCAGCTTCAATTGGGTCAGTTAGTCCATCTTTTACTTTACTATTACTTTTATTGTATGGTTATGGTAGGTATATGTCTTCGAACATTTTCATTATTTCTAGAGGTACCTCTCTTGAGTATAACAAATGGACAACACCCTTTAATTTTACCCTGTCAAATGCCTTCTTAAGGTGCACTAAATAAATATCGTCTGTTTTATTAACGTTTCGACGCCCAAATCGGGTGTCGCCAAAATACAAAATACTACTAAATTAAACAAAAATGTTGTTGCTAAGTAAAGGCCGCGTCCCACCATCAAATAATTTGATCAAACTGGTTTGAGCAAACTGAAAGTGACAGTTAGTGACGTCACATCCTGAGTGTTCATTGTGGATAATAATGAAAAATTTTAATTTTAAGTAAAGAACAAAGAAGTTAGACAACTCAATACAAAAAATTGATCAAACTAGACTGATATTGAGAGCACAGATTTTTAGAATTTCAAAAAAACTGCAATTGTGACGTCACTTTGACGTACTTCCGGAGTTTGCTCAAATTATTTGGTGGTGGGACGCAGCCTTAACATCTAATAACACCCGATTTGAGCGTCGAAACGTTAATAAAATTATTTTTTCAATTTAATTGTGGCTTATTTACCATATTAATAGTTAATCATAAAAATGCCACAAGAAAATAGCTTCAGAACAAAATATGCTGGTTTGTTGTATTCTAATGATTTCTCTTTAACTTGCCTCAGTATAAATATACCATTGGTGAATAATCTTGCTGACTTAAAACCTTTTTGTTCCTCTGCTAATGTTATAACTTCATTAAGTTTGTTTTTTATCACTTTGGTTGTTAATTTTAGTGTTGTGTTTAATAAGTTAATTCCTTTGTGAATAAATAAATGGTCAATAAAAAAATATTTTTATTTCTTCTTATTGCGTGTAATATTATACTTAATCCCTCCAAAAAATAAATGGTGTATTGAATATGGTTTAATGCAATAATTAATAAAATAATTAACACATTATTAACATAATTTATTTATTTAATATAATATGGGTTAAAGGACAAAACTTAAATTACTTATAATCTAAAATCACAAAATAACTTTTTAACCAACTGTTGAGTCAAAGGGAAAAGTTTTAGTCGTGTAGAAAATCATGTTAAGAATGTAGAAGAATTAAGAAAAATGGAGAAAGCTATTTAAATCAAGCACATATAATTAGACAAACTTCAGTCAGCTCTGAGCCATATGATGCAAAACTATATGTAAGTAAAAGAATGTTTACAGATGATGTGTCTTGCAATTGTGTGTACAATAAAAGTAAAAAATGCAAGCATGTTGCTGCTCTTATTTATTTTGTAAATCATGAAGAAGGTTTAACAAAGACAGATCATGGACAGCATTGGGGTAAGCCCAGTATAAGTCAAATATCAAAAGAAAAGTACTCTAAGGGGAAGTTTTTTTATGAAATGAGAACAAAAGCTAAACAGCCGAAAGAGTATTTCAAAATCATGTAATGATAGATCCAATTTTAACTTTAAAAAACCCTTCACCATTACAATTAATCTATGCAAGTATGAATTTAGATGACAGTAAACATGTAATTGCAGATTTACTCACAGAAATAACAAAAGGTGTTGAAACAAATTTAAAATTAGAAGAATGTCATAGAAAATCTATTGTTGTTTGCAGCAGAATATCCAGTGTGTATAATTGAGCTTGATATTCCTAATAATTTAAAAGACTTTTATAAAAATCATATATTTTTGTGCAGTGAAGATATTTTAAAGCTATCTTGTGATAATCTTGGACAAGCGAAAGATAAAAATTGGTTTTTATCTAGAAAAAAAAAGAATATCGGCTAGTAAAAATGCACATGAAATAAAGTGTAGAAAAACAAAAAATTTAGAGAAATTATTATCGGAAATGATTTCTGATAAAACATTTTCTTCTAGATCAACAAAATATGGAAACCTCAATGAATCCAATGCAAGAGAATTGTATGAAAAGCAATTTAACGTACAAGTAATTTTAACTGGATTCACGGTCAGTAAGTTCCAACATGGCTAGGTGCAAGTCTTGATGGTGTTGTTGTTAAAAATGGTATTATTTTAAGAATAGTAGAATTTAAGTGCCCTGCAAGCTGTGAGGAAAAACCTATTGTTGATGAAAGAAAATCCAATGTGCCATACTTAAAATATGAAGGAGGATGTTTTTTTAAGCAAAAGTTATATTGAAAATATCAAAATCGAGATCATTTAATAGCCCCATGTATATATCCAATGTATTGTGAATACCATAGATTGTTCTGTGGAAAGGAAATTTGAAAACATAGTAATGTAGAGTTATTGGGGAACTCTTGAACATGAGAAAAATTTATAATAAAAGAACATTTTTTAACATTGTACCTTCATAGGACGAACCTTAAAATTTTGAGAAAAGGATGGACTAGGGTCCAAGTGTAGCTCTGGCTTGATAAGCTATATACTACACAAATTTTCTGATATATTGTTCAAAAATAAGTTTTTTCTATAACCGTGTTAAAAATGCAATTTTTAGCACTCCATTAAAAATGTTACTTTAAGGCACTAGTGCTTTAAAATTTTTAAGGCACGGCAGTTCGTATTGACTGTATATGCAATTTTGATGTAATGTCAAAAAAATATAAAATTGGAATGTCAGTCAAGTTCAAGTAAAAGTTTTTGTAGTTATTGTCCTGTAATTACGTTTGTAGAAAAAATATTGTATGATATGCGTGTTAAAAAGTACATTTTTAAGGCACTCATGTGAATTGCTGAACACGCTTTCGCTCATTCTGCAAACTTTCATATGCGTGCCTTAAACGTGTACTTTTAACACTTATATTATAAAAATAACTATTATGGTTTTATTATTATACATTAAAATCCAAATAACTAATGGCAATTAAATAAATAACTACAGTTAAGTATAAAGTTAAATCATAAAGGATGGACATTAGTCTAAACAGACATCAACTTAAAAATGTAAAGTTTAAACTCAAACCAGCTCCTAGACATTAATGATTACTTCATGATTTATCAAAGAAATGAATAATTTGTAGATATATGAGAGGTCAAAGCTTAAAATTACACATTGGTAAAGATATAGCAACAAATTATGTAATGAATCTTAAGGACCCCATTCAGTCCTATGAAGGTTAACAAAAAGAATTAATATTTCACTTAAGATATTAGAAAGTATCATTGTTACCTTTTTTATTTAATAATTTATACACTTCAGGTAAGTAGTGTATAAAATAAAAACTTTCACACTGGAGCACAACAGCTTTTATAAATGTCTCATCACGGTAAACAGGAACACAATAACTACCCACTGGTGACCATAAAAATAAATCACAGATGCTTTGGCCACTAATGTACATTTGCATTTGGCACTGTGTGTAGTACATATGACTTTTGCTTAAAAGAAAACATCCTCCTTCATATTTTAAGTATGGCACATTGGATTTTCTTCCATCAACAATAGGTTTTTTCTCACAGCTTGCAGGGCACTTAAATTCTAATATTCTTAAAATAATACCATTTTTAACAACAACACCATCAAGACTTGCATTTAGCCATGGTTGGAACATACTGACTGTGAATCCAGTTAAAATTACTTGTACGTTAAATTGCTTTTCATACAATTCTCTTGCATTGGATTCATTGAGGTTTCCATATTTTGTTGATCTAGAAGAAAATGTTTTATCAGAAATCATTTCTGATAATAATTTCTCTATAGTTTTTGTTTTTCTACACTTTATTTCATGTGCATTTTTACTAGCCGATATTCTTTTTTTTCTAGATAGAAACCAATTTTTATCTTTCGCTTGTCCAAGAGTATCACAAGATAGCTTTAAAATATCTTCACTGCACAAAAATATATGATTTTTATAAAAGTCTTTTAAATTATTAGGAATATCAAGCTCATTTGAATACACTGGATATTCTGCTGCAAACAACAATAGATTCTCTATGCAAACATGACATTCTTCTAATTTTAAATTTGTTTCAACACCTTTTGTTATTTCTGTGAGTAAATCTGCAATTACATGTTTACTGTCATCTAAATTCATACTTGCACAGATTAATTTTAACGGTGAAGGGTTTTTTAAGGTTAAAATTGTATCTATATCATCACATGATTTTGAAATACTCTTCGGCTTTTTAGCATTCATTCTCATTTCATAGAAAAACTTCCCCTTAGAGTACTTTTCTTTTGATATTTGACTTATACTCGGTTTACCCCACTGCTGTTCATGATCTGTCTTTGTTAAACTTTCTTCATGATTTACAAAATAAATAAGAGCAGCTACATGCTTGCATTTTTTACTTTGATTGTACACACAATTGCAATACACATCTGTAATCAATCTTTTATCATCAATCTAAAACAAAGAAATAAATCATTAACTATTGCAATTAGACACTTATTTGAAAAAATGTAGAATATTTAATAAACAGTAACTTACATATAGTTTTGCATAATATGGTTCAGAGGTGACAGAAGTTTGTCTAATTATACGTGCTTGAATTAAATTGCTTTGCCCATTTTTCCTTAATTCTTCAACATTCTTAACATGACTTGCTAGGACTAAAGCTTTTCCCTTTGACTCGGTGTTGGGTTGAAAAGTTATTCTGTGATTTATTTTCTTAAATCCTGTTTTGATAATTGCATCCATATAACAGGATGCATCCTAATCATACTACATTTTACTAAATACAATACAAAATTCAGTTTTGACAAATCGTACAAAATCACAGCCTCCTAAAGCTAGCATCTTTAGGAGGCTGCGACAAGGACAAAATATATGTTTACTGTTTACCCTTACATAACCTCAATCTTACTATTTCTTCTTATTCCTTTTTTTGGCACCGGCCTTGACAATTATCCAGCAACCAGGACCATATGATTGGCCAATATAATTAAAAGTGCGAAAAAAAGTGCAGGGCTATGAAACCAGGTGTCGCTTTTCCGAACTTGCACGGTCCCAATAATCAAATTATGCAAATCAAAGCAAATATTTTAGTAGGTTCTTTTTAAATTTTCCAAATAGATAGGTCCTATCTATGAAATTTTTTATTGGATACTGAAACATTTACAATTATTACGTACCTGTTTTTAGCTTTTAAAAACTATTTTTTTTATTTATTTTTATTTATTTATCCACGGGAAACCCCCATTAACAGTAAAAATACAATAAAAAAATGAGGTACAATCATTCATTAAAATATAAAAAGTAAAAATAAGAAAAGCAAAGGCTTGAAAAATCACCAGGCAAGATATTAAAAACATAACAGTTAGAAAAATAAAATATAAAATGTACACATGTAACTGAAACAAATCAATAAAATTATACAAAACACAAATACAATAATAAAATACAACAACATTGCAAGATGAAACCTAATTATACATGGCAAGAGATCTCCTCAGTTGGCTCAGGCTTATATTAAACAGATCCATATCAAAACCGTTAAGGAAGCACATATATCTATCTAAAGGCATGTTACTACCGTAGGGTGTTCTGTGAAAGGCTGTGTTAAAGGTAACATTGTAGCGTAAACCTGGATATGGAACATTAAATCTTATACTATCCAACAAACTGGGACAATCAATAAGTCCATTAATAATTTTGAAAACAAAGACACCTCCCGAAATATCACGCCTAACACTAAGGGGAGCTAATGATAAACGTTGCTCAATCCCAGTGTAATCATGGTTCTCAATATAAGTCTGAGTTTTATAAGCACAGTATTTTAGGAACTTATGTTGGACTTTTTCAATAGTGTCAATATGAATTTGATGGTACGGAGACCAAACTACCGAACAATATTCTAATATAGATCTGACTAGACAACAATAGATTAACCTAACAGCATCAATAGAGAAGTAGAGTTTCTTTTAACAAATCCTAGTAATTTAGAAGCTTTTACGGATAATGAATTGATATGTTCGACAAATGAGAGCTTTTCATCCATGATAACACCTAGATCTCTAATAGACGAGACATATCTAAGAGGTTTACTGTCTATGTGATAAGCAGTATTAATTCTGTTTAACTTACGGGAAAAACTAATATAACAACACTTCTCAACACATAACTGAAGATTATTGCAAATGCACCAATCAAATAAGCGATCCATATCAGCCTGTAAAAGTTTCTGATCCTCAATATCATTCACAACTCGCCAAAATTTTACATCATCAGCCAACATTAAACATTTACTATTGGGACCGTGCAAGTTCGGCAAAGCGACCCCTATTTCTTCGCTCTGTACTTTTATTCGCACTTTTAATTATATTGGCCAATTATATTAGTCCTGGTTACTGGATAATTGTCAAGACCATAGTCTAAAAAAATAGTAAGAAGAAAAAATAAGATTCAGGTTATGTTATGAAAACGTGAACAATTGTATGTAGTAAATAAAATTAGTTATTAAAATGCAGTACTGCACTCAAAATACAATTAATTAAATTTACCTTTATATAATAATTGCATATCATATCAATATTGTGGAGCAATATATAATTTTTCTGCTTCAATAACAGAAGGTATGAAATATACGTCAATTTGACAATTCCCTTCCAGAGTTGAGACTTCTGAGCTTCACCGAAGAGGCATAAGGATGCTGAAATAGCTATATATGGAGATGGTGGTCCAACTCTGAATCAAATATAAACAAAACCTGCCTTGATCTTTTTTATCTTTGACAATTTCAATTGACAATATGAATTATTTAAGATAGTTGCAATATTTCTCCGCGACTCGCACACAGTCGTTTCTCGTTTCCCTTCCAAGTACTTGCACACCGCGAATATAAGAAGCAATTAACGATATCATTAACAAATAAATCAAAAAACAGGGGAGACGTATGCTTACCCTGTGGAACACCAGAACTTACAGTAATAACATCAGAAAAAAGACCACCCACTTTAACTCGTTGGGTACGACCAGATAAAAAGTTTTTAACTCACTCAACAAAATGGACTTGGAAAACCTATGGATGCCAATTTATTAAACAGAATTTGGTGATCAACACGATCAAATGCCTTACTGAAATCTATATAAATAGCATCAATCTGCTTACGATCTTCCATATGCTTTAAGAGATCAGATTGGTAGCAAATTAGATTCGTTACTGTAGATTTTTGTCTGCAAAAACCGTGCTGAGATTCAGAAATCAGACCCCTGCACACCCACGACAGCTGCTTAGCTACCAAACTATCAAAGAGTTTGGGAATTGCGGATTGAATGCATATACTACGATAATTTTCTATATCATTCTTCTTACCTTTTTTAAATATGGGTACAACAAAACTCTCCTTCCAAGCATCTGGAAATGTAGAAGACTGTAAGGATTTATTAAATAATAACAGTAATGGCCCAACAACAGTGCAAACACATTTTTTTAAAAGGAAATTAGGAACACCATCTGGACTGCTGGAAGTTTTATTTGGAAGAGAACATATACCATCAAAAATATCAGTGACAGTAAAGTCAGTGATATTGAAGCAAGCACCGATGTTGCTATCTAAATGTGCACTGGGTAACTTGAGATCGTTATTACTGGGTAAGTAAACAGTCTGAAAGAAATCTTTGAATAAATTAGCAATACCTTGTCCATTAGAAGCTGACTGTTCATTATAAAACATCAAATCAGGAAGGTTGTGACTAGACAGTTTATCCCTAATAAATTTCCAAAAAGAATAAGGGATATTCTGCAATTCAGCATCTAAACCTCTAATATACAGGTAAAAGCATGCATCAGACAACCGTTTACATTCTGATCGGAGACGAGAGAAAGTCACTACAATATTATAAACTTGCATTTTTCTCTGCCATCAGAACAATAAAAACTAATATACACAACATTAATTTGTTTATCCAAAATCTCCATATTGAACAATTATTGACAGATGATTTTAACACCCAATCAGATCCCGTATAACGTTTATACCATACTGTATGTGTGCGCATGCGCGCAGAATTATGAAATTTTACTCTCAATCGCGCCTAAAGAAGTATAACTTCAAAAATTTCCACCCCATGGTATGGAGTGGCAACCACACCCATGGTAAAAGTGCCTTTCGGCATCATATAGATTTTGATCCTTGGACTATCCACTACATATTCTCAAATTTTCAAGCAAATCGATCCATTCTGTAAAAATTGCGAGGTGAAAATCTGCCTTTCGGCATCATATAGATTTTGATCCTTGGACTATCCACTATATATTCTCAAATTTTCAAGCAAATCGATCCATTCTGTAAAAATTGCGAGGTGAAAAGCTTCTGTTCCTGGAATATATGGCTACGTACTAGTACTAGACAATAATACTAAAATCCTCTCGTCGTCTTCGAACAGTCCATACCTTAACCTTATTGAAAAATTGTGACAAGATGAAACAAAAATTGCATATTAATCCCCAGAGAACCGTCGCCAATTTTAACAGAAAATTAAGTGAATTTTGGGAATTTCGACCCTGACTTGAGGAAATCCTTAATAAGAACAATACCAAACAGGATTGCCGCGGTTGTAAAGGCGCCTGAAGATGTAATCCCATATTAAAATAGTAATTTCTTGAATTGCTTGCTATTTAGTTGCCACGACATTATGCACTATTTTCATGTATTTTTCCACCAATACTGCAATTCAAACTGTACAGAAACCAAGCCATTTCAATATTTTATTAAATGATAGATTTTAATGTAGATATTGTCGATCCCGTTCTTCTGTTCAATAAACAATATTTTCGAAGATGAACATCCTCAACAAAGGACATCGCACACATCTTATGGAAAATATAATGTCACTCAAATTCAATAAAATTTATAAGAATAGATTCGTTTTAAATTAACGGTCAAATCTTATCATTGCGCCAACTCTTAATTATGATTCATTACGGCGCAAATTGCAATTAAAGTTTATCGAAATCACATTTTTGGAGTCAGTAACACTGTCAGTTACAATTACTATTGCTCTGGGTGCTATTCAAAAGAGCTTAAACCCCGCTGGGCCTAAGCTGATTAGTGAAACTAATCCGCTGATTTATGGAGTACCGACAATTTGGGTATTATAAAATATTTTTTCTCTCTCTAACTTATGTACGTATCCATTTGATTTCAGATTTATTTATATCAATTTCTGCTCTTATTATTGAAAATATGGAGTTGGCGCAATGATAAGATTTGACCGTTAATTTAAAACGAATCTATTGTGACATTATATTTTCCATAAGATGTGTGCGATGTCCTTTTCGTTTGTCTCAAAATTTAGTTGTTAGGGCTCGTAATTAGTGCAAAAATAAACATTTTTCTTGCAAAGCGATCATACATATCATTAAGGATTATAGCATTTGTATCAGTGAAAGGAATTCAGCAATAAATATGTGATGAAGATTATGTAAAAAATAGGGTAAAACGCCAGTTATTGGACACGAGACAGTTATTGGACATTACAGTGTTAACTTACGATTATAAGATTTCTGCAAGTGCTAACAAGAGTATATTTCACTAGGTGGCACTACTCACTTCTATATTACGTACATTCTTATGGCTATGTTCTGCCTTTAACGGGTTCTGTGATTTTGGCGGTAAATATTTTTAGGTTATGTGAGTGAAGTGACATTTAAGCATTGTGTTAAGCATCTGCTCTGACTTTTTTTTCAAAACTACGTGTTGTTTTTAAGGTAAGATTGTATTTTTATTTAAAAGCATGTAGTTAAGACACTTATAGTCCCTAAGGTAGATCGCGTACAGTAATAGGGATTTTAATTCGGATTTAATTACGCCTGTCCAATAACTAAACTAGAAAACTTGCTGAATTCTATTATGGGACACCTGTCCAATCACTAGATAACTATACTTACCACATATTTCTGCAATTTTCAACGTGTTTACGTATAATTAACTGGATATAGCAGTAAAATTAATTTAATAATCGATTTGACAGTTATTGGACAGCTGTCCAATAACTAAATTTGGCCGTCCAATCACTAAATTGATTTTTTAGGACTGTAGTAAAATGCCTAAACTTAGAAAATACGATAAGAATAAACTTATAGAAGCTGTTAAGAATGTCCAAAATGGCACTGAATCGTATAGAACAGCTGAAAAAAAATATGGAATTCCGAAGTCCACTATAGAATTTAAATTAAAACATCCGGAACATAAAGATACACTTGGACCGTCTCCTATTTTAACTTGCGAGGAGGAGAATACTCTGGTTAGGTACGTTCATTAAATTTATCTTGATCTATAGCATTATTTGATTTTACATTCAATATTCCAGATGGATACAAGAAACCGCTTCAAAAGGTTTCCCCAAAAAGGCTAACGATTTAAAAAGCAGTGTGCAAAAATTTTTAACCGAAAATCCTCGCCCCAATAACTTTAAAGATAATCGACCTGGAGATGGATGGTTAAAAGTAAGTCGCCAAAAAAATGTATTTTAATCTGTATTTATCGTTTGATTTTTTTAGGGATTTTTGAAGCGACATCCAGAGGTTTCTAAAAGGACCAGTGAAGGTGTAACGGCAGCTAGCGCTTGTGTATCTGAACGAGACATCAAAAACTGGTTTAAAAATATTGAAACCTATGTTAAAGAAAAACATCTAGAAGAAGTTCTAACTGATCCATCAATAATTTTTAATGGAGATGAGTCAGGATTTCAAATATGTCCATCTACTGGAAAAGTATTTGCTATGAAAGGTTCAAAAAATGTTTATAATGTTGAAAAAAGCTGTTCAAAAGAAAACGTCACTGTAATGTTTACGTTTTCAGCAGACGGTAAAATTTGCGTGCCTATGGTTATTTATCCTTATCAACGTATTCCAGAAAAAGTTGCTAAAGGCATTAATCCTAAATGGGGTGTGGGCAGAAGCGATAATGGTTGGATGACGGCAGAGACATTCTATCAGTATATTGCGAATGTGTTTTACCCCCACCTAATTGAAAATAATATTAAGCTTCCAGTTATTCTTTTTGTAGATGGGCACAAGAGTCACTTAAGTTACCAATTAAGTCTATTGTGTAATGAACTGCAAATTGAAGTAATTGCACTTTATCCTAACACCACAAGGATTTTACAACCATATGACGTCTCTATTTTCCGTCCACTAAAAGAAGCTTGGCGGCAGTCAGTAAGAGAATGGGAAGAACAGCATCCAGGAGGGGTAGTCAATAAGGTTGTATTTGCTTCTATATTGGAGCAAGCTACAAAAAAAAGTTGTAAAACTGAAACAGTAGTAAATGGTTTCAAGGTTTGCAGATTGTTTCCATTTAAAGCAGATGCTATTGACTACACAAAATGTTTAGGCAAAGAAGTAGTAAGAAATTTAATCATTTCGGATCATCAAAAGAAACCCAAGATGGACTATAATACTTTCGTAAATATCTTAGGTTCTGAAAAAGTTCATAGCTTGGAGAATTTAAAAGAAAATCCAAAGAATAATCTACCTAAGGACGATAATTTGAATTTGTTGTTCAAAATTTGGAATTTTTTTGAACATGATCCACAACATTCTGATAAACAAATGGTTCTAAAAAATAGAGACACAAACATTAATATTATTCAAAATATAGCTATCACATCTCCCGTTAAAAACACTGAAATAAAAACATCAGAACAAAGTGGTATTGAAAATGTAAATATTTCTGAGAGTAGTAGCACCAATGATATCCATATTCAACAATATAAAACTAATGTTTATGACTTACCCTCTACAAGTAAAATTATTGTTAAACACGAATTTTTAGGCAATTTTTTAACTTCTCCTACTGTACCGGAAAGAAAAAATAAACGTAACACGGAAAGACTTCCTTTTGCTATTACATCTGCACGATATCAAGAAATGTTACGAAAAAAGGAGGTTAAAAGAAGAGCAGGAAAAACAAAAACAAGAAAGGAAACGGAAAAGAGAAGAAAAATTAACCAAAAACCAGTGTAGCAACAAAAAGAATTCAAAAAAAGTCAAATGTTCTATTTGTTCAAATGATATTCAATCGAAAAAATTAAAATGCGATGACTGTAGTCATTATTATCACGAATGTTGTATTCCTGTTAAGCATAGACAGCATATACCTAACGATGGTGATCTATTTATATGTCACAACTGCTTCAATCTGCAGGATAGTGATTCCGATGCTAATAACAGTAACCAAGACAGTGAGGATGAAGACATTGACGAACTTTTCACTCAATACAAAGAAGCACAGAAGCAATTATAAAATTTAATTGTGTCAAAACTGTACATAATAGGTACCCCATACCGCATAGAAATCTTTGGTTTTTCTTGTAATTTTCATTTGTTTTTAGTTTTTTATTGTGTTAAAGCAGTTGTCCAATAACTAATATTGAGTGTCCTGTAACTAAATAAACTGTCCAATAACTATAATTTTTGTAACTATTTTTAATAAATATATATTGACAAAAAATATTTAACACTTTCTTTAAATCCTTTTAGCCATATTGTAATAAACTGTTTAGACTACGTTTTGTATAAATTTCAATTCAATCTGCAGAGAACAATGTGAATTACGAATTTTTAAAGTTGAAATTTTCTTAAGTGTCCAATAACTGTATGGTTTACCCTACCAGAAAATTTTATTACTCATAATAAATTTTATCAGGAGCTTATCATACTCTTTGTTAACTTGACCAAATCTGTGGTTTCCCTACTGTCAAGATTATGAAGTAATGGGTTAATACCTATTAAACAGAAAATATTTAAACTTTGCAAGATTTAACAAAATAAGTAACTACTTGGATGTAACAAAAGGTGTAATTACTTTAGCTGGAATGGGAATTACACATTCTGCATTATGAATTTGGTAAAACTCAGCCATGAGGCATAATGGTTAACAAGCATAATAATTAAAAATTTTGTAATTTGGCATCAATATCTCTCTAAACAAAGTATCTTAATATTTTCAGTTTTGTTTTCTAAACAAAATATACAGTATGTCCCTGTAAGTTGTATCCATATGGGAAAACTTTTTATTATTAATTTTACGAAAAAAAGTTATTCTTTATAAAAAGCTCTGCATGGTCCAAAACCTAAGATTTAACCATCAAATATCAATTTTTTTGAATATTATACGAGGTATGTCAAAAACTTTGAATTTCACTCAAGAGTAAAGTAGCTTTATTTTTCGTAATATTGGAAATTGCTATTATGAAAAGTTGTTTGAAATTAAAAACTATATTCTAATATGCAATTACATCCATCTAATTGAAAAAAAATTTTTTTGAAAAATTATGGATAACTATCATTATTTTTTCAGTTACAGTAGAGCGTCGATTATCCGAACGACCGGTTATCCGAACTCCTGACTCCCGCTCTCGAGTACTGAGCAAGAGTTAGTAATTAACACTTAAAATATCTTCAATTTTCTTCAATTGTGTATCGAAAAATGGGTTGTTGCAAATACTGCACTTTTTTGTTTAATTGCTATTAGTCATTATCAACGTATAAACAAATATACAGTTATAGTTATAGTTATAGTACAATATAGTTCGATTATCCGAACAAATCGATTTTCCGAACACCCATGCCCCCCAATTAGTTCGGATAATCGACGCTCTACTGTATTTCAATTCTGATAACTCTTTTATTATTAATTTTACGAAAAAAATGATTCTTAATAAAAAGTTCTGGATGGTCTAACTAAAACTTAAAATCTTATATCAAATTTTATCAATTTTATACGAGGTATGTCAAAAAAGATAAATTTAGATCAAAAGTAAAGTACCTTTATAGTTCAGAATATTTCAATTAGAAGGATGTAATTACATAATGAAACATAGTTTTTAATTCTAAATAACTTTTCATAATAACAATTTTCGATATTGTGAAAAATAAACGTATTTTACTCTTGTGCGAAATTCATATTTTTTGGCATACCTCGTATTGATAAAATTTGACATAAGATGGTTGTATTTTAGATTTTAGACCATGCAGAACTTTTTATTAAGAATCGCTTTTTTTCGTAAAATTAATAATAAAAAAGTTTTCCATATGGATACAACTTACAGGGACATACTGTATAAGATTTAATCAGATAAAAGTGCTGATATTATAACTATTACCATAGAATGGCAGTTCTCGCCAGTGGCGCACACCAACACCCCCCTACCTACATGCGACACTATATATACACGAAATTTTCGATTTTCTAAATCTGACTGATTTGAAAGATGGGCAAAGTCCCATCTTAAAGTTCAGGAAAAGACTCACCCATTCATATGTCAACCATCCATTTTGGTCCAAGGGTGTGGATTTTACGGCCCATTCTATTTAGAGTCCGTTTTTCGTTCTGATCATTTCCTTTCCAACGCATGTCTAATTTTAAAAATCGGTTATACCGTTCAAAAGTTACCGAGCTCAGAAGTATGACTCAATTTTTATTTAAAAAAGGGAAAATGTTTGTGGATATGTATGTGTGTTTGAAAGTTAAACCGATTTTAATTTTTTTTTTCTGTGTTTGAAGAGGGTGTCAGGGCCGATTCAGAACCGGTGTAATTTGTGACTTTTGACCACCCATAAGCCAGCTAGAGGACGTGGTAGGTACAAAACGGCATATTTTTTGGGGGTATATAAATCTTCGGACCAAGAAGAGACAGGAGAACCACAAATACACCAAATCAATAGTGTTGAGTTAAGCTTTCAAATGGTGTCTAAGCCGTCAGGATCAGACATACACACGGCTCAGTATAGCCGAAAAACTGAAAAACTATACTTTGAAAATGTTGGTTTTTCGACAATTACTCAAAATTTCAACCCACGAATTGCGCCAACAACTGAGCGTTTGTAGAAAGACTCCAGACGAATCTAACGGTGTATACGTCATATCCGGGAAAATTCGAATTTTTAAGTTATAGGCTTCATAAGTATGATCAAATCTATTTCCTACGGGAAAAACGGTTTCTCAAGCTCAATAATTCCTGTAATAGCTTCAGTTATCATACTTGACCTTAGATCCATCAGATACTACTGGTAAATACGTTTCAAACTCATGTTTACTGATCAAAATTGGTTAAGCCTTTTAGAAGTTATTAAGCTACAAAAGTATAATCTAATTAACGATTATTCCCGAAATGGTTTATGTAGTTGAAGTGATTACGACGCTAAATTTGCTGGCAACGGGCAATCTGACTTCATTTACCGGTCATCTCAATATTTTTTTTCAATCTATTTCGAATAGAAAAAAATCTAGTGTACATTCGATGGACACTAGATCATGTGGGAGATAATGCAACAAAGGTGACCATTTATAAAGCTTAACGAGTAATAGAGGAACATTGCATTCAACTTCATACATTTAATTCATAAATAACTTTGAAAAACTCCCGATACAAGAATAAAAAACCGCTAAACGCCTTAAAAATGAGTGGCGCATACAATATTCCAGCTACAAAAGATCTGATATGAATATTACGTGGCGCGAAAATGTATTTTTATTTTGATGTAAAACAAAATTCTAGTTTTATTTTAAAAGATTTTTCCATAATATTTGCTAAATTTGAAGTAAACGCGCCACAAAAGAGTTTCAAAATTCAAACTGTATCAAAGTTACTCTTTTGTGGCGCACAGAGAAATTGTTAGGTATAATATAATAATATAGCCCCAGGATATCTCTGAAACATGTTGATCATTGCATCTGGTAATATAAAGTTTTGTCTATATTATTTATTATTTTCAGTTATTAATGTATATTGACACAAATCTCTGAAAATAAAGACAAGAATAAAAAACCGCTAAACACCTTAAAAATGAGTGGCGCATACAATATTCCAGCTACAAAAGATCTGATATGAATATTACGTGGCGCGAAAATGTATTTTCATTTTGATGCAAAACAAAATTCTAGTTTTATTTTAAAAGATTTTTCCATAATATTTGCTAAATTTGAAGTAAACGCGCCACAAAAGAGTAACTTTGATACAGTTTGAATTTTGAAACTCTTTTGTGGCGCGTTTACTTCAAATTTAGCAAATATTATGGAAAAACCTTTTAAAATAAAACTAGAATTTTGTTTCCCATCAAAATGAAAATACATTTTCGCGCCACGTAATATTCATATCAGATCTTTTGTAGCTGGAATATTGTATGCGCCACTCATTTTTAAGGCGTTTAGCAATTTTTTATTCTTGTCTTTATTTTCAGAGATTTGTGTCAATATACATTAATAATTGAAAATAATAAATAATATAGACAAAACTTTATATTACCAGATACAATGATCAACATGTTTCAGAGATATCCTGGGGCTATATTATTATATTATACCTAACAATTTCTCTGTGCAAATTTTATTTTGCAAGCAAAGTGATGGATCAAAATTATTTTGATCCAATAAGGATAATAAGGAATAATGAGAATTTCTGAAAGTTTAATTTAAGAATTTTTGCATGTTTGGTGACTAAATCTACATCTAAAAGGATCAAAAATAGACCGGAAATCAACAAAAATTTACACTGGAAGCGAAAAAGTTTTATGACAGGAAGTTAACCAAAAAGAATCCCTTGTCAAAATAAGCGTACTTATAGATCGTCATTTGTGAGTTACGCCGTTTTTTTCTCAACACCGGAAGTGAGTACTTTTGTTTTGACAATTTTTGCAGCATTTAATATTTTAAGTCCAGAATCATCATGCACAAGAGATAGGTCGAAGTGTGGAGAGGCTGTATAGCCTTAAAGACCTCACATAATATAATCTAAGTCCGGAATCAGAATACATTATCAGTTTTTCTCTGTCTATTAGTTTTTTCAATCTAGGACTGGACAGATGGATGAACGGATAGACAAATTTAATTTCTTTTATTTATTTATTTATTATTTATTTACGGACCGAAGTCCATTAGTACATGATACAATTAAATTAAAATGTCACACAAATTAGAAAAATAAGATCTAGTAGGTACAAAATTGGTAAATACATAACAAACAATAATAAAGAATAAAATTACTTGCTCTCATTTAACAATTGAGAGCTAGAACATTTTGAAATTGACAAATACAACTTATCCTAGAACAAAGACAATAACAGTAACAGTAGTTGACAAATCAGTCTTGAAATTAGAACATTAAGTTAAGTATAAATGTAATTGTGTGGAAAACGCAGTAAAGTCGTTCACAAAGAAATCAATTTGCGGAGATAATGTGTTTGCTAATTTAATAGTTTTAGAGAAATAGGAACTTGAACCATAATTTGTGCGGTTAATGACCTCGTGGAAGGTGGTCACAGCACGGATGGTTCTTGAAGGTACATGTAGACCAATTTTATTTAAAAGTGGGATACAGAATTTATGACCATGAAATAAGTTATATAAGAAGCAAAGATCTTTATGTTGACGACGACTCTGTAATGAGTCAAGTCAAATAATTTGCAGTAAAGACTCATAACTTTGACCAGTGAGATGCATCTTATAAGCATAATAACGTAAGAATTTACGCTGAACTTGTTCGATTTTATTAATATGACAGTTATATTGAGGTGACCAAACACATGATGCATAATCTAAATGTGGTCTAACCAAAGAACAATAAAGAAATTTTAAAGAACGACCAGTCGTAAAGTCATAGCTGCATCTTTTAACAAAGCCAAGCATCTTTAATGACTTAGAAACCATGCTATTAATGTGTAGGTTGAAATTCAAGTTAGTATCAAGAATAACACCCAGATCTATAACTGAGTCAACTAATTGTAACCTAGTGTCCCGTATAAAGTAAGAATTATTCTCAAAGTGTCTTAGTCGAGTAAAAGTTATAGCATGGCATTTGTTTGCATTTAAGTCCATACCATTAAGTGAGCACCATTCCACAAGACCATTAAGATCTGATTGCAAATTGTAGTGATCCAAATCAGAGGTAATTATGTGAAATAATTTAAGGTCATCAGCAAATAGAAGAAATTGAGCAAAATTGAAGCTTTTATTTATGTCATTTATAAATAAATTAAAAAGGATAGGTCCTAAGTGGGACCAAAATTTCTGGGATCAAAATTTTATTTTTGTATTAAGTATTTGTAATTGTAATATAATTTGTAATTGGGCTTTGTCCATTCATAAATAAATATTTCGATAATGATAGGTAGGAGGAAAATATGTACTGAATAAATATTGTGGTCTATTTATGTGAACCTGCAGTACCTACCTATTGATATTTAAAAATTTATACTGGGAGGAAGAAGGCCTTACATTTGTGGATGATTATTAAGTCCAGTTAAAGTGTAAAGCTTAAAACATAGGTCTTCTTCTTCTACGGCACTACAGCCCAAATTGAGCCTTGGCCTCCTTTATTTTTTGCCTCCACCCTTGCCTGTCTGTGGCTGCTCTTCTCCATACACGGACTCCTAAAAGGGCTTGTGCGTCGCTGTTTAATGTGTCTTCCCAGCGCTTTTGTGGCTTCCCAGCTGGTCTCTTTCTTTGCATTCTAGCATTCAGTGCTCATTTTGGTAGCCTATCCTCTCCCATTCTTATCACATGTCCATCCCATTGCAATCTTTGTATTCTAATGAAGTCTGACAGGGGCGTTTCCTTATAAAGTTGATAAAGCTCGTTGTTGTATCGACTTCTGAAGATTCCGTTTTCCATCACAGGTAATAGTATTCTCCTAAGTACTTTCCTTTCAAATGCGTCGAGTTTGTTTTTGGATGTTTCTTTCAGGACCCAGGCTTCATTGCCATAGCATGTTATTGGTTGAATTAAGGTTTTATAGATTCTCATCTTTGTATTTCGGTGGACACTTTTAGACCGAATTATATGGGAGAGGGCAAAATAAGCTCTGTTTGCCTGCGTTATTCTCTTCCGTATTTCTCCATCTTCTGATCCGTCGACATACCGATACATTTTTGGCAAAGTAACGTAAGTGACATTTTTGGCGAAAATCATGTTTTTCCATTAAACTAACACTATTATTGTTTAGAAGGTACTGCCAAAGTGTAGTAAGCCTAGAATTACTTTAAACATAATATATGTATAGGCTTACTTCACTTTGGCAGTGCCTTCTGAACAATAACAGCGTTAGTTTAATGGAAAAACTTGATTTTCAAAAATGTCACTTACGTTACTTTGCCAAAAATGTATTGATATATTTCTACTCCCAGGTATGTAAACTTTTCAACCGTTTCAATGTCATCTTCATGTATAATATTTTCTGGGACTATATTT
Organism: Diabrotica virgifera virgifera; assembly: GCF_917563875.1. Classification (NCBI taxonomy): domain Eukaryota; kingdom Metazoa; phylum Arthropoda; class Insecta; order Coleoptera; family Chrysomelidae; genus Diabrotica; species Diabrotica virgifera. The sequence goes on along the minus strand of NC_065451.1, from coordinate 152,563,433 downwards.
CTTCTCGTCCGAGTCATTATCTTTGTTTTTTCTGTGTTAATTTCCAGACCTAGCATTTTTGTTTGTGTTTTTAACTCTGCATATGTTTCCTGTGCTCATGTTGATGTTCTACTCATAATATTAATATCATCAGCATAAGCAGCCAATTGAACCGTTCGGTTGATCAGTATATTTCCTCGTCCAGTTTGCATTTGCCTAACCGCATACTCCAGTGTCAGGTTAAACAATGTTGGGGCCAGCCCATCTCCCTGCTTTAGTCCTGCGAAATGTTGAAAAAGTCTGTCCGGTGGTTTTGCATTCGTACACATGCCTGAGTTTCATCCATTGTGGCTTTAACGAGTCTTATTAGCTTGTGTGGTATTGTCAATTCAGCCAATATATAGTATAGTTTGTTCCTGTTGACTGAGTCGTATGCCTGTTTGAAGTCTACAAACACATTGAGAACATCAACATCGTGTTCCCATGCTTTGCTCACGATCTGTTTGTAAATAGGTACCACAGTAAAAGAAAGGCAATGACAATTCAAAATACCCAAGTGACTAATATAAAATACTACAGTAATTATTATAATGGGACAACAGATAATAGCACAATAGGACAACAGGTTAATGAGTATATGCTTCTATAAAAACTAATAAAAATAAGCAAAGAAAATCAGATTTCAAAATAAAATGAAGGACATGCTTATTTTGTTCTTTAACACACTGCGTGCGGATGTCTGATCCTAAGACTTATACTCTGAACAGACAAAAAAAACACGTATTAAAACTGTGTATAATCAATGGTATACTTGCGCGCAGTCCTCACATTGACGAAGTCGTCATGTGGCTCACATGTACGACATCAGCATGGAACGTGGTAATAAGTATTATCTTAAAATTAAGGAAACAGGATTTCGGAATCTTGGTTTTATTTATCGCAACAGTCATGATCTCTCACCTACTGTATTCAAATTACTGTACTGCTCTACAGTGCGCTCAGGACTTGAATACTGCTCTGTTGTTTGGTCTCCATTTCATCAAGTTTACATTGATGGATTGGAGAGCGTTCAGCGGAAGTTTCTAAGATCCTTAGCTTATAAAGCACAGACTAATATAAGAAATACTGAAAATTTCGTCATAGATTATTCAGGAATAATGTCTCAATTTAATATTGCTACGCTGATGAACCGCAGGTTGAGAGCTGATATGTTGTTTCTATTCAAAATTCTAAACAATGCTATCAACTGTCGGTCATTGTTGGATAATGTGTACTTAAACACAATACGTAGAACTCGACACACTGCACTCTTTTATATTCCTTTTCATAGGACTGAGTATGCTCGTCATTTTCCCTTGTCGAGAATGCTCAGCTTATGCAATGAAATGCTACTTGATCCATTCTGTCCAAGCATTAATGTCTTTAAAAGGCAGCTTCAGAGTTTATTGATTTAAATATGTGATATTTTTTATCTTCTGTTATTGAATTTACTGTCTTATTTTACAAATTTTGTTGTTTAATTGTCTTTTATTCGTTGATTTTTGATGTTTTTTGTATATGATTTTTACTTTTACTATTTTTTTTTTGTACTCATTTGTAAATGGTTCTACCGTTGAAATAAATAAATAAAAGTAAATTGGGTTATATCCTTAATCCTTATAGACAATAAATATTCAGGATATTTAAATCATGTTTTTAACCAATGAATACTTCCAGTTCTTACTTATGGATTTCAAGATGGACTTTTATAAAAACAAAATGTTAATAGAATATGGAAAGCACAAACAGCTACGGAAATACAAAAACCAGATGATAAAAAGAATATACACTGGATTAGAGAAAAAACAAAGTAAAATATGCAATAATGTAGTTCTTTCTTAACTTTTCCCATGTATGAAATTATTCATGAATTACTTTTTATACTTAGGTCTCTTTTTTACTCACAGAAACTAGTATCGCAAAATTAAGCCGCTTGCCTATAGAAACCACAATAAGTTAAACAAGTATAAACAATATGACATGTTATTGATATACTGAATTCGCTCAGATGAGATTCATTTTTAACATTTGGAATAGGAAACATACCTACAAAACAAAAATTTCTACCTCACATTATTAACTGCTCAAATGAACCTAATCTTTCATTAAAAAAAGAAGAATTATTGGAAATAGTGTGAGTGTATATAGTAGGTTTGTTCCAACACGACCGAGAACCGTCACGAAACGGTAACGCTTTTGCGCAGTAAACAAAATCCGTTCCAACAAAAATATGATCGTCATCGGATCATCTTTCCCACTGTTCCAACAAGAATTGTGATCTTTCGGTGACGGTTTCGTGATGATCATTTCAGTAATCGGGCAAATGCATAATGTGCTGGTTGGACTGACTTGTGCACTAGGATTTAATTCTTTAAAGTTTTTGAGCCTTTGATCGACTAAAAGCACACAAGCTGTCATTAACAAAAATAACAAATATATGATTACCGTCATGGGACGATAACTGGGCGATACAATTACGAACATGCGCACAACAAACGGTACAAGTAGTTTTGTGACGGTCTCTGGACCGTCCAAAAGTTCATGTTGGAACAAACCTAGTATATACAAACTCATAAAATTTTGTGTAATTTATTTCTACAAAAATTATGAAATTCCTTATGAAATTAACACTTATAGTTGTTAATTTTAATACAGTGTACATAGTGTAGTATCATATAAAAACTCAAAATATTTTTGTATGAATTTTAGTCTACAACTACAACACTAATTCTACTAAGATGTAAATTAGAGCTGTAGGGTTAGATAATAGAACAAGTGATGGAGTTTAAATATCTACACATCACACTATCTTGCTATGGAAAGCTCGAAACAGAAGTGGAAGATCAAGTGAATAGAGCAAACACAGCCACAGGTTGTCTCAACGAAACAATATAGAGAAATAAAAACATTGGAAAAGAAATGAAAGCCAGAATTTACAAAGCAGCCATCTGACCAATAATGACAACCTGACACAGAGAGGGCAAAAAGAACACTAGAAACAGCAGAGATGAAAACCCTTTGAAAAATTGATGGTAAGACACTATGGGATAGAGCTAGAAGTACATATATATGAAGGAGATACAAGGTGGAGAACATTAATAGCTGGGTACCACACAGAAGAGTAGGATAGAACAACCAGATAAGCTGAATGACAACAAATAGAGTACTATGGACAGCAACAGACGGTTCCTCAATAGAAAGACAATCAGTAGGTAGACTATGAAAACAATAGAACGATAACTTACTAGAGATATTGAAAAAACAGATGAGAGTCATGTCTACACAAAAAGAAGAACTACAGCCCTCATTCTCTGTTCTTCTTCAGGTGCCATCTCCACTACGGAGGTTGGCAATCATCATAGCTATTTTAATTTTTGAGGCAGTAGCTCTAAATAGTTGTTTTGAGCTGCATCCAAACCACTCTCTCAGGTTCCTCAACCATGAAATTCGTCTTCTTCCGATGCTTCTTCTGCCATCTATCTTTCCCTGCATTATGAGTCGTAGGATGCCATACTTCTCGCCCCGCATCACATGTCCGAGATACTGTAGCTTCTTTTCTTTAATTGTAAGTTCAACTTCCTTTTCTTTACCTATTCTTCTCCTATTCTTCTTCTTCTTCTTCACCTATTCTTCTCACAACTCTCTCTTCTCTACAACATTCATAAAGAAACAGTTATGGTCCGTACTCCGTACATTATAAATGCATGTCATTCTTGTTATAACAAGTGACATCACATGATGCCAACACAAAATATTTAAGTTGTAGGTCTGTTCGTTTTTATAATCATTTAGCTGAGTACACTGGAAATACAGCCACTAGATATATTTTATTACCTATGTGTAGAAATAATTTTGGAAGACTTCTATTAATGTAAATTTAAAGAAACAGAGCCTAACTTATTTCATTTAATTTGTATAAGTGGAATATAAAGCATACTTATTTGGATTACACTCAAACTGTGATCGAACAAAGATGACATTTTGGCATAAACTTTACACTTATTTGACAGTTGCGGTGTTGACCTTCAGATTTGTTTTTATTATTTAACTATAAGTATTTCATTTAATATACTAATGTCCAGTTGCACCAACAAATAAACGATTGATTTTTTGATTTGGATTGCTCATTTATTTTAAAATATAATAATTGTCAAAAAACTGTCAATTAAAAAAAATTTTTAACGATTCTCCCGAAAAATATTAAATTTTTTACCATTAAATATAATAACAGAACATTTTTCTTTTCTTTCAAAAAAGGTTAAAATTCAATATTTTTTGGGAGAATTGTTAGAAGTTCTGTTTTTAATGTAACAGTTTTTTGACAATTATATTTTAAAATAAACGGGCAATCGAAATCAACAATTTATTTGTTGGTTCAACTGGACCTTATTTTTTTTTATTTACTTTAAAGTAAAATTATAACTTAATTCTTGTTTTCTGTTTCTATTTATTTCCATTGAATATTAATTTTGTTCTAAAGTTATTTTCTTGTGGCATTTTTATAATCAAGTATATTCAAATGGGAAATAAGCCACAATTTTACGTAAAAATGATTTTATTAACGTTTCGACGCCCAAGTCGGGTGTCGTTGTCAAAATACAAAATACTAAATAAACAAAAATGTTGTTGCTTAGTAAAAAATTCTTCTAATTTATTTAATCTGACTCGTTTATATCGGCAATTCAGACACGTATTATACATTTTAAAATAGACTACTTTAAAATGATATTGCCAATATTGATGAGTTGCGTTCCTGGGACGACTTTACTAAAAGATAGTTCATTCGATTACATGAAATCAATCCCAACTCAAGAATATCCGCTACAAAAAATCATAGCATGTGATCTGTCTTTAGAAAGACAACCAAATGCAACGGTGGCACTGAAATTCTCGCGTTAGAGATTCCATAGTAAATCACGAGGGAAAACCAGGAAAAAACCTCGTGATACTATCCCGACATTGTAAGTATTTGGGTTTACATTTAGTTTACTCTCAAAACTAATACCAAATTCTGACTTGATATTTTAAATTTTAAATAATACTAAAATAATTAGCGTCGAAACGTTAATAAAATCATTTTTAGGTAAAATTGTGGCTTATTTCCCATTTGAATATACTTGAATATTAATTTGTTTTGTTGTATAATCCACTTCTGCAATAATTAGGTGATATATTTGATTTAAAATGAATTCAGGAATTTTTTGTATTTGGGCAACAATGTCAATTTAGATCTCTGAGGTAGATAATGACTGCAACAGTATACATAATGTAGGGACCATAGAAGTGTTGTGTGTATCTAGTAAAATAACGAAATGGAGATATTTTCATAAGGAAATAACTATTTTAAGAGAAAATAAAATATTTTTAGCTTGCTTCTACATGATTCTGACACAAATACGAAATTTTGGATTTGTTTCTCTATGGGACTGAGGTATAAAAAAATAATAACAGTTGTTTTTACTTTAAAAATTTTTTTTTGTGAAAATTAATTTTGTTCTTTTGACCTACTACAAACCATTATGTAATCATAGTCAAATAAACTCTACATTTACAATATCAGAAGAAATATTTTATGAAACATAATACCTAGTTTTATAATGTTTATACACAAGTCCTGGGCTGGACACATAGGAAGAATGGAAGACAACTATTGGACGAAGCGAATTCTCGGATGGCAACCAAAGGCAAGCTAAAGAAGTAGAGGTAAATCTCAAACAAGATAAACTGATGACATCAAGCAAATGGCTGACCACGATTGGATGCAGAAAACAGCAAACATAAATGAACGGACACACCTAAGGGAGGCTTACATCCGAGGATGGATGGAATAGCTGTTGATGATGATGTTGATATGTTATAGTCAAAGCCCGAATTTCACGCACTCCTAGGTTTGACTAGGCAATCCTCAGGTCTGACCGACGGTCTTAGTCAAAGCCCGAAATAAATTACAGTTTCAGCGTTTGACTAGTCAAACCTAGGAGAGACTACGTTGGTCAGGCGAAGGTCAAAATTTAATTTTATGAAATCGGGGTTTGACTAGTCAAACCCCGATCAGCTATTAAAATGTCGTAATTTGTTAGATTAGGTTTAATAAAACATCATTTTTTAATTTTAATGTTTATTATTTTTATATTGTCATAATTAAAATAAAAAAATTAGTGTTTATTCTCAGATGTTGAGGCATTATGGCATTTAGGTTGCACAATATGTTAGGCCTTTTACACTTACGTAATTTGGAAGAGAATTTCTTATTGCAGTAGCATTTTATAAATCCTTGTCCTCCAAATTTAGAATCTTTTGTACTAATTTCTCTTAGAAACAGAGACAGCTTAACGTCTGGAATATCTTCGAAATTAATAAATTTCTCTTTGCATTCTCTTATTTGATTTCTTAAAAAAAGTGTGTTTATTGTTTCGTATTTCGTACTAACTCTATATAAACCGTCAATTGTTTTATCTTGTATGATACCCAAAATATTTCAAGCATCTCCTTTGGCTCTATCAAAGCTGGGGGACATTTTTTTCACTTAATTGTTTCATAGCATTAGGCTGGCCATTCAACTGCATGTCCTTTATTTATTTTAATCTTTTCTGTCTGTGCACAACGCAGGCTCGAACGCGTGCCAAGGAGATACTCGAAATATTTTGGGTATCATACAAGATAAAACAATAATTGACGGTTTATATACAGTTGATACGAAATACGGAACAATAAACACACTGTTTTCAAGAAATCAAATAAGAGAATGCAAAGAGAATTTTTCTAATTTCGAAGATGTTCCAGACGTTAAGCTGTCTCTAAGAGAAATTAGTACAAAATGTTCTAAATTTGAAGGACAAGGATTTACAAAATACCAATGCAATAAGAAATGCTCTTCAAAACCATGTAAGTGTAAAAGGTCAAACGTATTATGCAACTCTAAATGCCATAATGATAATGCCTCAACATGCGATAATAAGCACTATTTTTTTTATTTTAATTACAAAATATTACAATATACAATAGACAATATAAAAATAATAAACATTACAATTAAAAAATGACGTTTTATTAAAACTAATCTAACAAATTACATTTTAATAGCTGACTCTAATAGCTGGTTTGACAAGTCAAACCCCGATTTCATAAAATTAAATTTTGACCTTCGCCTGACCAACGTAGTCTCTCCTAGGTTTGACTAGTCAAAGGCCGATACTGTAATTTATTTCGGGCTTTGACTAAGACCGTCAGTCAGACCTGAGGATTGCCTAGTCAAACCTAGGAGTGCCTGAAATTCGGGCTTTGACTATAACAGATACACAAGTCTCAAACTGTATTTAACTTAATAGTAATTATGAATAACATAACATTGTTACAAGTGTCTAGAATTGGTTGGTACTTTAAAATCCCATGAGGAAAGTTTAGGTAAATCCTACAATAATAAAATAATAACTTCATTTAAATTAAAAAGAATAGATAACAAGTTATGTGAAATGCCTGAATAAACAGAATCAATGATTACTAAAAAACATCAAAATAGAAACTGAGTGTCTTTTCCCTTGGCCCAAATACTTTATGTGTGTAATAATTTCATTGAAAATATCTATAACTAACATTTAAATATTGAAATTGATAATTTAGGATAATCTGAGAACATAACCTAAAATGAGAAAACAAAGAACACATGTAAAAGACAATAGTCCAAAAAGATAACTTTATTGGGATTATGTCTATAGTTGTTAAAGTTTGTTTTGTTGAAAATCTGTGTTAAAAACCCTTAATTTAGGACCAGTACATATATTTATATAAAACAGTAGGTAACTGTAATACATGTGCCTTCAGGCTAATTAATTATAATTCTCAATTATTGGGAGAATAGGCTACATTCAAAAATTTTGAAATATTTAAAAGGTATTCAAATATATTTGACAGGTAAAGAATGTAAACAAAACCTTAAAATTAACCAAAACAAAATAAAATGATTTCTATTTTAGACAAAATGAGTGCGATGTTATCATCAAGTGGCTTCTAGGAATCCAGTGGAAAGGCAAAATTAAAATCCCATTGCCCCACCACTGGTTTGGACTGTGGGACTGTGTGGAGAAAAGATAACAAAATTTACCGTCTTGGCAACGCCACTGGAGCATAGAAAATTCCCATTTTGATCATACTGCAGCAATATGGACAAGTTTCCATTTAAAAAGAATGTTAAAAAGGGTCAAAAAATTACCTTGGATTGTTTAATTTTCTAAAATTCCCGCCATAGCACATGGGATTTCACTTGAAAGAAACAGAACATCTGCACCGCCAATAGAACTCTGTGACAATCGACAATCGTCGTAAATACCCGCGATATTTAAAACTGTTGACACTCGAACTTCATAAAATAAACTTTACAACGTATCACAATAAACTTAATATAAATAATTATGATTAATATTAATTACAAAACTTAGGAGAGAACCAAACACACGTCGCTAACCCCTAGCAAAGCAGCACTAAACTGCCAATATGGCGTCTAACGGTACGTCACGTGACCCCAAAATAGTGACGTAGCTCTCTATCCCACAATGTCTTACAATTTTTTCGCAACGTAAGCTGGCATACAATTTTACAACAATTGAGAAAATCTATCGATTACACATCCCTCAAAAACATATTTTCCCCTCAAAATTTGAAAAAAGGAAGTCTATTACCAGTAACCGCTCCAATAAATTAATTTTTAAAATTAAATTCGTCTTAAAAACAATAGTAATACTGGTGTTTTATTTGAAAATAATTCATTTTTTATATTAATAATTGTTGTTTTTCGATCAAAATGGGTAAATATAGATAAAAACTATATTTATCTTAGGTATTTCATGAATTTTAGCGTAAATAAAACGTATTTTCAGTGATATAGCGAAGAGCCGGCATTCAAATAATTCAAAATGTTGCGTCTAACGCGTTTTTCAAGTGGAAAAATGCCCAATGAAAATTATTTTCTCGATAAAAACGATGATTTAATCTAAAATTCTATTCCGAATTTAGACATAAACATGGTGATTAATTCTGTGGGTATGGATGGGAGATGGGAGAACACCGCACCCGGCAAAAAACTTGTCGGCGGACTCCCCTCTGAACTGAGAATGGTTGCGCCCAAACCTCATTTTGTTCATGTATATACTCTGTATCTAGTAACTTTTTCCCAACGCCTACTTTTGATGATCTCCAACTCTGTTATGGAGATTTATTTTTTTTAATAAAAAAATTCTTAAAATATATACAGGGTGATTAATTTTTTTGTATGGAAAATTAAATATTCGAGCTTGGTTTAACTATTACTTGCAGAACTGCTATTAGATGTACACAGTTTAAAACATTTATTTATGACTAAAAAATGTTGAGAATTCAAAAACAAACGATTGATTTCCATTTTGGAAAACGTTCCAAGTAATTTACATAACTGTACTAGAAATAAATATGTATGGACAGGCTGACGTTTTTTCTCTTTCTTTTCTTTAAATCTCTTAGTTTTAAAAATTTTTTACTGGATAAAAAACCGTTTGACTTGTTATGGCTACTCCATCAAATATAGGGTGATGCCTAGATGCTCGTTTGGTTTGGTTATCAATTTTTTAGCCACTTTTTTCATATTTTCCTATTTTTGGCCTTTGTCTTTAATTATTCAATATTTTCTCTTTATTTCTTTATTTTTTCGATCTGATCTATCCTTTTCTTTCAGTCTTTCCCTTCTCCTGTTCCTTCTACTTCTCAATTCCATTTGCCCTGTAATTCTTTCTGGTTTCATTCTATTAATATGTCCGAATCAGAACATTTTTGCTTCGGTAATAGGTTTCTGTTTTGTCATTTATCTGATATATTCATTTCTTATCCTGCCCCATTATGTTTTTCCGTACATTTTCCCCAAATGTTTCATTTCGATTGCATTGATTTTTGATTTATGTTTTTTTTATAATTGTCCAGTTTTCGGTTGCGTATGTTGTTATTGTTATTATTGGCACTGGATCAAATTATGAATTTTTCTCTTGACTTCCATTTTTACATATTTGTGTCCTAAGTAGTATGTACTGTTATAATAAGGGCATAGGGCTTTTCATTCACAGTCATTTGTTTCGAGCTGCTGTCATGTGTTGTATAATCTGTGTATAATATTAATATACACGGATTATCCGACATATGACAGAAGCTCGAAACAAATGGCGGTGAATGAAAAGCCCTATGCCCTTAATATAACAGTACTAATTAGGACACAAATATGTAAAAATGGAAGTCAAGAGAAAAATTCAAAATTTGATCACAGTGCCAAGTCACAGTCATTTGTTTCGAGCTTCTGTCATATGTCGGATAATCCGTGTATATTAATATTATACACAGATTATACAACACATGACAGAAGCTCGAAACAAATGACAATCGATGAAAAGCCTTATAGGCGCAAAATGTCGCCTGTCAAAATGTTCAATGTGTTCAAATGTTCAATGAAAATAAAAGAGAAAATTTAGTGTGATTTTGAATTGCAAATATTTCATTTAAAAAGAAACTTTTTATTTATTCTAAGGGATTTTCGGCCCTCGGTAAATACTTTCTCAGGATTCGAAAAAAATGAATACAAAAACACATTGAACATTTTGACAGGCGAAATTTTGCGCCTTTTTCCTTAATTGCGTAGTCTAATCACGTATATTTATTTCTTCCATTTGTTATTTCCGCATCTATTTTGCCATCTCCTTCATTGCCATGTCCGTTGCGGACGTTGACTATCATCATAGCAATTTTAATTTTGTTTACGGCGGTTCTGAATAACTCGATCGATGTTAATCCAAACCATTGGCGTAAGTTTTGAAGTCATGAGTGTCTTCTTATTCCGGGTCCGCGTTTGCTCTTTATTTTACCCTGTATTATCAGTTGAACTATAGGATATTTAACATGTCTCATAATACGACCGAGGTATTCAAGTTTCCGTTTCGTAATTGAGAAAGAGATTTTTTTTTGTTTTCCCATTTGCCATCATCAATCACAATGCTGCCTAGATATTCGTACGTTGTTAATTTTTCTAATATTGTTCCAATACATTTAATCTCCTTATTATCTGGACCTTCCCTTTGATTAACTATCATCGTTTATTTATATTCACCTCCATTTTTGTTTTTAGTATTTCTTCAACCCACGAATCCACCAACCTTTGCATTTTATTTTTATTGTTCGCTACCAGTACAATAATCATCTGCGTAAACTCCGTAATTTTACTAGTATGCCAGGGAAATAAGGCAAAAATATACCATGTTCGGAAAATTTGAGCAGCCAGGTTGCAAATGGGATTTTTGGGTGCTACATATTATACAGGGTGTCCAGAAACTCTACCGACAAACGAAGACAGGAGATTCCACAGATAATTCTAAGACAATTTAACCCAATTCACCTAGTCCGAAAATGCTTCTTAAGGGAGCTAGAGCTCTTTGAAGATGGCGTCATGAAATTAGTTTTTCTTAAATACCTCCAGAACGCTTCTATTTAGAAAAACGAAAATTGGTATGCATATTTACTTTTCAGAGATGAATCGATTCCATCCATTGCAAATTTCTCGTACCGGTCATAGGCGTCTGTTTTGGGTAGAGCAACGGGTGTTTTATCGCATAACTTTTTTGTCCTTAACTTTTGTGCATTTTTGACACCGGATTATTAAATTGTGAGGTATTCTAGTACTAAAAGGTACTCTTGCTTTAAGTCGGTAGGACACCCCGTTTTCTAGAAAAATAGATTTGAAAGTTTTTGGTTTTTGGAATTTGAAAAAAAATTGAAAGAACTTTTCAACAAAAAACGAAGTATTTTACCAACATGAAGTAAGAGTAACTTTTAGTACTCGAATACCTCATAATTTAATAATCTAGTGTCAAAAGTGCTCAAAAATTCAAGACAAAAAAAGTTATGCTATATAAAATAACTGTTGACCTACCCAAAAAGGACGCCTATGACCAGTACTAGAAATTCGCAATTAATGAAATCGATTTATCTCTGGAATATAAATAGATGTACCAGTTTTCGTCTTTCTAAACAGTTTTTTTTTTGAAATTTTATTTTTAATTCAAAAAGCGAAAAAATTTCAAATCGATTTTTCTAGAAAACGGTGTGTCCTACCGATTTAAAACAAGAGTACCTTTTAGCACTAGAATACTTCACAATTTAATAATCCAGTGTCAGAAATGCATAAAAGTTAAAGATAAAAAAGTTATGCGATAAAATAACCGTTGCCCTACCCAAAACAGACGCCTATGATCGGTACTAGAAATTTGCAATGGATGGATTAGATTTATATCTTGAAAATAAATAGGCGTACCAATTTTTGTTTTTCTAAATAGAAGCGTTCTGGAGGTATTTAAGAAAAACTAATTACAAGACGCCATCTTCAAAGAGCTCTAGCTCCCTTAGGAAGCATTTTCGGACTAAGTGAATTGGGTTAAATTATCTTAAAATTATCTGAAGAATCTCCTGTCTTCGTTTGTCGGTAGAGTTTCTGGACACCCTGTATACCTAGTACATTATAAATACAAAAATGCCCGTCACAGTTCGGACGAGAATTTTAGTTATTAACAAATACGCGTCAAAAATGGCAGTTTTTTCGTTTAAATCGCTACAGGTAAAAATAGGCTAATTAAATATGTCTCCTTATAGTGTCCTTCTTTTAGCAGATACGCAAAGGTTTAAAATGGCAGTTTTTGAATTTTAGTCCGATCCTTTGTTGCTTCGGAAATTTAAAAAAAATTAAAATTTCGAAAAGAAAAAAAAATTGCTATAACTTTTGTGAAAATGACCTTAAGACTGTCATATTGCGTGAAAAGTTGAGTCAAATAATTCATATAATGCACAAAAATTTTTAAGACGATTCGTCAATTAGTTTAAATAATAGGTTTGTTCTAGCATCAGTTTCAAACGGTTTGAAACCATCAGCGAATAGCGGACCAGCGCGAGTAGAGGGGATAGCACTGGTTACTGTATTATGTTCTCTCACTGACCAACTGTTTGCTGACGGTTTCTGACTAGTTTGACTGTTTGCTAGAACAAACCTATTATTCAATTTGTTTATCCCAAAGAGCTTTTTGTTGCAATGTTAATGTTCAGAAAATAATAATGATATAGCAATTCGGTGGAAACCGCGTGAAAGAAGAATAGTTATGTATTCAACGCATTTAAAAAAAATCATTAAAAAGTCATTTTTATCATTCCGAAAACATTTTTCTAAAGTAGGGTCATTTTTGGCTCATAAACAATTTGAATAACTTTGTTAATATTATTGACTCTAGACTAAAACTACTTTGGGATTTGAAAAGCTGGTATTTTTACACGAATTTTCAAAAAAAACCTTTTCGCCTGGGTTAATCAGGGTCAAAGTTAGCCACTTTTTTTATTTAATTCACAGCTACTTTGTTTATAACAATTAAGCAACAGAACTAGCGCCATTTTGAAGTTCAAGGTATATAGTTTATGTGTTGTAAAGTTTGACTAAACTTTGAACTTCAATAAAGTGGTTAACGAGTCTTGGTCGGTGGAGGGGAATAATTATTAAAACCCGTGCACTCAAAAAATGAAATTGATTCTTCAAACATATTATGCTGCAATTAATATCTCCGGAGCTTGTTGATGGATTTTGATCATAATTTTTGAAGTTATACTTCTTTACCGGCGATAGAGGGTGAATTTTTATATGGTAAAACCTAGCGACCGGGCGCATGCGCATTATAACTTTTTTCTGATTGGATGTTCAAATGACATGTCAAAAATTATTCAATATGGAGGCTGTGGCACAGCTGTAGTTAGATTATTTATCGTTGTTGCGTTTTAAAATTTGTGTGAAAAGAAACAACAAACAAAAGTTAGTTAATAGTTATACTGCCTTTTTAAATAGTTTTCATATACCTATATTTTTGGACTTTTGGACTATTTTGGACAAGGAAAACTCATTCTAATTTGGTAAGTAGTTTTTATTATAATCATATTGTAATTATACACTTGGATTAGGTTGAAATACATACATTTATTTTCTCAAGAATGCGGATTTTAGAGAGAAATCCCAAATTAGGTTCGATTTTTATTTTTAAATTATGATTATTTGGCGTAGATTTATTTATCTAGTAGGTATGTAATGCTTTGATTTACATACTTAATTTGATTACCAACAAAAGTTGTACCAATCTTCATCTAATATATTGTTTTCTTACTGTTTTGTTATATTTTTATATTTTCTTCCACAAAATTTAAACTACATAATTTAATTTTCAAAACAACTGTCAAACAGTAAAACGTTCAGTTACCGTATTTTTCCACATGATAAATAATGTGGGATTGGACGAGTGAGTCTACGCTTCGATTACGAATCAAAGCGCCACGAAATTCACGGGTTCAATTCCCGATGCAAGTTTTATTTTTTTATTTTTTTATGCATGTTATGATTGTAAGTATATTTGTTATATAATTTTTTTTTCAGAAAATGCGTATTTAAAATTTTTGCCAATTATTATCGTTCAGAAATCATTTTTTCTTTGTGGCATTTTTCAATGTGTTTGTGTGCGTTTTATTCTTTTATTTTTTTAAATTTTTGGTATTGTCTTAAAAATCAGATAATATGTAGTAGAAGTATAACTTCTTACGTGCGTACAAAGTACACACACATTCTTGTTTTAATTTGTATGTACTCGTAGTCTTGTAGAGTACGTTATGTACACATATCCCCACCTAACATTACAAAATGTTAGGGGGAGCCCCCCTTCTCACTCAGGGATATGAAAAATAGATTACGACCGATTCTAAGACCTACCGAATATACATATATAATTTCATAACAATCGGTCAAGCGGTCTCGGAGAAGGATGGCAACTAACAGTATGACAGGAGAATTTTATAGATGGAAACATATAGATGGTTATTAAAAAATAGGGGTTGGTGATAGAAGAGTGAAAATTAAGGGTTGTAAGTATTTTTTAATTCTACACCATAGAAAATTAAAGTAGACAATTTTGTCGAAAAAAATAAAAAAAAATGTCAATGGGGCAACCCCCTTTATAATTTATGGGCATGAAAAATAGATTAGAACCTATTCTCAGTCCTACAGGATATACGTGTAGAATTTCATCATAAAAATCGGTCAAGCCGTTTCGGAAGAGTATGGTAACTAACACTGTTACAGGAGAATTTTATGTATATAGAAGTAACTGTGAATTAAATAATAAAAGTGGCTAACTTTGACCGCAATTAACCTAGGCAAAAGATTTTTTTGAAAATTCGTGTAAAAATACCAGTTGAAATCACAAAGTAGATTTACTCTACAGTCAATATTAACAAAGCTTTTCAAATTGTTTTTAAGTCAAAAATGACTCTACTTTAGTAAAATGTTTTGGGAATGATAAAAATGACTTTTTATAGATTTTTTTAAGTGCTTGGAAAAAATAAGTGTTCTTCTATCATGTGTTTTTCACAGAATTGCTGTATCATTATTATTTTCTAAACAAAAATATTGAAAAATATCTCTTTTGGATAAACAAATTGAATAAAATTTAAACTAATTGACGAATCGTCTTGAAATTTTTTGTGCATGATATGTACTGATTATCTCAACTTTTCATGCAATATCAAAGTCTTAAGTTAATTTTCACAAAAGTTATAGCAAATTTTTTATGTTCGAAATTTTAGTCTTATTTTGCAATTAGCGAAGCCACAAATGATCGGACCAAAATTCAAAAACTGCCATTTTGAACCTTTGCTCATCTACTAAAAGATGAATACTCTAAATAAGATATTTAATTACCCTATTTTTAGCTGTAGCGATTTAAACGAAAAAACTGCCATTTTTGACGCTTATTTGTTAATAACTAAAATTCTCGTCCAAACTGTGACGGGCATTTTTTTATAATGTATTAGGTATATAGTACCCAAGAAACCCATTTCTGTACCGTGGAGGTAAACAGTCGTATATCCACAATGTATACATTTGCAAGAAATCGCAAAACATATACAGACTAGTCAATAAACTATAAAAACAATTTTACTTCCATTACGTCGAATTCAACATTATTGGTATATTATAATATGTAAATACAAATCTATTACTGAATATTAGTATTGTTAAGAAATTATTTACCTGATGTATAATAATGTCAGCTACGACTTTTTACCTCTGTGTCTAAACAGGTAATATGCAAAATAAAAATCGTAAGTGATTACAAAAATAGTATATTCCGTATTTAAAAATGCAAAAACCAAATCACAATGTTTGGAACAAAAAAGAACTCTTGTTTTTCATTATATGCCGCTTTAACAACCTCAAAATACCATTTAATATAAAAATGGAGCTACGATCATACTATCTAATATACGCACGTATTTATGGAGTTACTATGGATATACTACTGTTTACCTCAACTGACTAATTAGTCCATGTGGTGAGACCGCTCCCGTCTGGAAAAATTTCTGAGTCGGTTTCTTTGTGGATTCCTATTCAAAAATGTCCCCTTTAAACAAATCTGAAGGGTGCCGGGCGGAATTTTTGGGCAGAAATTGTTTAAACAAATTTTTTTAACAAATACAAAGGGGCCGTTCAAGTATTACGCAACGCAGGTTGGGGGGGGGGAATTGCGTTACGCAATAGTTAAACGCCCATTAGAGTGCGTTACGTAGGGGGGGAGGGGGGTCAAAAATCTTCAAAAATCGCGTTACGTAATACTTGAGCGCTCCCAAAAGATCACGTTCTTTTGCTCTGGAACATATATTTTTAAGTTTTGTGGGTCATTCTAAACAAGAAAGGTATCTTGTAAATTTTCTCAAAAATTGATAGTTTTCGAGTTATAGGCGATTTAAAATCTGAAAAATGCGAAAATACGCATTTTCGAGACCTAAAAACTCATATTTAAATTAGTATTTTTGAGGTTGCCAGATACTTAAATTGAAGTTTAAATATTCAGCTTTAAGATTCTGAAGAGTTATTGTGTCTATCCTTAATTTAAAGCGTTGTTTTTTAATTGTTATATATGCATGTCCATCCGATTTTTTTGCCGGTGCGGCGCGCTCTGTTTCAAAATTTTTCAATTTTCCTCCGAAAGATATTTTTTCTAGATTTTTTGGGATATTCTAAATAAAATAAGTTTCTTGACATTTTTCTCAAAAGTTAACAGTTTTAAAGTTATAAGCGATTTAAAATCCGAAAATGCGTTTTTTTGGCATTTTTCGGATTTTAAATCGCTTATAACTTTAAAACTATTAACTTTTGAGAAAAATGTCAAGAAACTTATTTTATTTAGAATATCCCAGAGAATCTAGAAAAAATATTTTTCGGAGGAAAAGAGGAGATTTTTTAAATAGAGCGCGCCGCACCGGCAAAAAAAATCGGATAAACACGCATATTTAACAATTAAAAAACAACGGTATACATTAAGGTTAGACGCGATCACTCTTCAGAATCTTGAAGCGGAATATTTAATATTCAATTTAAGTATCTGGCAACCTCAAAAATACTAATTTAAATATGAGTTTTTAAGCCTCGAAAATGCGTATTTTCGCATTTTTCAGATTTTAAATCGCCTATAACTCGAAAACTATCAATTTTTAAGAAAAATTACTAGATACCTTTCTTGTTTAGAATGACTCAAAAGCCCTAAAAATATATGTTCCAGGGCAAAAAAACTTAATCTTTTGTATTT
This sequence comes from Diabrotica virgifera virgifera, assembly GCF_917563875.1. NCBI lineage: Eukaryota > Metazoa > Arthropoda > Insecta > Coleoptera > Chrysomelidae > Diabrotica > Diabrotica virgifera. The sequence continues at coordinate 152,545,749 of NC_065451.1, read as the reverse complement.
GTTTAAAAAAATTGTTTAAACAATTTCTGCCCAAAAATTACGCCCGGCACCCTTCAGATTTGTTTAAAGGGGACATTTTTGAATAGGAATCCACAAAGAAACCGAATCAGAAATTTTTTTCAGACGGGAGCGGTCTCACCACATGGACTAAATGGAGTTGCTATTGTTTCTAAACGCCTTATCTAGGTAACTAATAACGCTGGATGTACGATTTTTTGCCACAATATGCTATGAAAATCTGACAACAAGAGCGTGGTATTAACTCCATTTCGGCAAAAAGTGGAGTTACGACTGTTTACCTCCACGGTACAGATTTGCAACCTGGCTGATCAAGTGTCCCGACAAAAACCTTATTTCTCTGGACTATAGTTCAACTTCATATCCAACTATTGTATTTATTGTATTGGCTTTCTTCTTTAGCTTTGAGTGTCTTTTATAATTCTGTTCACTATTACAGGAACAACAATGAGCTTAAGCTACCTCCCTGTTTTATTACTTTATTTATTTTGATTTCATCGAATCTTTGGCCTCCCACTTGTACTTTACCTCTGACAATCCTGTACAATGCTTTCTATGCTTTTGATTAATGTTTTAGGAATTTTTATAGGACTTTTCAACGCTTCCCATTTGTTTCGAGCTTCTGTCATATGTAGTATATTAATATTATACACGGATTATACGACATATTATGACAGAAACTCGAAACAAATGAGAAGCGTTGAAAGTACTATTTTTGCCAGACATTCACATATTTATTCCTGTCAATCGAATCAAAAGCTGTTCTTAGATTAATAAAGGTCGAATATGGTTCTTCCGTTTCTTCTATTTTTTTTATTATATTTTTTAATGAATAGGTATATATTTTTTATAGGCCAGGAACCGAAGCTTTTCACCTCGCAATTTTTACAGAATGGATCGATTTGCTTGAAAATTTGAGAATCAGAAGTGAATAGTCCAAGGATCAAAATCTATATGATTCCGAAAGGCGCTTTTACCATGGGGGTGTTTGCCACCCCATCTCGGGGGTGGCATTTTTTTATTATATTTTGACCACAAAAGTTGATAAAAACGTTCATTCTAAGCAAAAAATGTTCTATACATTTTTTTTTGATAACATTAATAGTTTTCGATTTATTCGCTATCGAAAGTGTTAGTTTTGTATAGAAAAAATCAATGTTTTTCGATATACTCATTTATGATTCACTAAATTTTTGGCGTAGAAAAAATTTTTCAAACCAAGTTCTTGGGAATTACCTAAATAACCTACAATTTTATATTGAAACATTTTTTCGTATCTCTGACGCTAATCTTTCTATTCTGAAAAAGAATCGTTATTCTCTTTGACCTCCAGTTTTTTAAAAAACATCATTCTAAGCCAGTCAAACTTCTAGAATCTATTAATAATAAACTGCTCGTCAAAAGTTAGGGATATAGAAAATTATGTTGATTTTCATAGTTGATTTTTTCGCGAACAGACGGATTCCGCTATTTTTTTTTATTTTAGCCTTTTCTTTAGTATTTACACAGTTGTGCAAAGGTTTACTCAAACTTATTTTTTGTACTTATACCGGGTGGAAGAAAAAAATATGTTTTTCTTGTGTTAAGTTTGAGACACCCTGTAGGGAGAACGAGGTACAAATGTGAGTATACATCAGAATAATATTGTAGTCTTATGTTTTGTGAACATTCTGTTGTTTGAATGTCCCTGATATCTTTAGAAACAAAAAAAAATAGACGGTTTTGTAATTTAACATGTGTTTTAACCGAAACAAAAGTTTGAGACACCTTGTAGGGAGAAAAAGGCACAAAGGTGAGTATATCCCGATATTATGTTGTAGTCTCATATTTTTTGAATATTTTATTTTTTTAATTTCTCTGATATCTTTAATAATAAAGAAACTAGACGATATTACTCTTTAATATGTTTTTCTATGTTTCACATGTGTGATGTGACGCATGTCGTCAGTTAAAACACATATTAAAGAGTAATATCGTCTAGTTTCTTTATTATTAAAGATATCAGAGAAATTAAAAAAATAAAATATTCACAAAATATGAGACTACAACAAAATATCGAGGTATACTCACCTTTGTGCCTTTTTCTCCCTACAAGGTGTCTCAAACTTTTGTTTCGGTTAAAACACATGTTAAATTACAAAACCGTTTATTTTTTTTATTTCTAAAGATATCAGGGACATTAAAAAAACAATATGTTCACAAAACATAAGACTACAATACGATTTCGATATATACTCCCATGTGTACCTCGTCCTCCCTACAGGGCGTCTCAATCTTAACATAAGAAAAACATTTCTTTTCTTCCATCCGGTATAAGTACAAAAAAAAAGTTATTTATTTTTTATCTTAGAAAGTTTGGTAATAGTTATTTTCCTAACAAGTGCAGAAAGTCATTCTTTTCCGCACGCGACTGCAGTTTGCCGAACGACGGGAAGCGGGAGTTCGGCAAGCAGTCGATTTCGGAAAAGAGACTTTCTGCAAGAGTTAGGAACAATATTTTTTCTAAGAGTCTTTAAAAAATTACCAAATCTTAATCAATTAATTTAATTAATATGATTATTTCATTCATAGGAGATTCTGACCAATAGAAAGCTACAGAAATCTGAATTAAATCGATAATTTTTGATAATCTCCCGTCGTTAAGTATATTACGTCAGATGCTTCGTTGCTACGAAAAAATACATTCAGTGACATTAATGACAATTAATGTTTTAAAAAATTATAAAAGTGATGACTTTCAATCGTCAAATATTTATAAAAACTGTGTGTTTAATGGTACTTACATAAATAAATTACAATACAATTTTGGTTTTGAACAGTTTTATTCATGAAATAATCGCAACAAATTGCACTCGACCTCTGAAATTAATATAGAATTTTTGCTCTCGTGACACTTTGACATAATTTCACTCGCCTTTGGCTCGTGAAATTAAAACTGTCAAAGTGTCACTCGGGAAAAATTCAATAATTTCAGAGCTCTTGTGCAATTACTAATGAAAATACATACACAAATTAATTCTTTGACAAGGTTGTCAAAACCAAACTTTCAATATAATTAGCATGACGACGATCTTGGTTTCCATGACGATGATTCAAAACGACTGTTATTGTCTACCGATTTGACTTTCGAATATTATGTCAAAATAATTTTATTTCATCCAATTGTCGAGTTAATTTCATTAAAACAGGAACACAATAAGATATATTTGAAATAAATTAGTAAATAATATCTAAATATTAGTTTATTGCATGTATAATAATTACTTTAAGGCCATATTAACATATCTAAATTAACACGCGTGCGGAAAAGTAAAAACCGCGTGCGGAAAAGTAACACGCGTGCGGAAAAGTGAAACTTTCTAAACTAAAATGCGTGCGCGAAAGTAGACATTTTTGCACGCTCGTAGAAAAAAAAATAGTTTTGTAGGTGTTTATAAGATCTATAAGCCTATTAATATTAAATCTTTTTAAAATCCTCAGTCGCAAAAAGAGGTGACTTTGAAAGAGTTGGTTGGAGAAGGGTTGGAAACGGTGGTTTTTGCATGTTATTACAAGTTTTAATTGTCAATAGCTCACTTAATTTTTGCCGTAGAAAAAATTTTTGCAAACCAGGTCCTTGGGAATTAAATAAGCTACAATTTTATATTGAAACATTTTTTCGTATCTCTGATGCTAATCTTGCTATTCTGAAGAAAAGGCCATTTTTTTCCAAACTACAAAAATTCGTTACATATTCGCTTTTAACTCCATTTTTTTTAAACTAATCACTCTAAGCCGGTTAAACTTCTAGAACCTATTAATAATACATAAATAAAAAAGACCAAATAAGGTCAATGACTAATTTTAATTAGGGTGGTGATTAGGGGTTGCTTGTGATCACTTTTTCGCTGAAAAAAAATAGGGACCGACATTCTTTTCATTAGTCACTTAATTTTTGAGCTAGACTTTTTTTTATTTCTGGAGACAGATTTTTGTAAGTACTTTAAATTAGTTTGAACAAGTTGTCTTCGAAAAATGCATAGTTTCGCGTCTTTTGACTTTGAAACTACAATATTTAGCTGCAACTGCTTGCAAAAAGACTAAGTTTTCACTCTAATGGCATATAAAACAACATAATACTATTCTACACCCCACCAGAATGAAAACAATGGGAACCTTCTCTGGTTACACCTCCGAGGCTTCTACAATTTGCAAGCCATACGGATGCTGAGACTAAGGAAGATGAGGGAATTCCACAATTTACAATTCACGTCCCATCTGCTCAGCGCGGTAAAGTTCCAACGAGAATTGGAAATTGAAATTGAAACGAAAACGGAAAACGAAATTGAAAATGGTTATTCATTTTTGATTTACATTTACTCTGTGTGGAGTATGAAGGGAACCATTCTCGTTGGAACTTTACCGCGCTGAGCAGATGGGACGTGAATTGTAAATTGTGGAATTCCCTCATCTTCCTTAGTCTCAGCATCCGTATGGCTTGCAAATTGTAGAAGCCTCGGAGGTGTAACCAGAGAAGGTTCCCATTGTTTTCATTCTGGTGGGGTGTAGAATAGCATTATGTTGTTTTATATGCCATTAGAGTGAAAACTTAGTCTTTTTGCAAGCAGTTGCCGCTAGGGCATCTATGCCATTTCGTTCGTTGCAATCCGGGACTGCATGCTGGGGTTTGTTTTGGTTGGATCAGGGAGAGCAGCATATGTGCCTCCTGATGAGAGACTAATAAGTTTCGAGACCGGTAGGGGTGCTTGCAGCACTCTCTGATTGGACTAGAATATGGTTCGGCTGTGTTTTCGTTTTGCAACGAAATTGAAAATGGTTATTCATTTTTAGTTTTTTTAAATATGTACCTCCAGAACGCTTCCACTTAGAAAAACGAAAACTGGTATGCCTATTTATCATCCAGAGATAAATCGTTTCCATCAATTGCGAATTTCTAGTAGCGATCATAGGCTTCCGTTTATGGTAGTACAACGGTTATTTTATCACATACATTTTTTGTCTTTAACTTTTAAGAATTTTTGAGACTGGATCATCAAATTGTGGGATTTTTCTAGTGCTAAAAGCAAAAGGAGGTGCTCTTGCTTTAAGTTGATAGAATGTAACGTTTTCTAGAAAAATCGATTCAAAAATTTTTCGTTTTTTGAATTTGAAAACATTTTTCAATAAAACGTATTTTTTCGACTTACAGCAAGAGTAACTGTTAAAACTAGAATACCTACCTCGTAATTTATTAAGGTACTAGTACACTTTAGAAGACCAAAAAATAACCATATTCCCAAAACAAAATTTCTCAGAATAATTATTAAAAATAAACATAAAACTTTTTACATATCAATATCTAACTCTTAGAGAATACAAAAAATATATATTTTTTTCATTTATGCACGTACACTAATATTGTATAGGGCGCCAAAGTCAAGGCCTCGAAAAAAAGTAGTTCCGATGGCGGACAGTTAATCTCAGGATTGGGATCTCTGAAACAAAAAACTCGTACGACATTAGAAAGAGAAAGGTTTCTTACGTGACAATTTACCGCCGTTAGTGAAAAATTTCATAAAAAAAAATTTACGGAAATTTGAAAAAAAAAATTGTGAAAAAATCGCCCTTATTTCTTCAGTTTTTCATGGTTAAAAAATATTTATTTTTTATTTTTTGGTCAAATTGTGGTAATTTGTCACGTAAGAAACCTTCCTTTTTCAAATGCCGTACGAGTTTTTTGTTTCAGAGATCCCAATCCTAAGATTAACTTTCTGCCATCGGAACTACTTTTCTTCGATGCCTTGACTTTTGCGCCCTCTACAATATTAGACCTACGTGCATAAATAAAAAAAATATATATTTTTTGTAGTCTCTAAGAGTTAGATATTTATATGTAGATAGTTTTATGTTCATTTTTAATAAATGCTCTGAAAAAAAATTCTAGAAAAAAATATGAAAAAAATATTTTTAAGAAACGCTTTTCTTTAGTTACGAGTGACTAAAATTAAACATATTATAAAAAAATCAACTAAAAAGTAAAAAATAAAAAAAATGAAAAAATCTAACACATTCGTCAAAGAAAAACATGGAGCGTCTTCATCGAATAAACGGTTTTCGCACCACGCTTTTCTTTAACGAATGTGTTAGATTTTTTCAATTTTTTTTTATTTTTTGCTTTTTAGTTGATTTTTTTATAATATGTTTAATTTTAGTCACTCGTAACTAAAGAAAAGCGTTTCTTAAAAATATTTTTTTCATATTTTTTTATTTACTTTTTAGTCTTACACTTTTCAAACATTAAAATATATCGATGTTTATTAAAATATGTATAAAACATATGATGTACAAACATAAAAAAGTAGTCGGAATCGGCAAAAAATTTGAAACTTTATTGTTTATTTATGAAGCATAACGTAAACAATTAACGTAAAAAGTGTAATTATGTATAGTTCATATAATTAGCTACAATCTGTAAAAGTTTGAAGTTTCTTCATTGTAGAAAACAAGAGAATTTAAGCATTTTCCGTTAAAATCGTTTTTTTATTTAAACAATTAATAAACAAAAAAAGAATGTATGCGTACTTTGTACGCACGTAAGAAGTTATATTATTACGCAACTCATAAATATTGGCAATATCATTTTAAAGTCTTCTACTTTAAAATGTATCATATGTATCTGAATTGCCGATATAAATGAGTCAAATTAAATAAATTATTAGAAGAATTTTTTTACTAAGCAACAACATTTTTGTTTATGTTAATAGTATTTTGTATTTTGACAACGGCACCCGATTTGGGCGTCGAAACGTTAATAAAAATCATTTTTAAATAATATTGTGGCTTATTTCCCATTATAAATAATTAAAATTGTAAAAATGCCACAAGAAAATAGCTTCAGAACAACATTAAGAAGTTATACTTCTATTACATTTTATGTGATTTTAACGAAATTGATATAATGTACTTTAAACAGTTTATTTATATTTTATTTAGATATTAAACTAATTTTAATACTTACTACTTTCCAAAAATTTTTATTAAGGCAATACCAAAAATTTTAAAAAATAAAAGAATAAAACGCACACAAACACATTGAAAAATGCCACAAAAAAAATGATTTCTGAACGATAATAATTGTTGGCAAACATTTTAAATACGCATTTTCTGAAAAAAAATATATAACAAATATACCTACAATCATAAAATGCATAAAAAAAATAAAAACTTGCATCGGGATTCGAACCCGCGAATTTGGGGGCGCTTTGATCCGTAATCGAAGCCTAGACTCACTCATCCAATTACACATTACTTGTCATGTGAAAAAATAGGGCAACTGAACGTTTTACTGTTTGACAGTTGATCTGAATTTAATCAAATTATGTAGTTTGATTTTTGTGGAAGAAAATATTAAAATATAACAAAACAGTAAGAAAACAATATATTAGATGAAGATTGGTAGAACTTTTGTTGGTAATCAAATTAAGTATGTAAATCAAAGCATTACATACCTACTAGATAAATAAATCTACGCCAAAAAATCATAATTTAAAAATAAAAATCGGACCTAATTTCGGATTTCTCTCTAAAATCCCCATTCTTGAGAAAATAAATTTATTCCAACCTAATCCAAATGTATAATTACAATATGATTATAATAAATACTACTAACCAAATTAGAATGAGTTTTCCTTGTCCAAAATACATAGTCCAAAAGTCCAAAAATATATATATGAAAACTATTTAAAAAGGCAGTATAACTATTTACTAACTTTTGTTTGTTGTTTCTTTTCCCACAAATTTCAAAACGGAACCACCATAAATAATCAAACCACACCTGTGCCACAATCAGAACAAAGTTATAATGCGACTGCGCCCAAATTGAAGGTTTTAATCATATTAAAATTCACCCTCATATCGCGCCTAAAGCAGTATAACTTTAAAAAATGTTTATTGACATTCATGTATTGTTCCCGCGAATGCATATGTCTGCAAATTTTTAGTCATTTGCATTGAAGAAAAGGCAGTCAAATTAACGTCCAAAGATTTGACACAAACGATTGAACTAAAGAAAAGCGTTTATTTAATTAATACGACAAAACGAATTCTAATGTTAACTGTAGCACAAAACGTCTCTACCGGTGGTTTTTCTAAGACTACGATAAAAACACCAATTTTTTGAATTCGAGTTTTGGTTGAAGTTTTGTTTCGTAAAGCATTGAAATTTGAAACGAATAAACGCCGATTTATATACATATAAACAAATATATGAGCGTTCAAAATTTGAAACTTTATTGTTTATTAATGAAGCATAACTTAAACAATTAACGTAAAAAGTGAAATTATGTATAGGTCATATCATTAGCTACAATCCGTAAAAGTTTCAAGTTTCTACATTGTAAAAAACAAGAGAATTTAAGCATTTTCCATTAAAATCTTTTTTTTATTTAAACAATTAATAAACATAAATTTTTTTATTGACTATTCGTGTATTGTTCCCGCGAATGCCTATGTCTGCAAATTTCCATTCATTTACATTGAAGAAAAGTCAGTCAAATTAACGTCTAAAGATTTTATGCAAACTATTGAAGTAAAGAAAAACGTTTAATTAAAAAATGCTTATTGTTGGTCTTGTAAAGTGCACTAGTACCTTAATCCAGAGTTAAAAATGCTTAAAACTTAAAACAAAAAAGTTATGCGATAAAATGACCGTTGACCTACCCAAAACGGACGCCTATGATGGATGCTAGAAATTCGCAGTTGATGAAATCGATTCATCTCTAGAAGATAAATAAACGTACCAGTTCTTGTTTTTCCTAAACAGTTTTTTATTCAATTTTTTTTTTTTCAAAAAACGAAAAATTTTCAATTTTTTTTTGAATATGGTGTATCCTAGCGACTTAAAACAAGACTACCTTTTACTCCTTTTAGTAGTATAATACCAATACCTTACTATTTAATAATTCAGTGACAAAAATGCTTAAGGCTATGGGTACATAATTCACAAATATTTTACGGCAATCCCTACTTTTTCTGTCCTTACACGGCAAATTACGTGTAGTAAAATTCTCACTGGTATGGAAACTGCAGATATAAACATTAGGTTGACAGTGACATTGTCATTAGAAAGGTAGAGATGGCTATTTCGGCTTCGTTCAGTTTTTGAATGTTCTTGGATAACCTTTACTTGTATAAATGATAGGATTATTTTTTCACTAATTATGTATTCAGTGGTTACCATTATTTATATACTATACAAATAGTCGAAAAAGAAAAGAAGTTGTTAAGTTATTTTAATAATGTCCTGTTACCATGGAAAGCTTAGATAAGGTTTGAATATGTGAAGAACTGCGTTGTATAAATGTAGTATTACTCAATTTATAAAGACTTTATTTATTTCTTTATTTGCGCAAATTAAAATATGAAACGTTGTTATAAGAAATGTGTTACTGAAAAGCGAAGAAATAGAAGGTTAGCTCAATTGAAGTAAGTACTTTTTTACATAAATCAAATTAATTACTTTTGTATTTTTCAAATTAATTTTAAATTTATAGTATAAATATGATCTATAAAATCTATCGGTAAACCAATAATTTTCGCATTAAATTTTATTCTCGTTTAAAGGAGTAAACTATTTATTACTACACAACAGAAGTACCTACTACTGACCAGAAGTATCTACTACAAAGCGTTACGCCAGCCGTGTCTGCATTAAACAAATCGTGATGGAATTAGTTTTCCATGTGCTTGTGATTATTTGTGAATTCACATTTGTACGTACCAAATTATTAGAATTGTACATGAGAAAAATGAGTGACTCAGATCCGAAGCGACAAAAGAGTTACGCGAGGATAAAAATGAGCAATTGTTATTTGTTAATCTTCTTCACAATTATTAAATTTTATTTGATAAAAGAATGACCCCAAAAATTAAGAATCTTCTTTTTAGTTTGTAAATTTTTCTATGACACACATTCATAAATGCTGCCATATTGTAACAAAAAAATACCTACGCCGAAGACGTCCACCCACCAACTTCACTTAAACTGAAGCAAAATACTACTAAACAAGCACATACTTCAAAAGCGTAGTACATTCTTCTATGTAGGCTGGTAAATAGTAGCAAATACTACGGAGAAAAGCAAATGCTTTTTAAGTGTAGTGCAATCTTCAAAGATGTAGTACGTACTTGAAGCATTAGCATTTACTGCATTTTATGCCACCATGGGCACTTTACTTTCTAAACTCGTACCTATTTACGGTTATCGGAACAAACTCTTATAAAATAATACTTTTATTTGAACTTTAATGACTTGAAATACTTGGATTTTCCATAAATAATATATAAACAATAAATAACTTTTTATTAATTGTACGCCTTAAATCAATTATTATTTTTCAAATACATTATCAATACTATTTAATAAACAACTCTGATTGATTTTATTATCATCGTAAAAGCGTTAAAAAGCAGTAGCAGAATGAACTGCTATATCAAAATAGCGGGTCGGACACATCTCTACTTGTCACTGTCTTGAATCTTGTCATAACATTATATTCGAATGAGTGCGTTGTATGACAAAGATAGCGAATGTTCGATTTACACAGACATGGTGTCTATTTTTTTCGAATCCTGAAAAAACTAATAAATATTTTTAAAAAATTTAAACACAAAATGAAAGACTAAATTATTATCGAGGGCCGAAAGTCCCTTAGAATATATAAGAAGTTTCTTTCGAATGAGATATTTGAAATTAGAAATCACACTACATTTTCTCTTAGTTTTTCACCCCTGTAACTTATTAAAATAAACATTATAGAAGTTCTCAGGGACTTTCGGCCCTCGCTAATAACGTAATCTTTCATTCTGCGTTTAAATTTTTTAAAAATACTTATTAATTTTCTCAGGATTCGAAAAAAATGAATCCCCATTTGAATAGCATTGCAGCCGAAAATACGTACCGATCCTCTTAAAAAAAGTTAAATACAAAAAAGCTATGTGATAAAATAATCGTTGCCTTATCCAAAACGAACGCCTATGACCGGTACTAGAAATTCGTAATTGATGTAATCGATTTATCTCTGGAAGATAAATAAATGGTGTATTACCATACCAGTTTTCGTTTTTCTACATAGAAGCGTTTTGGAGATATGTATTAAAAAAAACTAATTACAAGGCGCCATATTCAAAGAGCTCTAGCTCCCTTAGGAAGCAATTTCGGACAAGGTGAATTGGGTTAAATTGTCTTGAAAATTATCTGAAGAATCTCCGGTCTTCGTTTGTTAGGAGAGTTTTTGGACACCCTAGTGAAATAATCACCAAAAACTGAAAGAAATTATATTTTAACTCAGTATATTTTTTTCCATAGCAACATTTTTTGAGCAACATGAGGTTATTGACCTCAACACCTTGGCGGTTGTGGGTTGTGTTGAAAGAGCGTGCTCTTTCAACAAAATTTCTTTAATAATCGTTTTGAAATCGATTTCCCGAGTGGAAATCGAAACGTGAGATTTTTAGATAAAAATGTAATTGTCACTTTATTTTCAGAAAACTGTTTCAGAACCTTGATTTTATTTTTATTTAGTTAAATAAAAATAGATTAAAAAAAGGTTATCCGGGGCACCAAATTGAAAGAGAAAAAACGAAAAAGAAGAAATGACAAAAAAACAGTCTGATACTCTTAGGGCCGGTTGTTCGAACGCTAATCAAAAAGGATCATTATCAAATATTTAATTACTGTCACCAACTGTCAATGTCAACTTTGTTTGGGTTGCTGAAAACATAATTATGGATTACAATTATAAAATTAGTTAATCAATTATGTTAATAATTGTTATGTTAATTGATTAACTAATCTCATAATTATAATCAATTATGTTTTCAGCAACCCAATCAAAGTTTACATTGACAATTGGTGACAGTAATTAAATATTTGATAGTGATCATTGTTGATTAGCGTTCGAACAACCGGCCCTTAGCCAATCTTTTTTAAAAAAGCTAAAAGTGATGTTGTTTTGTCCGATGATGAGGCCAAGAGATATTTGAACTGTTCGTGTAACTTTGTGTTGAGTGATATACATATACACCATTTTACTAATTTTGAGTCATTTTTACGAAACTTTCGGTCATAACTGTTTAAAGAGAAATATATTCAAAACCGGAACTAAAGATTACAGCTCGTCTTTTCAATACGCTTCGATTGATATGTCATTTGACGAGCCGTTAAATACCGCTATGAATTCCACAATTTTATTGGTTAGAACTACCCACGTGATATCTGTGTTCGTATTGGTCAGAGTGACAATCAGCTGTTAGACATCATTATGTGATGGAATTTTTATTTTGATGTAAATAAATATTTATTACTTATTACTGATAATTTGTATAAGCAAAATTATTGTACTGCACCTACAGTGACCAATGAACTTTCAACACTGATAGTGTTGACAGTTCGCGTCGCTACTCAATAAAACTAGCCTATGTCAGTGACTCAATATTAGAAAAAAATTACATACTGAAAGTAAGTTACTAACTACTATAAGTCCTCTAAAATAGCATACGCTATGTTTTGGGTTTCAGATATACAATACTTAAATAACAATAATCCTTTAATTATTTTGTGTACGATTTTGATATCAGCTAAAATTAATAAAGAAAACAAAACTCCTTGTTGCTTATTTCTTTGGCTGATAGATTTATTTCTTGCAGTTCAGCTATGTCGATTATTATTTTGTAATATCCGTCTAATTGTTTCAGGGTTACATCTTTTTCCAAACTGTCTTTCCACCTCATCTCTCAATTTTGGTGCACTTTTTTGGGATTATTTGCTATTTATCTGACGATACATCTTATTGTTCGTCCGCTATAACTTTTCCCATATGTCACGATTCATTTTCAAGCAAATTAAGTCAAAACATTAGTGAACAAAGTGAAAAAGTCAAAACAAAGTGAAACGAATGTCGATGTGTATATACATTTTGTATACTGTATACTATATACTACACACATCGGCGTACGTTTCACTTTATGTTTTGACTTAATTTGTTTGAAAATGAATCGTGACACATGGGAAAAGTTGTAGCGGACGAACTATAGCTATTAGGACTTTGGAGACGGCTGCTCTGAAAAGTTCGTTTGATGTACATCCGTACAGCGTATAGCATCTCCCTATGCTTCATTTTCCTTTAATCTTTTCCTGTATAATGAGTTGGAGCAAGTTGTTTTGGCCCATACATGGCAACATTTTTCATACGAATTTCTAGTTACATACAACCTATCTTTTCATGTCGTAAGGCCAAACCCAGTTATACCAGGAAATTGGCTCAGGCCATAGCATTATTCTCTACGTATAAAAACTTAAGAAAGTGTGTCCTTTTAGGTGACACAACAGATCGAACACAACAAGCCATGTGTATCTTATTCGGTACACAGTGTTGAGGACAGTGTGTATCTAAAAGGATACACTGGCGCTGGGAGTGTTAATTATTGCATATTTGAAACCCAAAACATAGCTTATGCTATTTTAGAAGACTCATACTAACTTACCTACTTTCAGTATGTAAGTTTTTTCTAATAAATATTGAGCCACTGACACAAGCTAGCTTTATTGAGTAGCGACTGCATCATTTAAGCTGTGAGCCCCTGTATATGTTTATCAGTCGTGGCCTAGCTACACATTAAAATTGTTTCGTTGATCATTCCCTGCTTTGCTTTTTTCAGCGTGCACACTGATTTTTGTACAGCAGCTTTTGTAGCCAATAGTTACTCTTGTTTGTTTTCTAGATTTTTCCTAATCAGGACTTGATTTCTTTGTGGTTAGTTACTGTCTCCCTTCTACAATAGAGAGAGAGAGAGAGAGAGAGAGAGAGAGAGAGAGAGAGAGAGAGAGAGAGAGAGAGTTTGGGGCTTATTATTCGTTAAAGTGTTGGAATGCTTGTGGGTTTTGATATATGTACATACTACCACAACTCTCAATACAAAATTTGATCAAACTAAACTGATAGTGTGACCACTAGATTTTTATAATTTGAACAAACTGCAGTTGTGACGTCACTTCCTGAGTTTGCTCAAACTGTTTGATCAAATTATTTGATAGTGAAACCACGACATTAAGGATTTAAGTAACATCAATTTAATTTGCAATAAAAAAGATCATGAAGATTTGACGATGCTTGTAAATACATACACCCGATTTAGATAATTTAAGTGACAGCAATGTTTAGATTGTCTTGTCAAATATACCTACATGCAACAAAAAATTTAATCAAAATTTGCATAAAAAAAATTGAAGTGTTTTAAAAGTTTCAATATGTAAAAACATTGAACCACAGAAACGGTTTTTCTCCACAAAGAAACAAAAATCGTAGCAACATATTAATAAGTGCTACGTTTAAAAATCCAAATGTAAATGAAATATGAAATCTCAGACATTTTAAAAGGACACAAGACACAACATGCCCTATATTTCACAAAATGCCGAAGAAAATCATGATTATATAATATATAACATACAATTTCCCCTAAATTATTTTTCCCCATATCCAGTATATTTACTTTTATGTAAATTATCTGTTTTTAATTTTCATGCATTTATAATTTAATTTATAAGATCTATTCTAGTGCTGCTGTGTTTGTATTAAACAACTGAAATAAATTAAAATAATATTATTACTATACAATAATAATTGTTTATATTTTTTATGAGATAAAAGAAATATTTTATGAGACTAGGTACAGTCTAGAAAGAAGACTAGTAGAAACGAATAAAAATAGTGTTTTTTAATCAATACTGTTTTTCAATATCGATTTTCTACCACACTTTTATTTCTATCACAAAAATTGTCAATTGTAAGATAAACAAGAAATATTTATCCGTTATCCTCGGTCAGCAGACTTGTTTTCTTGAAACGACACTTTGCATACAATATTGGTATTTAAATATCCCGCTCTGTCATTCTTAATCATTTGACCAATATGAACACAGATATCACGTGGGTAGTTCTAACCAATAAAATCTTGGAATTCATAGCGGTTATTAACGCTTCGTTGTCATTTGAACTATTTCTGCCACTATAATATGGTACTTCCACTTCCGATTAGAAATTTTGAACCGGAAATGATATAAAAACCAAAAGTATACATTTTTTC
Organism: Diabrotica virgifera virgifera; assembly: GCF_917563875.1. NCBI lineage: Eukaryota > Metazoa > Arthropoda > Insecta > Coleoptera > Chrysomelidae > Diabrotica > Diabrotica virgifera. The sequence goes on along the minus strand of NC_065451.1, from coordinate 152,530,608 downwards.
TCATCTTACTAAGGCACGTCGAATAATATATCGTTTATACTATTTCGGTGACTTTAAAACGGTACTTGCGGTTGCAACTCTAAAACCGGAAGTCCGAGGTCAAATTTCTCATCCTTAATACCATCCTTGGGTTATAAGCTTTCATTCGACAACTCATTTGTCATTCTAACTGTATTAATAACGGAGGAGTTATATTCTATGACTAGTCATAATATTTCAATCAACAATTGAACATTAAGATTTTTTAATAAGAAAATCGTAGATTCCGACACCCGCCAAGATATCATTCTAGCGCGGTGGTTTTGTTATTACAAAATTTTTAAGATTCAATTTAAAGTACTTTTGGTAGGGGAGCCTAAGTGGGGATTTTTGCAGTTACTCGAGCTCGTCAGAAAATCACATGGGGAGAAACCTTGTACCCTGTAAATGTACCTCTATCATATGTTAGCTCTTAATACAGAGGAGTCCGTTAAGGGTGGTCCGAAAAAAAAATCTATCCTTAGAAAAACTCCAAATCGTCAGATTTGGGTCAGTCACAAAGTTCCACAAGAAAAAAGTGAATATTTCCAGAAATAAACGTCAGATCGAAAAATTAAAAAGTACGTGTTCAATATTTTTTAAAAATCTATCGAATGATACCAAACACGTACCTCCACGGAGGTGGGGGAGGGGGTTACTTTAAAATCTTAAATAGGAGCCCCCATTTTTTATTGCAGATCTGGATTAACTGGTGTATATTATTACAATAACATACGATAAATGTCATTAAAATATAAATATAACCATAAACATAAACAATAAAGTATAATTATGTGACGTCATGGGTCGTTTGAACTACGTATTTTAAATACGCAGAAGATTTTAAATTTGTGCTTTTAAGTTGTTATGAGTTTTTGAAGCGTGAAATTTTGGAAATCTCATTTTTAAACAAAACTGAACATTATTATGTAATAAAAAAATGTGCAAGTTCCCTATTATGGATACATGGCGCTATAGTCCGAAAAAACGATTGTTGGAAATGGGAAATTAAATTAAAAAATGGAAAGTTCCCACTTAAATGGAAAACTTTACTTAACTTTTTTTTTGTTTTAGGACTTAATACTCACAAGCCAATAGGTCCCCATAACGTTCGAGTGACTGCAAATTTAGCATACTTTCCTCCCCTACTATTATATTTCAATAATAAAGATTGTCAATCTCTTGTCCGACAACAGCCGCGTTTTGTTAGTACGACAACTCAAAAAATATTGATTTATTTTAAAAACTTTATACAGAGAGAGTCTGTAATTTGGAATAAATTCAATATCTGAAATACTCATTGTTTTCTTAAAAAATGACCAGACCGGTCGATTAGTATTTCAAATTCTCCTTTTTAACATACAATAATAATGTATACAGGGTGTCCCAATTTAGAGATATGACGTCATCGTTGATTTTCTTAAATGGCAACACTGTTATTTTGATAGCTATTTTGATAGGGTGTGTAAAGTTATACACAACTGCAAAATATCAAATTTTTATTCTTTACCATTTACAAAATAATAGAAAATAACAAAGTTATGTCTGTAATTTGGAATAAATTCAATAATTAAAATACTAATTGTTTTTTTTTTTTGAAAAATTCTCAGACCCGTCGATTAGTATTTCAAATTGTCATTTTTGACATACAATAATAATGTATACAGGGTGTCTCAATTTAGAGATATGACATCATCGTTAATTTTCTTTAATGGCAACACTGTAATTTTGATAGCTATTTTGATAAGGTGTGTAAAGTTATACACAACAGCAAAATTTCAAATTTTTATTTCCTACCATTTACAAGATAATAAAAAATATCAAAGTTATGAAAAACAAGTAATCAAATAATAATTGAATTTAATTATTTCAATTAAGCAAATACTCATAATGTTGACCTCAATTATTGTCAAATTGTCAATGGGCAACGTTATGAGCATTTGCTTAATTGAAATAATTCAATTATAATTTGATTATTGTTTTTCATAACTTTGTTATTTTTTATTATCTTGTAAATTGTACGGAATAAAAATTTGAAATTTTACATGTACATAACTGCAAGTGCAATAATTCAATTATAATTTGATTATTGTTTTTCATAACTTTGTTATTTTTTATTATCTTGTAAATTGTACGTAATAAAAATTTGAAATTTGAAATTGTTGTGTATAGCTTTACACACCTTATCAAAATAGCTATCAAAATGACAGTGTTGCCATTTAAAAAAAATCAACGATGACGTCATATTTTTAAATTGGAACACCCTGTATACATTATTATTGTATATCAAAAATGACAATTCGAAATACTAATCGACGGGTCTGAGCATTTTTCAAAAAAGCAATTAGTATTTTAATTATTGAATTTATTCCAAATTACAGACATAACTTTGTTATTTTCTATTATCTTGTAAATGGTAGAGAATAAAAATTTGATATTTTGCAGTTGTGTGTAACTTTACACACCCTATCAAAATGACAGTGTTGCCATTTAAGAAAATCAACGATGACGTCATATCTCTAAATTGGGACACCCTGTATACATTATTATTGTGTGTCAAAAAGAACAATTTGAAATACTAATCGACGGGTTTGAGCATTTTTCGAAAAAACAATTAGTATTTGAGATATTGAATTTAGTCCAAATTACAGACTCTCTCTGTATAACAAATTTTGTTTAGAATTTATCACTCTATCGATTTATGGGGTTATTTTTAATAAAATAATTTTCATCCCCGAGAAGGGGTGGCAGCCACCCCAGGACAAGACCTCAAGTGGCACCATGTCACTTTTGTTTCTTGAGGTATCTTCTAACCCAGGGGTTCCCAACCTTCTAGCAACTGCGTACCACTTGAAATATTTTGAAGAGTTTGGAGTACCACCAAACATCGGGGGGGGGGGGCATGAAACGGAAAGGAAGGCCCCCCACTCCGATCTTAATTTTTTAGAAATATATCTACTCATTACTTCTAATTCTAATTCTTCTCGATGTATGACAGAATGTCTACTTAGACATTCAGGAACAATTTTCTTTATTTTTGCTGCTAACCCTGTCAATTTGCCTGACATATGAGTTTCTATGTAGTGTTTGATTCAAGTGGTTTGCAGAACAAAAACTCTTCTATAACTTCTTCATAAAAATCAAATCATACAAATTCGAGTAGCTGTGCTATGTTTGTTATATCGGTGCTTTCACCTACTTGAAGTGCAAAATATGTGCATTCTTGAAGTTTTAAACAAAGTTGTTCTTTAATATTGGAAGACATATCAGTAGTTTAACAAGGTTTTTTTTTAAATTTCTTTGATTGCCTTTTCTCTTAACACGGTTTGGGCCATTTCCACGGCGGCCGGTAGTAAAAGAGTCTCACCTATTGTGTGAGGCTTTCCATTTCCATCCTGTGCAAGTATACATCTAGCAAGGTAGGATGCCTCTATTAAGGTAGTATCATATTTACAAAGCTAGTCATGCAATAATTTTTTTCGTAAAAAAAAATTTCACTTCTAAAAAAATTCGATCAGCTTACCAACCACATCAGAGTGCTTTGTGTGTTGGTGACGTATCAGCATAGCAATCAAAGCATATTCATGCTTTGATTCGAAAGCGTTTCGAAACAAGCAACACGTTAAAGAATAGGATTGTTACTATTTTTCTGTGCCAGAATTCACTATACAACCACACTGTAAGTAGCTTTCGTGGTATTTTCGATTGGCTGGCGGTTTAGGTTTTTTAACACTATCCTTTGAAGTCCCAGAGGTCATCAAAACTGCTTTATAGCTTAATATGGAAGCACAACAATTGTACTGGCACTTTCGCAGACAGGGGCCCATCGTAATCGCTTGTTTCACCCACATGACGCGTACCACTTGAAATCTTCCCACGTACCACCAGTGGTACGCGTACCACCGGTTGGGAACTCCTGTTCTAACCACTCACCAATTTTCATGAAAATCGATGGAGGTTCAACGAAATCGGAGGTAGTTATAATAGTTGATTTTTACGTTCATTCACTGTAGTATTAACCCATAATTATTCGTGATTCTCTTTTTTTTTCAATTTTAAAGTCTTTCATAAAGGCGGACTACTAACTGCCAAACTTTTTGTCATTAATTGCGTTGTTGCACAATAAACTAATTGTGCAACAGTTTCCATGACGTCTAAAAGGACATGTGTATATGTATAATGTAATTCTGTAGTGACCAGTGAGAGATTTGTGTATGAAATATTTCAATATAGTATCCTATGAAAATTATTATGGTTTGGTGTCATCATTATTTGAGGTTGCGGTAGTGGGGAGGTGTGTATGTTTCATCATTTCCTCTATTTTTGCAGTGTATTATCAATGTATCATAATTTCAGAGGACATATTAGTCCAATCAAATAAAATTACAGCATATGCAGATCAAAATGTAATTCCGTACAGGGTGGAATACATTTCATATCCAAGTTTAAATAAAAACAAAGATATTTTCAAGAAAGTAGGTATACAATTTATATAAGGGAATCATGGTTTAAATAATGAAAAATGGGCAGTTTTTGCAAAAAATTACTTTTTTAACTGTTGCCGTAATTAATGCTGACTAAATGACCTTTTATTTATTTAAATAAGTATAAATAAAGCTTTAAAAACTTTGCAAAAAATTATTATTTGTATAAATATAAATAAGTACTATAAAATATAGTCCTGTCGCTAGGGGGGGTACAACGGCCTCCTTAATTCAGATGGACTTACCCAAGTTTTTTTTATATATTTTGACCCGTAGAATACGAATTTTTTGGGTAACAGTTGATCCGGATGTCGATAAGACTGTTATAGACAAAGAACTTGAGGAATTACATAACAGCGATTTCTTGCAAAACAAAACATATTTTTGTATTTTTTGGGTCATTTTAAGCAAAAAATATTTCTACAAGTTTTTTCGTAGAATGCATAGTTTTCGAGATAACCGCGGTTGAACTTTCAAAAAATCGAAAAATTGCAATTTTTGAACCCGAATAACTTTTGATTAAAAAATAAAGTAGCAATTCTGCTTACCGCATTTGAAAGTTTAAGTCAAATTATACCGGTTTTGATTATTTGCATTGCTAAAAATTAATTCTTTTATTGTTAAACTAATCTATAAACACATAGTGTTTCCCGTGCCTAATACATGCGTTTTAACGCATGCTACGTAGAAATTGCCTCGCTTGCACTTGTATCTACTCTACCTACTCGTTCGATTTTAAATGAGAAATCATTAAAAACATCACTCACATACTAGGTGTTTATAGATTAGTTTAACAATAAAAGAATTAATTTTTAGCAATGCAAATAATCAAAACCGGTATAATTTGACTTAAACTTTCAAATGCGGTAAGCAGAATTGCTACTTTATTTTTTAATCAAAAGTTATTCGGGTTCAAAAATTACAATTTTTCGATTTTTTGAAAGTTCAACCGCGTTTATCTCGAAAACTATGCATTCTACGAAAAAACTTGTAGGAATATTTTTTGCTTAAAATGACCCAAAAAATACAAAAAGATGTTTTGTTTTGCGAGAAATCTCTGTTATGTAATTCCTCAAGTTCTTTGTCTATAACAATCTTATCGACATCCGGATCGACTGTTACCAAAAAAATTCGTATTCTGCGGGTCAAAATATATAAAAAAAACTTGGGTAAGTCCATCTGAATTAAGGAGGCCGTTGTACCCCCCCTGGCGACAGGACTAATATTTGATTTTACAGGAAAAGTTGCGTTATATTACCAGTATAAAGCAAAAAAAGATTGGTTGAAAAATATTTAATAGTTTTTAATAAGATATTTCATTTGTTTATTAAATGTTACTATTTTTTCAATTGCAAAAACGCGGTTGTTGCCGATAGAGTATTCACTTTTATAAGTCCTCATTTTTTTTTGTTTTTATGTACTTATATTTTCGATAAAAGCCGTAATTTGTTTTACAATTTTTTTTTAATAACATCGCGGGGATGAACAATTTCGAAATGCTGTTTCGTTATTCATATTCCTGACAATTTTTCACACATTTTTTTCTAGGGCCATTTTTTGCCGAGATAGCTTTTGTAACTTTAAAAATTCATATTTTGTTTATTTATCAATATTAACATTGAATGCGTGAGTAAACCTGTGATCAGTATGGATTAAAACACAACGTACATGATAGTTAGCAAACAAAATTATATACAATACTTCTTTTACAGTCTCTGAAACGTTTTCTCCTTCATACATTCCAGAATCAACGCCGTCAATAACTTTCGTCGATAGACACGTTTTATAGATTCTATAATACATTATTTCGCCACCTTTTAGTTCTTCTTTTAGTGCGTTGTCCAACAGCAGGACTGCCTTTCTCGGTAGATTTCGGTAGATCCGGACCGCGCAGAACCGTCCGGATATGGGGAGGTCCGGATATGACAGGTCCGGATATGGCAGGTTGTACAATGAAACTTAGTAAAATAGGACAAAACCTCGCAATTTTTACAGAATGGATCGATTTGCTTGAAAATTTGAGAATAAGTAGTGGATAGTCCAAGGATTAAAATTTATATGATGCCGAAAGGCGCTTTTACTATGGGGGTGGTTGCCACCCCATCTCGGGGAGTGCAAATTTTTTATTATATTTTTACCGCAAAAGTTGGTAAAATCATTCATTCTAAGCAAGAAACGGTCTATACATTTTTTTGATAAAATTCATGTTTTTAATAAGTTTTCTGCTAACAACTCCAAAAGTTTTCGTTTCATCAAAACAACTTTACTTAAAAAAATGTACCTTTTGAAAATATTAACAAAACCGTTTTTTTTTAATTTTCTTTAGGAACAATAGTAACCGAGCTATACTTTATTATATATTAGCTATTCTTCTTCAAATGCTAAATATTGTAGTTTCAAAGTCAAAAGAAGAGAAAACTATGCATTTTTAGAGGATAACTTGTTGAAACTAATTTAAATTATTTAAAAATATCTATCTTCACAAATAAAGAAAGTCTCTAGCTCAAAAATTAAGTGACATAATGAAAATAATGTTGGTCCCTATTTCTTTCAGCAAAAGTGATCGGAAGCAACCCTCTAATCACCACCCTAATTAAAATTAGTCATTGACCTTATTTGGTCTTCTTTATTTATGTATTATTAATAGGTTCTAGAAGTTTGACCGGCTCAGAATGATTTTTTTTTTAAATGGAGTTAAAAGCGAATAACGAATTATTGTAGTTTGGAAAAAAATGGACTTTTCTTCAGAATAGAAAGATTAGCATCAGAGATACGAAAAAATATTTTAATATGAAATTGTAGCTTATTTAATTTCCCAAGAACCTGGTTTGCAAAAATTTTTTCTACGGCAAAAATTGAGTGAGCTATTGACAATTAAAACTTGTAAAAACATGCAAAAACCACCTTTACCAACCCTTTCGAAGTCCCCTCTTTTTGTGACTGAAGATTTTAAAAAGATTTAATATTGATAGGCTTATAGATCTTGTAAAAACCTACAAAACTCTGTTTTACCAAACTTTCTAGGATAAAAAATAAAAAAGTTACGGTTAAAAAATCAATATAATTTTTTGGACAAAAAAAAAGGAGAAATCCGATGTGAAGCATAATAATGTAAGGTAGCGGCGTTTTTAGTCATTGGCCTTATTCATTCTTCTTTATTTGTGTATTATTAATAGATTCTAGAAGTTTAACTGGCTTAGAATGATTTGTTTTAAAAAAACTGGAGTTAAAAGTGAATAACGAATTTTTGTCGTTTGGTAAAAAATGCATTTCTGTTCAGAATAGAAAGATTAGCATCAGAGATCTTGCGATCTCGCAGATTTCTGCGAACTTGGTTTGAAAAATTTTTTTCTACGGCAAAAAATAAGTGAATCGTAAAATCGTAAATGATATATGTATCGAAAAACATTGATTTTTTTCGATATAAACTAACACTTTTCGAAAACTATTAATTTTATCAAAAAAAATCTATAGAACATTTTTTGCTTAGAATGAACGTTTTTATTAACTTTTGGGGTCAAAATATAACAAAAAATTTCCACCCCCAAGATGGGGTGGCAACCACCCCCATGCGTAAAAGCGCCTTTCGGTATCATATAGATTTTGATCCTTGGACTATCCACTACTTATCCTCAAATTTTCAAGCAAATCGATATATTCTGTAAAAATTGCGAGGTGAACAGCTTCGGTTCCTGGACTAACTGATCAGAGTCGAGATCTCACGCATCTCGGCAGTAATATAAATGAGAGTTGGGATCAACCACAGAAATTAAAAACCGAATAGAGCAAGCCCGAGCTACTTTTGAAAAAATGAGAAACGTACTTTGCCGCCACGATCTTAGTATTGACACCTTCGCGTTCGAATGACATATTGTCATATTATTCCAGTCAGGTTAGACGAATAACAGGCCTAACCTTGCATTAGGGGCTGCCCCAAATTTTATTTTTCTAATTTTTAGGGGGGGGGTCAATAGTAGTGTAAATTTAAAATCTCGACTGAATTCCCCCGTTGTGTTAGCCGCCATCTTGATTTTAAACGAGAACCGTTTTTGCTCAATATCTCCGCCATTTTCAACTTTTCGACAAAAAGTATAACAACCAAAATTGTTGAAAATGTAATTTTCTATCATTTCTATTGATACAGTTTTTTCGTGCCATCGATATTTTCCGAATTATGACGGAAAATAGTGACAGTTAGAGCATAATTATTGAATTATCTCGTTTATTGTTAGTTTTACGACAAAAATGTTTCTATACAAAAATAGAGAGAATTAAATTCTACACAATTTTAGTCTCTATCATTCTTTTGCTAAAGTTAATATTTAAGTTAGTACGTATGCGGTAATGGCGTGAGCGTAAGACCTGATTGATTTTGTAGCAATTGTCTTTGTTCAATATCTACGCCATTTTCAACTAAAATTGTTCCAAATATGATTTCCTACAATTTCTTTTTAACAATTTTTTTCATGCGGTTGATATTTTCCGAGTTAAGTAGGAAAATAGTAAAAAGTGGTGGGGGAGCATAATTACTGAATTGAATCTTTTTTCCGAGCTGCTCCAAATTTTATAATTATATCCTTTACGGGAGATCAATAGTAGTGTAAATTTAAAATCTCGACTGAATTCCGCGGTTGCATTAGCCGCCATATTGATTTTAAAGGAGAACCGTTGTTGCTTAATATCTCCGCCATTTTCAACTTTTCGACAAAAACGGTAGGAACTAAAATTGTTGGAAACGCAATTTCCTACAATTCCTTTTCCACAATTTTTTTATGCAATCAATATTCTCCGAGTTAAGGAGGAAAATAGTGGAAGCGGAGGGGAAACATAATTATTGAATTGTCTCATTCATTATTAATTTTACGACAATTATGATACATAAACAAAAATAAAGAGAATTATATTTTATACAATTTTTGAAATTTCCAATGAAACACCAACCAAACTAAGTACATAAAAGACATAAATAATAACTTATATGCATTAAGTTCACTTAATTTTATTAACTAGCGGATTTATTGGTTGAATTTGTCTGTCTATAATTAAGTTTCATGTCAGCTAACATATTTTAATATTTCAACAATTTTTTTTTAAATTTTGGACCCTGTTGGGGGAATTTTCCTATCCCCCCTCTTAGACTGCCACTGGTTCTCTCGAAAAATTGTAGTAAATCGTAATTGCAACAATTTCAGTCCTTAAACTTTTTGTCGAAAAATTGAAAATGGCGAAGATATTGAACAAAAACAACTGCTTTAAAATCAATCGGGTCTTACGCTTGCGCCTTTACCGCATACGTACTACCTTAAATATTGATTTTATCAAAAAAATGAAAGAGATCAAAATTGTACAAAATTTAATTCTCTTCATTTTTGTATGGGTTAAAATTTTTTGTAAAACTAATAATAAACGAGATAATTCAATAAATCAATAATTATGCTCTAACTGTCACTATTTTTCCCCATAACTCGGAAAATATGGACCGGACGAAAAAAATTATAGAAAATCGCATCTTAAACAATTTCAGTTTCTATATTTTTTGTCGAAAAGTTGAAAATGGCGGAGATATTGAGCAAAAACGGTTCTCGTTTAAAATCAAGATGGCGGCTAACGCAACGGTCAAATTCAGTCGAGATTTTAAATTTATACGACTATTGACATCTCTTAAAGATTAGAAAAAGAAAATTTGGGCAGCTCCTAATGCAAGTTCAAATGGTATCCCGAATGGGCTATATCTTTCCGGTCCTACTGTATGGAGTGGAAGTGCGGACTCTAAGTGAGGCTATGCTTAAATACTTGGAAGTCTTTGAGATGTGGGTATACACAGTATAGAGGCGAGTACTAAGGATAAGCTGAAGGGTCCACAGCGTTAGAAATGAGGAGGTCCTTAGACGGCTGAACCAAACAATACACCTGGTCAATATCCAGGGCCGCCGAGAGGGCGGTACAGCCGGTACATTTTACCGGGACCCGGCGATGTAAGGGGCCCGGCGTCGACCAGACCAAAGACGTAATTTTTCCTGTTCTTTTTGCTCTTCACTTTATGTCCACAATACGTTTATCTAATCCTCGGCTATATTTAACATGGCCTTTAGTTGATTTGGTGTAAAATTTTAACAGCAATAAATCACAGAAGTCAAATGCTGCAGTGCAGTCAGATAACTATGGATATGGAGATTAAAAATATATCCGGGCTTCTAGAAGATTTACAAAAAATCAGAAATTGGTTGAAGAATATAAAGGGTCAGAATCTAAAGGGATCAGGTCTTCCATTGTTGAAGAATCTAAATTAGTTACCAACATGGAATAAATCCAGAATTTACATCAAATAAAGAAAAACGGCGCAAGAAGCCTGTGAGATTTTTTGATGATTGCCTGGGCCTAGTAGGGATGCGACTGATAATTTTGAGTCCGACGCAATATTTCGCTGTGAACTATTTAATATTGTCAAATAATAAGCAATTTAACCAGAATATTTAATGCGGCAAATGAAATTCATTCGCTATTTAACATTTTGTGGACATTCCGAGATGACGATGACGAGAATATTAAGAAAAAACGCTGGACGGAAGGGCCGCCCGAGAACTTTATCGTACCGATCTATTATCGTTATGGTACTAGATACTGGAATTCTATAAAAATAACCAAGTTACTCGTTATTTTGATATTTTAGAAACACCTACTGTACTTAAAAGTATTTTATGGTTCTACGCATCATTAATTCCTGCATTTGAGAAAATGTTCGATGCCATATTTCGGGGACACACTATAGATGTGTAGATTATTGCATAAATCAATAGAATATTAGAGTCATACTTTCATTTCAAATTAGTTCATTTTTCTGAGAAATTAATAGTTTACAATATTTGCATTTCATTCTATTTCGATTACGCCAGTCAATGCGCGAGATTAAGAACAAGATATTATCTCCAAATTCTATCCTACTGCATGGATTTTAATGAAATTTTGGGAGTAGCCCAATCTCCTAATTCAAAATCTATCCTATATACTATGGCGCTTTTATCATGGGGGAAGTTCCCACCACTTCTCAGGGGTGAAATATTTTTATTTTCGAATTACATGGAGAAAAATGAAGATTTTTAAGAAAATTTAAAAATTCATTCTATAATTTGATCACATTTTTTACAAAAACCATTCATTTTAAACCCGTTCAACTTTTTGAAAGTAGAAATAACACTATATATATATTAAAAGGTATTGTAGAAGGAAAACAATGCATTTAAATTATGGTGGATGGGGAGTTAAATGTATATACTTTTCATTTTTCCTTAAAGTACATTAGTCATATATTTTTTTGCACCATATCTCGCTTAGTTTGTAAGTAACCGACATTTAACGGTGCTCGTTTTAAAGGCCTTTTCAAACACTACAAAAGGTGTTGGTAGCATTATACACCTAAAACCTACAGTTCCTCTGTTATTTCAAGTTGAATACACCAATTTGAGCATGCACCAAAAAACAAACTATTTTCACCTACCATATCTCTTTTTGTATTATAAATCGAACATTTACGAAGGAACGAATCTCTTTATTATTTATAATCTAAAAAATGTTTTATATAGTGTTTTTAGTTCGATGCATAGTTTTTAAGGTATTCACAAAAAATCCGTCCGAAAAGGTGTCATTTTTTAATGAAAATGGCCAATTTTCAACTACGCATAACTCAAAAAGTATTGAGTTCTCAAAAAAAAAGTATAGACCAGTATTTGCTTAGAAATAGGTTCTTTAGCCACTTCCGTGCTTATTTTGACCAACAAATTTTCCACCCCCTTGAAGAAGTGGGAACCGCCCCAAGATAAAAGCGCCATAGTATATAGGGTAGATTTTGTTTCTTGACCTATTCCCTACTTACTCTGAAAATATCAACTACATCAATGCAGTAGGATGGAATTCGGAGCTAAATACCCTCATTGACTGCCCTACAATAATGCTCTGCTATGAACGCGTGAGAGAGGACACACATAAGATTATAGCAAAATTTCTATTTACCGTAACTTTTCGAGTTTTTGAGCTACAGCAATGAATTTTATGTCATTGGAAAGGTAATTTTGCATTCTTTCAAAATATGTTAAAATATACAGGGCGTATCTAAAAAAATTAAGATTTTTTATTCATTTCCGGTTCAACCGGAAGCCATATTTTTGGTAAAATTTATTGTGATAATAGCTAATAAAGTACCATACATGTCTGCAAAATTTCAAATTTTAGTTTCTATTAAGAAGGAAGTTACGGGCACTCGAATATTTTTTTATAAAAAATTCATAACTCCCCTCCTATGGGGAGTTAAGATATATGACTAATGTCATTTAATTTACTGATAGGATATCAAAAATATATCAAAAAATAAAAAAATTCCTTGGAGCCATTTTTGAGAAAATCTAGTTCAAATTTATGTCAAAATTTGACCACTTAAATATAGGCAACCCGTAACTTTTTCTGAAAAACGATAACATCCTTCTTATAGCCCCATCTTTAAGCTATATAACGACTTTTTCAAATTAAACTTATCTTGAAACAAGTTTTTAGATAGATAGGGAAATGTGTCGGGTGGGCGGTCGGCCATGTTGGCCGCCATTTTGAATTTGGAAATGTCAAATTCCGTATTTTTATTTACCTATCGATGAGCTTACTTTGAGTTGAATTTCATTCATTTCGGTCAAAATTTGCAAAAATGGGCCCTAAATAACCCTCTATTTCGGCCCCCCTTTGAGAGGTTTTTTTTGAAAGCTTAGTTTCTCGACAAAATTCTCTTAAACTTACTCATACCGAATTTCATCAAAATCCGTCCAGTAGTTTTTGCTGGGCGGTGGCGACATACGTACGTACGTACATACGTACGTACGTACGTACGTACATACTTCCGACATGTTTTTTTTTATTTGCTTTTTAGACTCAGGGGGACTCAAAACGTCGAAAAAAAGTGAAATCTGAAAAAAAATTTTTTGCACGATCCTATAACTTTATCTATTATACTATACTACGTATATAGTACGATAAAGTAAAAATTGACGAAGGTTGGCAATCATCATTGCTGTTCTAACTTTTGACACTACAGCCCGAAAGATTTCAGTTGAGCTGGATCCAAACCATTCTCTGAGATTTCTCTACCAGGACACTTTTCTTCTACCTATGCTGCGCCTTCCTTGAATCTTTCCCTGCAATTTCTCCAATAGATTTACTTAATAAAATTAAACATCTCAAATTAGATTCTGCTATGCGGACGATGCAATACTAATCTCTCAAAGTGAAGATGATTTACAACGTATGCTGCACCAATTCAACATAATCGCCAGAAAATTTATAACATGTCAATTTCCTCAAAAAAGACAAAATGCATGGTTATAACAGCAGATCCAATAAGATGTAAATTGGAGCTGGAAGGTCAGATAATAGAACAAGTGATGGAGTTTAAATACCTAGGCATCACACTATTTAGCTACGGAAGACTCGAAACAGAAGTGGAAGATCAAGTGAATAGAGCAAACAGAGCCGCAGGTTGCCTGAGTGACACAATATGGAGAAATAAAAATATCGGAAAAGAAATGAAAGGCAGAATTTACAAAACAGTCATCATACCAATAATGACATACGCGGCAGAAACACGACCCGACACAGAGAGGACAAAAAGATTGCTCGAAACAGCGGAGATGAAAACCCTTCGAAAAATCGATTGGTAAGACTCTATGGGACAGAGCTAGAAGTACAGATATACGACGGAGATGCACGGTGGATAACATTAACAACTGGGTAAGAAACAGAAGAATAGAATGGAATGACCACATAAGCCGAATGACAACAAATAGGGTAGTCAGGACAGCGAGAGACGGTTCCCCAATAGGAAGACGATCAGTGGGAAGACCACGAAAACGATGGAACGACAACTTACTAGAGGCACATTGAAAAAACAGACAGAGTCAGGGAGCGTTCAAGTATTACGTAACGCAATTTTTGAAGATTTTTGACCCCCCCTCCCCCCCATGTAACGTACCGTAACGTTTTTATATACCTCCCTCCCCCTACCTAAACGTTACGTAACACCCAAGTCACCATTTGAACCTAAATGGAAAACTAGGTTGCGAAAAGTACCGGAATTATTATTTTAATCGCATTTGAGGTAATAATGAAAACTTACAATCATCATCCAGCCTCAAAAGTCTACTGCTGAACATAGGCCTCCTCCCCTCATTTCCAACCACGTCTATCCTGCGCCGCTCTCATCCAGTTTTTATTTAGCTTTCTTACGTCGTCTGCCCATCTTGTAGGCGGTCAACCGGCGCTTCTCTTGTCTTCTCTTGGCCTCCATTCCAATAACCTTTTTGTCCATCGCCCATGTGTCATTCTCGATATGTGTCCTGCCCATCTCCACTTCAAGTTAGCTATCCTTTTGATGGCGTCAGTCACCTTTGTTCTTCTCCTGATTTCTTCGTTTCTGATTTTGTCTCGCAGAGTTATTCCTAACATTGACCGCTCCATTCTTCTCTGCGTTACTCTTAGTTTGGTAGCCGAGGCTTTAGATAAGGTAAGTGTTTCTGATCCGTACGTCAAGACTGGGAGGACGCACTGATCAAATACCTTTCTCTTTAGGCATATGAGCAACTCACTCTTAAAAGTTTCTCTCAGTTTTCCAAATGCTGCCCACCCAAGAACGATTCTTCTTTTTAGTTCATGTGTCTGGTTATCCCTGCCAATCGTAATTTCATGTCCCATGACATGAAATATGTCCAAAACTTAGAATAATAATCTTTTATTACTAATTTTATTTCTGTATTTAATTGTTCTTCTCATGCATTCTTCTATTTGATCTTCTTTAATAAAAACTTAAAATAAAACAACATATTTATTATTTCAATATTTTATTTTGCTTAGTAAAAATTTTTGTATAACAAATATTATACGATGTTACCAGTAGTTTCGGAAAAATATTGAAAAAAATGTGTAAAACTTTTTGTTCTTCAACGTCCTGTATCGTGAAAACGCATGCCGTTACAAAAATTTTATACTAAGCAAACCCCAATTATTTTTCAGTTTTTCACCTATCTTAGAGATCGTGTTACCTTTTTCTGAAACACTCTGTATATATAAGAAGGCACTTATGGAATAAAATTATTTCTGTCCATGTTTTAATCAATTTTAAAAAACGCTGAGACCCGTAGATTTTCATATATAATAGTACATTATATACCGCGGGACTGAAGTAGTACATTTAATCCTGAAGGTAAAGTTTATGGCCCGACCGCAGGGAGGGCCATAATTTACCTGAAGGATTAAATGTACTTCAGTCGCAAGGTATATACGATACTTTTCGTACTTCCGGTATGATTTTATTAATTATTTCAATAATTTCAATCAGTTTTTTCTCTCTTCAACTCATTTAATAAACTGTCTTTAAAATAAGTTACCATAGTAACATTGCGTTGTGACAGTTATAATTTAGAAACATTGTCATTACTAGTGTCATTGTAAAGAAACATTGTTATTGATAATTATTGGTATCATGAGTGAAGAAGGTGTATCTGATATTGATAAAAGAGCAGCCGAAGTAGGTGAAGAATTGTTACCACCGAAATCTAGAAAACTATACGAGCAGCAGTACGATGCTTTTAAAAAGTGGTGCCGCTTAAAAAATGTGAGACAACCTACTGAAAATGCGCTGTTAGTCTACTTCGATGATATATAGATGACGAACTGTCACAATATTAATTTGAATATTAACGTTAATTACCATTCTAATTAATTATATTTTTCAATAAAATATCCCTTAAATTCGTTTGTTTGTGATTTAATCGTTCCGGGAGTTTCGTCAATATTTAATCCCGGAGGGATTAAATGTGACACTTTAGTACCTGTCACAAGGGAGTGAAGTTGTCACTTTAGGCCCGGAAGTACGAAAAAACATAAATTTAAATGTACAGGGTGATTCATGCAAGACTACCGTAGTCCATAAGCTTTATTTTTTAACACTCTGTATATTTTTATATGTTTAAAAGCTGCTTAACAATCTGAATTTATGGTCTTTATGAATAATACAGGGTGATCATTTAAAATTATAATGTATGGAAACCACTTATGGAATAAAATTGTTTTTGTCATGTGTCATTATTTTAGAAAATTATAAAAACGCTAGGATACGTCAACTTTTAAATTCGACTATGGACTATTTAAACATAACTTTGAATATACAGGGTGATTCACTCAAGTCTAGCATAGTCCATTACCTTTAATTTTAATTAAACACCATGTATATTTTTGTTTTTAGAAGCTGCTTAACAACCTCATCTCAAAAATGTGTATTATGTAGGGTCTATTATGAATAATGCAAGGTGAAATTTTGAAATTCACTTGAAATTTTGAAATCACACTTTAAATAAGGGTACTATTTTTTTTTAATATCTATCAATTTTCTAAACTAAGTATCAATATAGTGGGTTTTGTATTTAATGCTTTTTATTTAAAGACATTTTTAAATAATTTGAAAATTTGCGTATTTAAAACATTAATGAATACCTACTGCAGAAAACGATTTCAGAAAACATACAAGATTTATGAACATGTAGTTCCCTTCTGCAACCTCTTAAATAACATCTGTATCTTTTAATCTTTTGTTGTGGAGACAGGTCCATCTAATTATTGGAAACAGATGTTACTGTGCTTCATCTGTGTTATAAATTTAAGATTTTTTCACTTGAATAGGTACTATTAATTATTGTCCTGTTGTCGGAACATGACCGGAGCGTGAGAGTGCAACATAATACAATTCAGGGGTCTATGTAAAACATAAAAGAAATTCCGTAGTTTTTTTTCATTTAAGTTAAAAAAGAATCCACAAGGAAAAAGTTTTCCTGTAGTTGGCTGTATACCATGTAATACAAAAAATAGTAAATCCTTTATAAAAGGTATATATTTACCTTAAAATATATACCTTTTATAAAGGATTTACTAATTTTTTAAAAAAGAATGTTACGTAACGCGCTGTTCGAACCCCCCTCCCCCCCATGTAACGCGCCGTAACGTTTTACAAGACCCCCTCCCCCCAAACTGCGTTACGTAATACTTGAACGCTCCCTCATGTCTATACAAAAAGAAGAAGAAGAAGAAATTAGATTCATTATTTCCTAACGTCGTTATTGCGTTGAGAATATTTTGCACATTGCCGGTGACAGTCGCAGAAGCGAAAAGATCCTTTTATTTTCTTTCCCGCATAAAGAATGCTGTGATATCTACAATGAAACAGGATTGGATAACTACTCGCCTATCAACTTTGTGCATTGAGAATTATTTGGTAAAATCAAGCGATTTTTCGAAAGTTATAGACATCTTTTTCAATCAGAAAACTCGAAAAGCACCTGTATTATAAATATTTTTACTATTATAAATATAATCAAAATGTAATAAAATTTATATTTGAAATGTTTCTTATTACATATTTTTACTATTGATAATTTTATTTCTATAACAGTTGAATAATTTTTGTTGCGGAAAATTGGAGGAGCTAACCAGCTGGAATCCAGAGAGTCTAAAATGTCTCCTAACAAGGTTGCCTCCCATATAGTATCTCTATCCAGAACTCCACGAGATCGAACACATACTACCAACGTGAAAAGAGACTTAAGGGCATTAAAACAAATGAACAGAACGAACTCCGAATATTCAGCAAGAATACTTATTTCTGAAATCACACATGCGCTGAAAGAAATGAAATCAGGTAAAACACCTGGCTTTGATGGTATCCATCCAGAGTTCTTGATACACAGTGGTGCATACACGAAACAGTGGCTTGCAATGTTCTTTAATGATATACTTCAGTCAGGTAACATTCCTTTCTCACTTAAGCGAACAAAGATAATTGCAATTCCGAAACCGGGCAAATCAAACGATAAGCCAGAAAACTACCGCCCCATAGCTCTACTCAGCATGGTATATAAACTATTAGAAAAGCTTCTCCTCAACAGAATTAGTCACAGGATACTAGAAAATGTCCCCATTGAACAAGCTGGCTTCCGCCCTCATCGAAGCTGTACGGACCAAGTGCTGTCATTAACAACTTTTATAGAAGCTAGTTTTCAAAAGAAACAAAAGACAGCAACAGTATTTATAGATCTAACAGCAGCATATGATACTGTTTGGAGACAGGGATTAATATATAAACTGGCCCGCATTATCCCCTGCAGAAAGATAATTAACCTCATTGACAACATGCTGACCAACAGAGCCTTCCAGGTTATAATGGGAAAGGAGACGAGTAGACAGATGAAACTTAACAATGGTCTTCCACAGGGTTCTGTCCTTGCCCCTTTACTTTTCAGCCTCTATATTGCTGACATGCCTGAAACCGAATCTCGGAAGTTTGGATATGCTGACGACTGGACCCTTGCAACAAGCCACCAATCTTTAGAAACTACAGAAATCACTCTCACGAATGACTTATCCATCCTCAGCGAATACCTTAAGAAATGGAGACTACAGCCAAGTACTACAAAAACTGAAGTATCAGCTTTTCATCTAAACAACAAGTTGGCAAACAGAGAATTGCGAGTGTATTTTAATAACAAGCTGTTAAAACACAATAAATACCCGAAATACCTTGGGGTTACTCTAGACAGAACGCTCACATTCAGAGAACACCTGACGAAAACAGCAGCAAAATTGAAAACACGCAACAATATAATACAGAAACTCTGCGGCACTACATGGGGGTCCACAGCATCAACATTAAGATCCTCTGCTCTTGGCCTGATATATCCGGTGGCAGAATACTGTGCTCCAGTGTGGCTAAATAGCAGGCATACCCACCTGGTCGACACCCAACTAAACCGTACTATGCGTATGATAACAGGCACAATTAAGCCCACCCCTACAATGTGGCTACCTACCCTTAGTAATATAGCACCACCCAACCTACGCCGCGAACATGCATTGGTTAAAGAATATAACAAAATAATGGACAGTCGCCAGCTTCTAGTCCACAACGACATCCCCGATATTCTTGGAAACCGTCTCCGATCCAGGTTACCCCCTCTACAATCTGCTCAAGCGCTGCAGCAATCCAACTTTGACTTAAATACCCGATGGAGAGAAGATTGGGAAAGTAGGACAGATCCGCATTACCATAGTCTACCGGACATCATAGGGAAACCTGGCGAATTTGAACGTCCCCGTAAGATTTGGGCAGCCCTTAATCGAATTCGAACAAACTGTGGAAGATGCGCCGACTCCCTCCACAGATGGGGTAAACTCCCCTCGCCTTCTTGTGACTGCGGCGCTGCAAGACAGACGATCAGTCACATTGTTCAGGACTGCCCACGCAGAGCATACACAGGCGACCCTATAGACTTTGTAATGGCAACCGAAGGGTCAATCGAATATATAAAAAAATTGGACATCTGTTTGTGATGCATTGTATAATGCATAAATCTAAATATATTCTGTGATATACTTAAGCCATACGCTAAATAAAATAAATAATTTTTTTTGCTCTTGACTTTTTGTCGCGGGCCCGTTCGTCAATTCTTGCCGGGGCCCGCTCCTCCCTCTCGGCGGCCCTGCTAATATCAATCATCATTTTACAATCATTTTCGAAAGAATATGATTATAGCTGTGCAGGTTAACAGTTCTAAATTCTATATTTTTTTTGTTTAATTCTATTTTTTGCATGAGTATTCATAATATTAAAGCAGTATTCGCTGTTTTTGAATAACGTAAAATTTAAGAGCGTAGGCGCAAAATTCCGGGCCAATGCTCTGCTCAATGCTCAGTCCGAGACAGTGCATTAATTTTTTTCGAATCCCGAAAAACTAATAAATATTTGTGAAAAATTTAAACGAATAGTGAAAGATTACATTATTACCGAGGGCCGAAAGTCCCTTAGAATAAAGAAAAAGTTTCTTTTGAATGAAATATTTGAAATCAAAAATCACATTCAATTTTCTCTTCTTTTTCACTCTGTAAATTATTAAAATTAACATTATAGAAGTTTTCAGGAAGATACTGACATAAGCTTTCGTAAAATTCAGGAAGGTTCAGAGTTAGATCTTCAACTGAGACTTAAGGTTTACTAAGTGCTACGTATGGTCGGTGCTGCTATATGGCGTATAGGGCTGTACTAGAGATGCATCAAGTCAAACTAGTTTGATTTTATTCAACAAACTTGACTTGACTTGAAAACCAAACTTTTTTTGTAAAAAAGTTTGACTTGACTTGATTTCAATATCTTTAGGTTTGACTTGAAATCAAACTTCTTCAAACAGTTTGAAGTTTGAGTATCATATTGTGCAACGTATTTATTTCCAATTCTAAAGCGCTGGTTTCCTCGAAAGCGGTGCCGACAAACTGCGACCATAACACTGCGATGAATGACGTCATAAAAAACTGTACCATGCAAAATAACGCTTGCTGAGTTTGTACATTCCATTGCCGCAGTGAAGAACCTTGAATTTTTCACCGTAATGTGACGTAATTCATCGCAGTGCAAAGGTCGCAGTTTGTCGGTGCCGCTTTCAAGGAAACCAGCGCTTAATTGAGAGCGTACCGACTTTTGTTTTGCCTTTTTTTTAGTAGGTCTGAATCTACTACTCCGCAAATTAGTTTGTAGTTCATATTATTAAGAAGTATATGCTTGGCTTGTTTATTACGTTCGTTTTGAAGTGTGTGTTTTGAGAAATATTATCTGAACCTGAATATTTTTCGGCTCAGAATAAGTACCAAATCAAATTGAGTCTGATTTTGAAGGTATTCTCAGTGCAAAAATTAAGAGAAAAAAATCTGCATACTTGTATTGTGTAAAAATAAAGAACAGCATTATAAAATGACAAATAGTGAACTAATGCTTTAAGACGACATTGCAAAGTCGCCAAAAATTCATTAAACATAGTCTATTAAAAATATAATATTTTGTTGTTCCTTCATAAATTTTTGTTAAAGGGGCCGTTCAAGTATTACGAAACGCAATTTTTGAAGCTCTTACAACCTCTTTATCGCATCTGCATCTTTTCATCTTTTGTTGTGAAGAAAGGTCCAGCTATTGATTGCAAACACGTGTGACAGTGCTTGATCTGGTTAATAAAAATTTTAAGATTTTTTCACTTGAATACTGTTGTCCTATTGTAACATGAGCGGAGCATGAGGGGGCAATATAATACAATCCAGGGGTTCTATGTAAAATATAAACGAAAGTTGAAAATTTGGGAGATTGTGATTCCGTAGTTTTTTTTATTTAAGTTAAAAACAATGTTACGTAACGCTCTGTTCGAACACCCTCCCCCCCCCCCCCGTATAACGCGCCGTAACGTTTTACATAGCCCCCCTCCCCCCAACTTGCGTTACGTAATACTTGAAGGCTTCCAAAGTAGATTAAATTACACTTGGTATGATAAAAAAACTATCCAACGAATTCTTTGTTTTAATCTAGTAACACTCAGATATAAAAAAGTTATATCGATAAAACGAAACTTGCCAGCAAGCAATTCTAAGCATACAGGAATCATCTTCAAAAAATTTACCCTATTTTGATTATAATCGCTTCCTGTATCAAGATACTTTTATGTGGCACTCATTTTATTATTAATTTTCTTATCTTAATTGACAACTAACATGTCAATCTCGACAAAAAAGTATATCTACTAAATAAATTATTTTTCAAACTCTTTCAAACTAGTTTGACAAACAGTTTGAATTTTCAAACCTGTACGATTGACCAGTTTGACTTGACTTGAATTATTTGTCAGAAGGATTGACTTGAGTTTGACTTGAAATTAAGTCAAACTCACGTCAAGTTCAAATATTCAAGTCAAACTTGTGCAACTCTAGGCTGTACACTCAAAACGAGGGATATAAACAGATTAGAAGCCTTCGAAATGTGGCTTTATCGCCGTATCCTAAAGATACCATGGACGGCGAAAGTCACAAATGTAGATGTCCTTAGGAGAATCAACCAATAACGCCAAATTTTCGAAACCATCAAGAAAAGGAAAATGGTAGATCTGGGTCACGCGAAGCGAAAAATATCAGTTCCTTCAACTTGTAATCGAGGCAAGAGAGGAATAGGACGCAAGAAAATATCCTGGTTCCGAAACATAAGGCAATGGACAGGGATTAACGACATACAATCTCTGATACACATTGCAAGAAACAGAGAGTTAATGGAAAATTTGATCTCTAGCATCCATTAGTGGATTTGTATCTGAAGAAGAAGAAGAAGTTTTCAGGGACTTTCGGCCCTCGGTAATAATGTAATATTTCATTCTGCGTTAAAATTTTTCAAAAATACTTAAATACTGAATGCATTTAAAAAGCATTGGCCCGAGATTTTGCGCCCACGCTCTTAATATATTTTCGACTGGATTAATGAAATAATTTAGGTTAATTTTTATTGAAAATTTGTTTTAATCCTATCAGAAATCAAAATATTAGAAGTTACTTTTTGTGCATCTTGTATAAAATTGAATGCATCTTAGAGGCGAAATGCATGTTTGATATCAAAAGACGTCCTACTGATTTGTTCAGTAAAAATATATACTTATACAATTCGAAAATATTCCAATTATTCAATTTTTAAAATTCTCACACGTCGACAATCTTTCCTTTTTCCTTTGGTCATTACAGTAATTAAACAACCGTAGTCTCATGAAAAACGCCCTTGGACCCACAAGCTCTCTGTATATAAGAAAAATCAATTTTGAAAGCGAGGTCTGGAATATACACACATACACACAGCTACAGCACGCTAGAGCTACAGAGCTGGCCAACACCACGGTTGGCGCTGCTCAGAGCCTCTAGCCGCTAGCCCCAGCCAAGCCGGATACCTTTCGCTTGGCGAACATTTCGTATCCCACTTGTATGCGATGGTACCCGATACCCGAGTATTGATTTTTCAACCCTGTAAAGGCAGAGGGAACTTTCCCAGTTATAATAAAAAGGAAATTATGGATACTTTAGTACACTCTAATATAAAAAATTAAGAGGAATACACAGTTAACGGGTCTGAAGCGTATGCCGTTTTTTATGTTTGAGAGATTGCTACGAGAAGTAAAAAAACGTAATACAAAAAAGTTTTTTGACTTATACAATAAACACGTCTATGAAAATACACTGCTCAAAAAGACAAAAACACTTTCGTTTTCGAAGTAATTTCTTAAACCTAAAAAATATAATTTTTTAATCTAAAGATTTTTTATTGTGATACACGTAAAATGGGATGGTAAATGCCCAAATGGATGATATTTAGCAATAATCAATATCCTAACCCTCGTTATTAATAATCCCTTGGCACATGTTGTTTTAATTTTGCAAAAGGAAATATGGCGCTTTACAAGAGGTCAAAGAACGGAGGGAAAGGAACTAATAGAACCAATACATATAGAGAATACTCCAACAGAATTATCCTCTTACAATTAAATCGGAATAAACCCAAATTAAACATAATACAAGTTTATGCTCCGACTGCGGTCAAACCAGAGAGCGTATTAACTTTCTACGAAGACCTAGACAATATTTTAAAATCCATTAAAACGCAGGATGTTACAATTATAATGGGAGATTTTGACGCAAAGGTTGGAGACGAAAAAGTAGAAGAATGTACAGGAAGATATGGTCTGGGCAACAGAAACGAAAGAGGTGACAGGCTTATCGAATTTTGCAAAAACAATAATTTTATCATAACTAATACATTGTTTAAAACGCCAAAGAGAAGACTATATACATATACCTGGAAGTCACCAGCAGATCAAGAAGGGAGAATTGTAAGAAACCAAATAGATTATGTATTGATTAGAAAAAGATACAAGAACGCAATTATATCTTCAAAAACCTATCCGTGCCGACATAGGATCAGATGACAACCCAGTAGTGACCAAAATTAGGCTCAAAATGAAAATAATAAAACGCAGAACAACAGATGTAAAAATCGATACAAGCAAACTAAGAAACCCACTCATAAAACAACGCCTGTCAGATGAAATTAATAACCGTTTAATGAATGTTAAAGAACAAATCCAGCAAAATACTGAAACAGAGGCAAAATGGTTATTAATAAAGACAGAAATAGATAAATGTCAAAAATAAATTCTTACACCAACTAGATACAAAAAGAAACAATGGATGACAGAGGAAATCTTAGATTTAATGGAAGAAAGACGTCAGCATAGAAACAAAGATAATTAGAGGTACAACAATGTGGATAAACAAATAAAATCCAAAATTAAGCAGGCTAAAGAACAATGGTTAAAAGAACAATGCGCAGAAATAGAAGAACACCAGAAAAGACATGATAATTTTAACACACATAAAAAAATTAAGGAATTAACTCAGAACAACAGAAAAAGAAAACCGGGAATACTAAAAGATATAGATGGGAAACTTGTGTTGAGTACTAACGAAAAATTAAAGAGATGGACAGAATACATAAATGAATTGTTCAAAGACAATAGAACAGAGCAGATGGAAGTCGAAGTAGAAGATGATACGGTTTTGAAGATATTAAAAGAAGAAATTAAATCGGCATTAAAAATCAGCAAAAATGGTAAAGCAGTAGGTCCAGACCAAATCCCAGTAGAAAGCTTAAAATGTATAAATGATGAAACCTTAGACATTATCGTAGACTTGTTTAACACAGTGTACAAAACAGGAAACATAGCAAAACAATGGTTACTCTCAACCTTTTGTGCTATCCCTAAAAACACAAACGCTAAAGATTGCAGTGAATACAGAACAATATCATTAATAAGTCACATTCTCAAATTATTCTTGAAAATAATACATGGTCGTATAAATAAAAAACTAGAAGAAGGAAGAGATGATAGTCAGTGTGGGTTCAGAAACGGACTAGGAACCAGAGAGGCGTTATTTGCTTTTAATGTGTTAGCTCAAAGATGCATGGACATGAATGTGGATGTGCATGTTTGTTACGTTGATTTTGAGAAAGCTTTTGACAAAGTAAGATATGAAAAATTAGTCCAAATTCTAAAGACAAAAAACATAGACAAAAGGGACTTACGAATAATAACAAACTTTTACTGGAATCAAAGAGCACAAATTGTAATAGATAACGAACCCAGTCCAGAAATTGAAATCAGGAGAGGAGTTCGGCAGGGATGTATTATGTCTCCATTACTCTTTAATGCATATAGTGAAGCCATTTTTGAAGAAGCATTGCTATCTCAAAGTGAAGGAATAATAATTAACGGAAGATCTATTAACAACATAAGATATGCAGATGACACCATGATTATGGCAAGCTCTGCTGAACAACTCCAACTACTACTAAACAAAACAAACAATTTCTGTAAAGAATATGGACTAAAAATGAATATAAAAA
The DNA here is from genome assembly GCF_917563875.1 of Diabrotica virgifera virgifera. Taxonomy (NCBI): domain Eukaryota; kingdom Metazoa; phylum Arthropoda; class Insecta; order Coleoptera; family Chrysomelidae; genus Diabrotica; species Diabrotica virgifera. Next base: position 152,504,781 of record NC_065451.1, on the reverse strand, counting down.
AGACCAAATACATGATAATAACTAAGAAAACAAACATACAAACAAGCATACATTTGGGAAATGTACCGATAGAAAGGGTTGATAAATACAAATACCTAGGAACCTGGATTTCAGAGAAAAATGATCAAACAACAGAAATAAGGACCAGGATAGAAATAGCAAGAAATGCGTTTGTAAAAAATGAAAACAGTTCTCTGCAACAAAGACCTTAGCTTAGAAATGTAAGAGCTTTGAGATGCTACGTGTTATCGATACTACAATATGGACTTGAAAGCTGGACATTAAAGTTAGAACACATAAATAAGCTACAGTCATTTGAAATGTGGTGTTACAGAAGGATGCTTAGAATAGCATGGACACAGAGGAAAACGAACACGGAAGTATTGCGAGAAATGGGTAAAGAATGCGAAATAATAAACACAATAAAAATAAGAAAGTTACAATATCTGGGACACGTAATGAGGGGACCGCGATATGAAATGCTAAGACTGATAATACAAGGAAAGATAAAAGGCGGAAAAAGTATAGGAAGAAGGAGAGTGTCATGGTTAATGAATTTAAGGGACTGGTTTAGATGCAGTTCTATGGAACTCTTTAGAGCAGCGGTGGATAGAGTAAAGATAGTGATGATGATATCCAACCTCCGATTAGGAGACGGCACTTGAAGAAGAATATATAGAAAAAGATACATGGATTGACTATCTAAAAATGCTCTATGAAGAAGTAGAAAAAGAAGAACAAAAATGACGCTAGAACCGGAAACACCAGAACTTACCACAAATGAATAAGCTATTATAAATAAACAAGATGTTCTAAAAACACTTGAAAAGCTGAAGGTAAAGACGAAATACCAAACCAATTACTTAAAAATGTTGTGGAGCAGTAATGACAGAACAATTAACAAAATTATAAAACACAATAAAATACCGGAAAATGGAGAACGAGCGAACTAATTCTACTATTCAAAAAAGGAGATAAAAACACTAGAAAACTACAGAGGTATAAACGTGTTAAATACTACCCTAAAACGTGTTAAATACTATCAGAGGATAAGTTTAGCATATTATGAACAACAGGGTTTTCGTACTGGAAGATCGTGTACAGATGCAATATTCGTCATAAAACAAATAATTATGTACTGATATTTCAGGGTAATAAGCAAGAAATAGACCATGTTCGGGACACTCAAATATCCAGGTTGCTACCTGGCTGTTTCCTTCCTAGAGTTCGCGTCCGTTTTTTTTAATTATTAACAATTTAGTGCAAAAATCGCGATTTTTTCGATTTTTTGCACCCCATTCAAAAGCTAAATAGTTGACATGAAATTACAAAATTTAATTTTTTAGAACATTAAAAAACCTTCAAAATGCCGATTTTTGAAAGTTAAAAAGTTAATTTGTTGCTACGCAAACTGCAAAATAAGTGAAAATCGTTATTTATTTGTTAATAACTTTTACTAACTACCTTAGAACTTTAGTGTTTCACCCAAAGTTGGGTATTGGGGTACTTAACAAACCCTCAAAATTTGAGACCGATCCATTAATTAGTTTAAGAGTTATTCTAATTGTTTATCCCAGAGACCTTTATTTTGCAATAACATAAGACAGAAAATAATGAAGATAGGGCAATTCTGCGTATGCCAAGTGACAGTAGAAAACTGATGCTATCAAAATGTACCAGAAAAAGATAAAAAAATTATCTAATCTAATCAAATTTGTGAAATTTTGTAGTTTATAAAAATTTAGAATAACTTTAATATTGTCCGTAGAAAAAATCATTTTACATATTAGAAAAGCTGGTATTTTACACGAATTTTTAAAAATGTAGTTCAATTGGTGACTAGTCGTGGTAAGTGAAGGGGGAGCTGGGAGCCGACAAATGCACGAGTTCAAAAACTAAAAAAGGCAATTTAAAACTACCATCATTTTCTATATCACGGGATCTACTGAATATATTTTGATCGTTCTTTTTTAATTTGTATGTAATTTTTCTGTACATTACAAATATTCAATTTGTCTAGACATTTATTAATTAATAAATAGTCTAATTTGTTTAAACAATTTTTGAAAAAATATTTTTTCCCAAAAATCCATGATTTTAATCGTACTATCGTTATTAATCATAGAAAAAGTTAAGGTATACTTTAATAAATAAATTATCTTCAATAAATAATTATCTAATAAAAATCATTTATTTATTAAAGTGTACTTTAACTTTTTCTATGATCATTAATGATACTATGATTAAAAAAATAGATTTTTGTAAAAAAAATATTTTTTCAAGAATTGTTTAAACAAATTAGACTGTTTATTAATTAATAAATTTATAAACAAATTGCATATTTGTAATGAACTTACGTAGAAATTATATACAAATTAAAAAAAAGAAAGATCAAAATCCATTCAGTTGATCCGGAGATACAGAAAATTATATTCGTTTGAAATTGTTTTTTCGGTATTTTAACTCGGTGGATTTGTAGGTTCCCCCTAGTAATCGTTTGAACTACATTTTTGAAAAATCGTAGAGGGTGCTGTGAAGGTACAATGTTTGTGCAAATTTTTTAAGAAAAAATGCAAATCCCATTCTTTAAAATGGCATTAATAAGATTCCTGAATTATTATAAACAAATTAGCTGTGAATTAAAAAAAACATACCTATGGATAACTATGTTATTGGATAACTTTGTTAAAATTCGTGTTAAAATACTATCTTTTCGAATATATAAAAAGATTGTTTCTACGGACAACATTTTTAAAGTTATTCTAAATGTTTATAAACTCCAAATTTAAAAAATTTGGCATTAGGATTTTTGACTATAATATTAATTATTATTTTTTATCTTTTTTTAATACATTTTGATACTCACTCACTCACATTTTGATCACTCTTCTACTTTCATTTGGCATACTCAGAATTGCCATATCTTCATTATTTTCTGTCTTATCTTATTGCAAAATAAAGGTCTCTGGGATAAACAAATAGGATAACTCTTACACTAATTAATGGATCGGTCTCAAGTTTTGAAGGTTTGTTAAGTACGCCAATACGCAATTTTGGGTGAAACCCTAAAGTTCTAAAGCAGTTTTAGTAAAAGTTATTAACAAATAACGATTTTCACTTATTTTGCAGTTTGCGTAGCAACAAATTAACTTTTTAACTTTCGAAAATCGGCACTTTGAAGGTTTTTAACTGTTCTAAAAATCTGAATTTTGTAATTTTATGTCAACTATTTAGCTTTTGAATGGAGTGCAAAGCATCGAAAAAATCGCGATTTTTGCACCAAATTGTTAATAATTAAAAAACGGACGCGAAGTCTAGGCAGGAAACAGGTTGGTTTTCCTCTTATATTTCTACAATAACCAAAAAAAGTAGTCAGCTACCTGGATCTTTGAGTGTCCCGAGAAAATCATTATTACTCTGGACTACGAGAAATCACTAGAGTATAGACCAGCGTTTCTGTGTCTAATTTGACTTAAGAAAAGCATTTGGCAGAGTAAGACTCAAAGGTATAATCCATCTTCTGTACAATAGAGAAGTTCTCTAAATATTATAAAAACTATGAAAAACATCTACCAAAACAACAAAATGGAAGTCAGAATAGATGGTAACTTACCGAACATACAGGCATAGGCAGAGGAATAAAACATGGGGCTCATTGAGCCCTATTATCTTCAATTTAATCATCGATGAAATCTTTAAAAGCGTCAACAAAGGAAGCGGATACATAATGGGAATCAAGGAAGTAAAAATAGTCTGTTACGCAGACGACGCAATATTGATAGCCCAAAATGAAGATAGTCTGCAAAGATTAGTCCACAGATTTAACATACGATCAAAAGAATTTAATATGACAATCTCATCTCAGAAAACTAAAACAATAGTAACCAGCAAAGATCAAATCAGATGTAAAATAGAAATTGATGGCATCAGTTTTGAACAATAATGGAAATAAAATATCTTGGAATTATACTGTCCGGCTGCGGAGACCTGAACAAAGAAGTGAGCAGTCAAGTACAAAACGCAGATAGACTGGCAAGATACCTTAATAATACCATATATGGCGAAACGACACATTATAGTCTAGTCGCAATATAGGGGGTCCCGTGGACACTTTTAGTTCGCCGCGATTTGATGGTGGTATTATAGGTTTTTTGGGTCGCTGAATCCAATGGAAGTGGTCTGGAAGCCCAAATGTGGTGCGTTTAATTGTTATTAACAAATTATGGTAAAATTAGGTGTTTTTCAGGAATTATTAGAAGCCCTGTAAATAAATTGATAGTGTTAACGTCTTCTCTGGTGTATTTTTGGTCGCTTGATTGCCGTTAGTCGTGATAGCTTAAACCACGTTCCGACTTTGTTATTAATAAATTATTGCAAAAATAACGGTTTATTTGTAGTACGTTCACTCACGGTTTTTGCTCCAAATAATAAAAAACCACTTGGATTGACATGAAATTTGGCATACACGTAGCTAACATGTCAAACAAAACAAGTGATATTGTGCCGATATCTGCTTTTACCCTAGGGGGGAGTTCCACCCCTTTTCGGGTGTGAAAAAAGAAACCTTTAAAATAAGTCCGGAAGTGGATAAACTGATTAATTCTAAGCAACTTTTGTTCTATACAGTTTTTTCACAAGTTAATACTTTTCGAGTTATTTCGTTTTTTTTTTTTGTTGAAAAATGAACATAAAAGTATTGACTTAGTGAAAAAACTGTATAGAACAATAGTTGCTTAGAATTAATGAGTTTATCCAATTCCGGAATTATTTTAAAGGTTTCTTCTTTCACCCCCCGAAACGGGTTGAAACTCACACCCAGGGTAAAAGCACACATCGGCACAATATCAGTTGTTTTGTTTGACATGTTAGCTACATTTCATGTCATTCCAAGTGTTTTTTTTTAATTTAGAGCAAAAATCGTGAGTGAACGTACTATAAACCGTTATTTTTGCAATAATTTATTAATAACAAAGTCGGAACGTGGTTTAAGCTATCACGACTAGTGACAACCGACTTAGCGTATAAAAACACTATGAAAAAGACCACAAACTTGCTGTAGATAACGCATTTCGAGCTTTTCGGCGAATAAACAATTATTTTGTTATTAACAAAATAAGAACACATTTTGAGTAATTTCGACTAGTCGCATTCGATTCAGCGACCAAAAATACACCAGAGAAGACCGTAACACTATCAATTTATTTACAGGGCTCCTAATAATTCCTGAAAAACACCTAATTTTACCATAATTCGTTAATAATAATTAAACGCACCACCTTTGGGCTTCCAGACCACTTCCATTGGATTCAGCGACCCAAAAAACCTATAATACCACCATCAAATCGCGGCGAACTAAAAGTGTCCACGGGACCCCCTATGTTGCGACTCGACTATTAACATTGAGATGAAGTCAAGAATTTATAAAGCCAGTGTAAGACCAATAATGACGTATGCGTCAGAAACAAGACCCGATACAACCACAATTAGTCCAGAGAAATAAGGTTTTGTCGGAACACTTGAGCAGCCAGGCTGCAAATGGATTTTTTGGGTACTATATACCTAATACACTATAAATACAAAAATGCCCGTCACAGTTCGGACGAGAAACTTACGTTATTAACAAATAAGGGTCAAAAATTGCAGTTTTTTCGTTTATATCGCTACAGGTAAAAATAGGGTAATTAAATATCTTATTTATAATATGTTTCTTTTTGTAGATGAGCCAAGGTTTGAAATGGCACTTTTTGAATTTTGGTCCGATCCTTTTTTGTTTCGGAAAGTGCAAAATAAGACTAAAATTTCAAAAATAAAAAATGTGCTATAACTTGTGCGAAAATGGCCTTAAGACTTTCATATTGCAAGAAAAGTTTAGTCAAACATTCCATATAATGTACAAAAAAATTTTAAGACGATTCGTCAATTAGTTTAAATTTTATTCAATTTGTTTATCGCAAAGAGCGATACAATAGAGAACAATTTCGCAATGTTATTGTTCAGAAACTAATAATGACATAGCAATTCTGTGGAAACCACATGCAAGAATAATAGTTATATTTTTAAAGTATTGAAAAAAATCATTAAAAAGTCGTTTTTATCACTCCGAAAAAAGTTTAGTAAAATAGAGTCATTTTTGGCTTCTAAACAATTTGAATAACTTTGTTAATATTGACTATAGAGTAAATCTACTTTAGTGTTTCAAAAGCTGGTATTTTTATACGAATTTTCAGAAAAAAAACTTTTTGCCTAGGTTAATTAGGTTCAAAGTTAGCCACTTTTATTATTTAATTCGCAGTTACTTCTATATACATCAAATTCTCCTGTAACAGTGTTAGTTACCATACTACTCCCAAACGGCTTGGCCGATTTTTATAAAATTTTACACGTTTATCCTGTAGGACGTTGAAGAGGTTTTAATCTATTTTTTATACCCATAAGTTATAAGGGGGGTTGCCTCCCTGACATTTTTTTTATTTTTTTTTTGACAAAATTATCTACCTTAATTTTATATGATGTAGAATTAAAAAATACATACAACCCTTAATTTTCACTCTTCTATCACCAACCCCTATTTGTTAATAGCCATCTATATATTTACTTTACATCTATAAAATTCTCCTGTCACAGTGTTAGTTTCCATACTCTTCCGAGACCGCTTGACCGATTTTTTATGAAATTACATATGTATATTCGGTAGGTCTTAGAATCGGTCGTAATCTATTTTTCATATCCCTGAGTGATAAGGGGAGTTCCCCCTAACATTTTGTAATGTTAGGTGGGATTGTGTGTACATAACGTACTCTATAAAACTACGAGTACATACAAATTAAAAAAATTATGATCAAAATCCATCAACAAGTTCCAGCGATATTAATCGCAGCATATGTTTGCAGAATCAGTTTCATTTTTTGAGTGAACGTATTTTACTAATTCCCCTCCACCGACCACGAATTAATTCCGTTCGGACCGAACGGAATGGAGTGGTAAGACCGTGGTCTTTGACAAACGAAATCGGCAAACAAAGTCTAAATCGTCCCAGTAATTCTAAAGGTATCTTCTGTTATGAAACCGAGATAGATGTTATGAACTAAATAAAGATTCCGAACTTGATATTGAATTAATCATTTTTATAAATTTGGTTATGAAATTGTTTTTTTACTTATTTATCTGTCAAATTGATCATTATTTCTCGAATTGCACATGCGCAAGTGCAATTACTGCTGCCAACAGAAAAAAAAGTGGTTAGCTAATCGAGATTTTCTTAACTTGGTTTAAACCACTGAAAAACGCTAGCAGGGTTAAAATATTGGTTAAAATTTAAACTAGGTTAGCTAACCAAAATTTTAACCTGTGACTGAAAAACTGGGCCAAAAATTTTAGAGATATCAATCCGCCAATGAACAAGCAGAATTGCTTAGAAAGAGGAAGAAGAAGAAGAGGGTGTATGGAATATCTCAAAATCATATTCATTTATTTATTTTGTTATGGTTTTGGTTATAAATTTCCCAAATAGTATTTTAATTCTTTCGGAAGCAGTTAATGAAACAGACTGTTTTTATATGTGATTTTTCTAGACGAATACGTATAGAGGGTGATTGATTAGTAGGGTAAAGCTCAATAGCTCCGCTATAGTAATAGATAGCAATAAAAGTTAATAACAAAAATTTTAGCCACCTTTGAGCTTCACATTACAAAATTAGTTAGAATGTTACAGGGTGTTCGATAACACAGTGGCAGACCAAACTTATGTTTTTTTAAATGGAACACCCTATATTTTATTTTATATTCGAAATCCTGTTAACTTCTCCATCACAAAAATATAAAGGTATGTAATGTTATACAGGGTATTTACAAAGTTATAACCAATTTTGTATGAAAATCGTAACAAGTTCAACTCCCTGTATAAATAAAAATAAGCACAACAGCAATGGTTTATTAATGCCATATTTTTTTATTTCTGTCAAAATTTTTAAGAATTATTGATATTGCTAATTTTTTTATATCAAATACAGGGTGAGTCAAAACGCAAGTACATTATTTTCTCAGTAATGTTAAATGGAACACCCTGTATTTTATATCATTATTGAAAAGTAACATTAGCGTACTTTAATTTTTATAATATAATATTCCCTATGCCCAAATTTATTAGTTTTCGAGATATTTTCATTTTTCAGAGCAAATTATTTTAGGTGTTTAAATTTATCTAAATTTTAAGTAAGCCATGACTGAATTGACAATTGAAGATTGCCGATTATCAATCCGGTAATCAATGTAACACTGTAGCAATTAAAGAAATAAAAATAATTTATTAGCAATACATTTTACAAACAAAAACACAACCACTACATGCAACATTTTTGAAACAATTAAAAACTATCTTTTTATGTAAATGCAACAAATAAACAAAGATAATTAGTAATAAATTTTACAAAAAAACACACAAACACAAAATACAATATTTTGTGAATACAATTAAACACTACTTTTGTATGTAAATGTAACAATGTAACAAATAAAGAACGAAACATAATTTATCAGTAATACATTTTGCAAAAAAAACATGTTTGAAAAAATTAGAAGCTACTTTTAATAAAATATTTTTAATATTTAATTACATAAGGTGTTCAAAATTATCTCCTAACACATTTATGTACGCCTAAAAACGATCATTGAATGAGCTACTTACTCTACGGAGCATTTGTAAATTATCACATCGAAATACACTTTGTATTCTATTTTTCATCTCATCCCTTTTTGTTTGAGATATTTTATAAACTTCATTATTAACGTAACGCCAAAAAATCAGTCCAGTTTATTAAATTCTGGTGATTTGGGTGGCCACGCTACTGGTCCATTGAAAAATGAAAATATCTCGAAAACTAATAAATTTAGACATAGGGAATGTCATCTAAAAATTAAAGTACGGTAATGGTACTTTTCAATAGTGATATAAATTACAGGGTGTTCCATTTAAAATTACTGAGAAAATAATGTACTTGTGTTTTGACTCACCCTGTATTTGATATAAAGAAAATTAGCAATATCGACCATTCTTGAAAATTTTGACAATACGTTAAAAAATATGGCATTAATAAACCATTGTTGTTTTGCTTATTTTTATTTATACAGGGAGTTGAACTTGTTACGATTTTCATATAAAATTGGTTATAACTTTGTAAATACCCTGTATAACATAACAAACCTTTATATTTTTGTGATGGAGAAGTTAACAGGATTTCGAATTTAAAATAAAATATAGGGTGTTCCATTTAAAAAAACATAAGTTTGGTCTGCCACTGTGTTATCGAACACCCTGTAACATTCTAACTAATTTTGTAATGTGAAGCTCAAAGGTGACTAAAACTTTTATTAACTTTTATTGCTATCTATTACTATAGCGGAGCTATTGAGCTTTACCCTACTAATCAATCACCCTGTATGTGATTTTTCTAGACGAATACGTATACAAATATAAAGTTTTGCAAAATTTACTTACCTAAAAAATCAGTCGTCGTTTTCTTCCTCGTCGAATGACAGTAACGTCTTACTTTTATTTTTCTTTGACTTTTCCGAAGATTTCTTTTTCGATGTAACGTTTTCTTCGGCTTCCGATTTTTGTTTCTTTGGTGCTTTGAAGACGATAGGGGCGCTCAGATCTGCAGGCGTCTCTTCTTGTTCTGTAACGAAAGGATAGTATAAAGCAATTATGAAATTTCCAATTATTCTATATAAATTATCAAATTGGCAGGAAAAAAACACAACACAAAAGATGACTATCAAGAAAAAAATGCAACAACTAATAGGTGACTCATTTATGTAATTTCTAAATAGTTCTCGAACTATAATAACTGTATTAATTCTAGCACGAATTTGTATTCTACTATAGGTACTCTGTTTTTAAACTAGTAGGAGTAATTCACCGCGTCGTAATGCTTGTTTGTAATTGGTACAACCTCAGGCAAGTTTACTACAATGATGAAATTTTGACACTATTGACATTTATGTAATTTATTAACATTTATGTAATTTTGACACTATTGGCATTTCATAAGTTCTTGAAGTTATGTCGGCGATTTTGTGTTTTCTGCGTTATTCCTTTAATTTTTAAATTTTTAGTTTTAGTGGAGTCACTGGAGGTGGATATGAGCTATTACCTCCGATTTCGTTGAACCTCCATCGATTTGCATGAAAATTGGTGAGTGGTTAGAGGATATCTCAAGGAACAAAGGTGACATGGTGCCAACTTGCGCTTTTACTCTGGGGGTGGATGCCACCCCTTCTCGGGAGTGAAAATTATTTTATTAAAAATAACCCCATAATTCGATAGAGGGACAAATTTCAAGCAAAATTTGTTATATAAAGTTTTTAAAATAAATCAAATATGACCTCCATCGATTTGCATGAAAATTGGTGAGTGGTTAGAGGATATCTCAAGGAACAAAGGTGACATGGTGCCAACTTGCGCTTTTACTCTGGGGGTGGATGACACCCCTTCTCGGGAGTGAAAATTATTTTATTAAAAATAACCCCATAATTCGATAGAGGGACAAATTTCAAGCAAAATTTGTTATATAAAGTTATTAAAATAAATCAAATATTTTTGAGTTATTAAAGACCAAAGATTTTATTTTTTCGTAAAAAAATGCATGTTTTAAATCGGTTTTTCACGTATAAATCAAAAACTATAAGCTTTTACAAAAAATTTTTAGTACTGAAATTGAAGATAATAAAAAATTGAATACATTCCTCACATAAAGAACTAAACTAATGTTAGTTCAAAGTGAGTTATTGGTAATTGAATGTGTATTTTTTTCGACGAGTACTCAAATCTAAGTATTCAAGCTTAAATAACGGGAAAACGATGCTCAAAGATTTTAATTTTTCTTGAGAAAAATGCATGTTTTTAACCAATTTTTCATCAATAACTCAAAAAGTGTAATTTTTTACAAAAAAGTTATTATTATCAAAATTGAAGCTAATAAAAAATGAAATAAACCTCTTACTACAAAAACCTTTTAATGTTAACTAAAAGTGAGTTATAGGTAATTGAATGTATATTTTTTTCGGCGAGTAAAAAACTCTTTGAAGCTGAAATAACGGGAAACTGATGCATTTTATAACATAAACTTATTAAACATTTGTCAAAGTACTTAAAAATATCTATTAAATGAGCCCCGAAGATGATGATAGCCTTAAAATTTATGCTTCAAAATTTTTTCAAAATTTATCTTTTAAAAATTTTTCCAAAAAATGTTATTGTTTTTTTTTAATAACTCCGTTCGTGTTTACGATATTAGGTTCATCTAAAAACTGTTTGAAAGATAATTTCAAGTGCTATTTAAGCACGTTGAACCTAATCTTTTAAACCCCTTACTTTTTTAAAAATAAAAGGTTAAATGACCCCGGTTGCATGGTTAACACAGCAAAATTTAAGATTTAAACGTTTCTATCTCGGTTATTTTTTACCCTAGAGAAATAGTAAAACAGGTAAAATATTTGGCACAGAAAAAATTAAATTTGGGTTTTATATAATTTTTTACGTATATTGAGTATTTTTGGAGTTATTATCAAAATAATATGAGAATTACAATAATTTTAAAAATTATGATTTTTTGAAATTATATGCATTCAAAATGCTATTTTTCAAAAATATGCATTCTAAACCGGTCAAAATTATCGAAAACATTACTTATGCTAATATAAAAAGTTTTTGTAAGGATTACTATAAATTTCAATTTTTGTGGAAATGGCGTATGTTTTATTTTTCACTTTTTCCTAAAAAAATCGAAACGGTTCTTTTATTTTCATTATAACTTGCTTAATTTTGACGCTATTACCTTGTTCTGAAGCTCATTTGATAGGTATTCCGAAGTACTTTGACAAATGTTTAGCATCGTTTTCCCGTTATTTAAGCTTGAATACTTAGATTTGAGTACTCGTCGAAAAAAATACACATTCAATTACCAATAACTCACTTTGAACTAACATTAGTTTATTTCTTTATGTGAGGAATGTATTCAATTTTTTATTATCTTCAATTTCAGTACTAATAAATTTTTTGTACAAGCTTATAGTTTTTGATTTATACGTGAAAAACCGATTTAAAACATGCATTTTTTTACGCAAAAATAAAATCTTTGGTCTTTAATAACTCAAAAAGTGTCGATTTATTTTAATAACTTTATATAACAAATTTTGCTTATAATTTGTCCCTCTATCGACTTATGGTATTATTTTTAATAAAATAATTTTCACCCCCGAGAAGGGGTGGCATCCACCCCCAGAGTAAAAGCGCAAGTTGGCATCATGTCACCTTTGTTCCTTGAGGTATCCTCTAATTACTCACCAATTTTCATGAAAATCGATGGAGGTTCAACGAAATCGGAGGTGAAAACCTTCAGTGACTGCACTATTTGCATTTATAAAGAAACAGCTGTTTTTAGAACTCTTTAGCGACGTATTAGTATAATATAATATTTATGGATTACCGTCGAAGGCCGACATGATCAACCAAAAAAGAAGATGGATTTGGTGATTTTTCTAGTGACATTATTGGGTGCGAATCTATCTTTTGAGTTTACTCCTCCTGGTTTAAAAACAGGGTATAGTAACCCAAGCTGTGGGTGAAAAAGTGCACATTAATTAGTGAGATTTTGAAACCTACGCTGTATTCAGGTGCGAATCCACAATGAGATATCTCACAAGACTTTTGTCTCATAAAATTAAAAAAATCAAGAAACATTTATTTTCATTGCTGAAATGGACCTGAGACATGTGGTATGCTAGCGATAAATTCGTGATACATTCAGTGGTATGAATAAAAACGGAGTATAAACTCACGAGTATGTTCTAATGAGTAAAACCATAAATTATAAGTTTATACTCTATTTCATACGAATAAAAATATTTTGATGTGATTAGTTTCTACTCACAGTAAATATATTGCTGTCGCCAGGGGGGTAGAACGGCCTCCTTTATTTTGATGGACTTACCCAAGTTTTTTTATGTATTTCGACCCGTAGAACACGAATTTTTTGGGTAACAGTTGATCCAGATGTCGATAAGATTGTTATAAACAAAGAACTTGCAGAATTACATGGCATCGATTTTTCGCAAAATAAAACATTTTTTTTGTATTCTTTGGGTCATTCTAAGGAAAAAATATTCTTGCAAGTTTTTTCGTAGGATGCACAGTTTTCGAGATAAACGCGGTTGAACTTTCAAAAAATTCAAAAAAATTGAAATTTTTGAACTAGAATAACATTTGATAAAAAAAATAGAATAGCATTAATTATGCTTGCAGCATCTGAAAGTTCAAGTCAAATTATACCGATTTTGATTATTTGCATTGCTAACATTAATTCTTTTATTGTTAAACAAAGCATAAAAACTTGAGTGAAGTTTTCAATGTATCTCTCATTTAAAATGGAACGAGTAGGTATAAAAACAAGCGCCTCCAAACAGGCAAATTCTACGTAGCATGTCTTAAAACGCATGCATTGGGCACGCATCAAAACGCTTACACTATTTGTTTAAACCTTTTTTTAACAATAAAACAATTAATTTTTAGCAACGCAAATAATCAAAACCGGTATTAATATATATAATTATAATATATTATTATTATATATAATTTTGCTTAAACTTTCAAGAGTTTAGATTTTTTGCAAGTTCAACTACCGTTTATATCGAAAATACTATGAAAAAACTTGTAAGAACAATTTTTGCTTAGAATGACCCAAAAAATACAAAAAATGTTTTGTTTTGCGAAAAATCACTGTTATGTAATTCTGCAAGTTCTTTGTTTATAAAAATCTTGTCGACATCCGGATCAACTGTTACCCAAAAATTCGTGTTCTACGGGTCAAAATACATAAAAAAAAACTTGGGCAAGTCCATCTAAATAAAGGAGGCCGTTGTACCCCCCTGGCGACAGCACTAATAAGAGTAGACGGAGTATTATACTCCAACATTTGGAGTATAAACTACATTCTCATATTTATTCATACAAGTCAATGTGCCATAAGACACATTAGGTCATTTCATGAACAAATCTTAACATGTTAACACGATAAATTGCGAATTTCGCCTGGAATATTTATTTCATATGCTGCACGTGAGTCAAAACTGTTGGGTCGTGAGATAAAAAAAAGAGAGTGTGTGCAAGTAAGAAGTTATACTTCTATTATTATTATGATTTCAACAGTTTAATAATTGTATGTTTATTTACGCGAGAAGTATGGCATCCTACGACTCATAATGCAGGGAAAGATAGATGGCAGAAGAAGCATCGGAAGAAGACGAATTTCATGGTTGAAGAACCTAAGAGAGTGGTTTGGATGCAGCTCGAAACAACTATTTAGAGCTACTGCCTCAAAAATTAAAATAGCTATGATGATTGCCAACCTCCGTAGCGGAGATGGCACCTGAAGAAGAAGATGTTTATTTAAATATTAAACTATTTTTAATACTTAAAATAATACCCAAAAAAATAAGGCTACAACATGAGGTTTTCCCAAGGTATTAAGTTCTGTCCAATCAAACTATTTTCGTCCCAGAATATGTGATTTAATTTATGACCTGTCTTTTTGTTATACCCTGCATATTGCATATATTTATGTACATCAAAACTGCCCTGAACTATATCGACCTGAAACTCTTCAACGTTTTCAACCCAAACCTTTACACTGTATAATAGAAGATTTAAATAAAAACGGAAGATATTATGACAACAACGCAAATACCCTATGGCCTACGAAGATTGGCCATATATTACACAACCTCTATAAAAAAAACTTCATAATAATTACTAGTCCATATTGTGGGCCGCTCCCGTATGAAAAAAATTCTGATTCGGTTTCTTTGCGGAATCCTGTTCAAAAATTTCTCCTTGTCTATGTGTCCCCCATATTATCTGAAGGGTGCTAGGCGAAATTGTTGGACAAAAATTCTGCAAACAATTCAACAATGGTTTCAACAAGAAACAAATTCAAAAGATCACCTTTTTGCCTAAGTTTTTTTGGGCCATTTTAAACAAAAAAAAAATATTTTTCTCAAAAGTTGATAGTTTTCGAGTTATAAACGATTTAAAACCTGAAAAATGCGAAAATATGCATTTTCAAGACTTGAAGACTCATATATGTAAATGATTATTTTTGAGGTTGTCAAGTGCCCAAATTGAAGTTTAAACATTCAATTTCAAAATTATAATAAGTGATCGGGGCTTATTTCAATTTAGACCGTTTTTGTTAAATTGTTAATTAGGCGCATCTAGATTTTTAAGCCGCCGCTCGTCGCACTATATGGTGCGTCTCTGTCATACTTATACATATTACACACGCGTAGGCGCAAAATTTCGGGCCAATACTTTTTAAATGCATTTATTTTTTTCGAATTCTGAGAAAACTAAGTATTTTTGAAAAATTTAAACTCAGAATGAAAGATTATTATCGAGGGCCGAAAGTCCCTGAAAACCTCTACAGTGTTTATTTTAGTAAGTTACAGGGGTGAAAAAAGTGAGAAAATTGAGCGTGATTTGTAATTTCCAATATCTCACTTAAAAGAAACTTTTTGTTTATTCTAAGGGACTTTCGGCCTCGGTAATAATGTAATCTTACATTCTGTGTTTAAATTTTTCAAAAATATTTATCAGCTTTTTCAGGATTTGATAAAAATGAATGCATTTAAAAAGCATTGGCCCGAAAGTTTGCGCCTACGCTCTTAAAAGTGGAGTGCACGTGCGTAATTAACAATTCAAAAACAACGGTCTAAATTTAAATAAGTCCGGATTACTCGTCAGACTCTTGAAATTGAATGTTTAAACTTTAATTTAGGCATTTGACAACCTCAAAAATGTGGATTTTCGAACTTTTCTTTTAAATCGCTTAAATTCGAAAACTATCAACTTTTCAGAAAAATAACAAGATATATTTTTTGTTTAGAATGCAGAATGACCCAAAAACCGTAAAAAATATGCATTTTCCGGAGCAAAAAAGGCGATCTTTTGCATTTGTTTAAACAATTTCTGCACAAAAATTTGGCCCAGCACCCTTCTGATTTGTTGAAAGGGGCCATTTTTGAACAGGAATCGCAAAGAATTCGAATCAGAAATATTCTTACACAGGAGCGGAGCCACAACATGGACTATACCCTGTTACCCGCTTCTGAAAAAATAATTCTATTATTTCAGACATTTGCCTCACGTTATATTTGAAGTAATATAATGACTACTATTTCTATTTATGTCATAAAAACCCGATTTTAAAAGTTTAAAAAATAACTAAACATAAATGCAAATGTGCTACATGTTATGTAATTCTACAATTCTTTATAAAATAAAATTATGTACTTTCAAATTGTAATATAAAAGCGGGTCTATCATCACGTACACCATAAAATAATCGCGTTTTTAGTCATCAATCTACAAGTGGTTAGTAGTAAATAAAGCGTAAAGCAGAAAATAAGAATTTTTGGTAAAGGTATCCCTGCGCAGGCGTCCAAAGAGGAGAAAATAGAAAGCGTCAATCGGATATTCCTGGACAAAAGATAGATTTTTAGCAACGACGGTGAAGCAACTGCTGGCATGCTGGCAAGAAGAGGCGCATGCGTTGTTTTCAATAACTACTGTACAGAACTGGTAGCGTAACAAATAGAGGTAGGTGAACTATAGGACTATATAGAAATGTTGAAAAAACGATTAATTAACTGGTTGGTTACATGCTACTGAGTTGCCACAAAAAATGCAAAAAAAATATGCATGGGTTTATTACAAAAGTTAAATATTTAAAATAAAGATATACAGAGTGAGTTTTATATGTGGAACGCCACAATTATCTCGGAAACGGCTTGCACGATTTTAATAGGTTTTAGTGAATATAGGTTTAAAAATGTAAAAAGAAGAACAAACCACTTAAAAACAATAATAGGTTACACGCACCTAACACCAGTTATGATAGAAGGATTACTGTATGCGGACGACGTCGTTCTCTTAGCAGACAACCCGAGAAAGATGCAGCGACTAACTGATGTATGGACTGAGGAAATAGAGAAAATGAAATTAGAAATAAACATCAGCAAATGCAAGACGATGAAAATAGGTCAGCAGGAGCAGGAGATCGAAGGTCGTGTAAAGGACAAGAATTGGAGAGGGTGACGGCCTACGAGTACCTGGGCACGATAATATCGAATAACGTAAAGCTAGACCTAGAAATTGCAAATAGGACAAAGAAAGCTACGAAAATATATTATGCGATTAATAATACGATACTTGGAAAACGGGAAATCAGCCAGGAAACAAAAAAACATGTATTTAATACAATCACAGTACCAACTCTTCTATATGCAAGCGAGACATGGGTCACAAATAAAACACATGAAAGTGCCATAAATGCAGCAGAAATGAAGCAGCTGAGAAAAATAGCTGGAAAGACGAAGATGGACAGGGAAAGGAACGAAATCATGAGAAACGTGCTGTCAGGAACCAATAGAGAAAAAAGAAAAATAAATTGGTTTGGACATATAACTAGGATGAACAAGAACAGACTAGTAAAGAGGATGACAGATGCCAAAAGACAGGGGAAAAGAAGAAGGGGCAGACCTAAAAAGGGGTGGATGTAGCAGATCCAGGAAATCGAGACAAAGAGAGGGAAAACAGTGCAACAGATGAAGGAAATGGCAGGAGACCGGAAGACCGGGAAGAAATGGGTAAAAGATGGATAGGTGATACCAAAGTCCGACGCTCTTATAGGGCATAAGGACAACGAGAAGAAGAAGTGAATAAAGGTCTTGTGATGCAGCCGATATTATGGTGATATTAACATTGTTGTCGGATCTTTCGTTTTTCTGGAAATCTAATGAACTTTCTGATTTCAAACGGAACACCCTGTACCTATATTATTTGCGTTTTGAAGTTCTTAAGTAATGCTGATTATTTTTCATGTAATACCTAAATGCCATAATTTCGGAGTTATTGCTACATTTATTTAAAACAATTGTTTTTAAACAAATTATAAAAATCTATTTTTTAGGCCCGGGCAGATATTATTTTAGGGTTTTTGGATCACTAGGAACAAAAAAGGTCTTTCGTATTTTTTCTTCAAAATTGATCGTTTTTGTGTTATAACAATTTAAAACTAAAAAAAAAAACAAAAATGACGATTTTTAAGGCTCATAAACTCAAGTAATAGTTATTTATGATATAAGTGTTAAAAGTACACGTTTAAGGCACGCATGTGAAAGTTTGCAGAATGAGCGAAGCGAGTTCTGAAATTCACATGAGTGCCTTAAAAATGTACTTTTTAACACGCATATCATACAATATTTTTCCACAAACGTAATTACAGGACAATATCTACAAAAACTTTTACTTGAACTTGACTGACATTCCATTTTTATATTTCTTGATTGACATTACATCAAAACTGCCTATACGGTCAATACGACCTGCAATGCCATAAAAATTTTAAAGCACTAGTGCCTTAAAGTCAGGGCTGCTTTATCCATTAGGCAATATAGGCAGTTGCCTAGGGCGGCAAATTATGAGAGGGCGGCAAAAATACTGTAAAAAAAATATATTTGTATATAAAAATTAAAATCGAATAACATTTAAGTACATAGTACATCCATCAATGGAATATAAGCGGGCATTCATTTCTAGAAAACAAATTGCATTTTCTTAACACTATTCATTCAAAAAGGACAGAAGTCGTAAATTTAGGGATTATTGGGCCGTCGGCAGCACCGCAAAGGCGGCGGGCGCACTATTCTATAATTTTTTTTAAACTGAATCCTTTCGGGTTATTCGTGGTTGAAAATTTGCCATTTTCATCGAAAAATATCGCCTTTTCGGAGGGTTTTTTGCGAATACCTCAAAAATTATGCATCTAACGAAAAAAACTATATAAAACATTTTTGTAACTTATGAAAAATCAAAGAGATTCGTTCCTTCATAAGTCTTCTAGTGATAACATAAAAAGAGATATGGTATGTGAAAAGAAATTTTTTTTGTGCATGCTCAAATGGGTATGTTCAACTTAATAACAGAGAAATGGTCGATTTTAAGGGTATAATGCTATCAATATCTTTTGTAAGTACTGTCTGAAAAGACCTTCAAAACGACCGCACTGTTAAATTTCGATTACATTCAAACTAAGCGAGATATGGTGCAACAAAAAAGGATGACTAATTTATTTTAAGATAAAATACGAAGTATGTATATTTTAACCCCTCATACACCAGATTTAAATGCATCGTTTTGCTTCTACAATACCTTTTACTATAGTGTTATTTAGATGTTCAACAAGTTGAACGGGTTTAAATTGTATGGTTTTTGAAAAAAATAAGATCAAATTATAGAGAGCATTTTTAATTTTTTTTTAAATCTTCCTTTTTCTCCATATAACTCGAAAATGATAATGAGATACAGTAATGAAAGAAAAATAAAATTGTTATCTAAAAGAAAACCTACATTTTTGTAAGGTATTTTTTTACGTATCTCTTATCACTTTCGAATTACATGGAGAAAAAGAAGATTTTTAAAGAAAATTTAAAAATGCGCTCTATAATTTGATCTTATTCTTTTCAAAAACCATTCATTTTAAACCCGTCCAACTATTTGAATATAGAAATAACACTAAAGTAGAAGGTATTCTAGAAGAAAAACGATGCATTTAAATTGTGGTGGATGAGGGGTTAAATATACTTCTCATTTTTCCTTAAAATACATTAGTCACAAGTTTTTTTGCAGCATATCTTGCTTAGTTTGAATGTAACAGACATTTAACAGTTCTCGTTTTAAAGGTCTTTTCAAGCACTACAAAAGGTATTCGCAGCATTATACCCCTAAAATCGACATTTCTCTGTTATTTTAAGTTGAATACACCGATTTGAGCATGCACCCAAAAAAAATCTTTTTTCATCTACCATCTCTTTTTTTA
This sequence comes from Diabrotica virgifera virgifera, assembly GCF_917563875.1. Taxonomy (NCBI): domain Eukaryota; kingdom Metazoa; phylum Arthropoda; class Insecta; order Coleoptera; family Chrysomelidae; genus Diabrotica; species Diabrotica virgifera. Next base: position 152,484,850 of record NC_065451.1, on the reverse strand, counting down.
TTAAAACAAGAAAATTTATGAAAAATGAATCTCTCTGATTTTTCATAAACTACAAAAATGTTTTATATAGTTTTTTTCGTTAGATGCACAATTTTTATGGTATTCCCAAAAAACAGTCTCCGAAGAGTGTCACTTTTCAATGAAAATAGCAAATTTTTAACCACGAATAACTCAAAAAGTATTGAGTTTTCAAAAAAATTTATAAAACAGTTATTGCTTAGAATTAGGTTCTCTGGCCACTTCCGGTGTTAGTTTGATAAAAAAAATTCCACTCCCGAGAACGGGTGGGAACCACCCCTAAGTTAAAAGCGTCATAGCGTAGACTTTGTTTCTTGAGCTATTCCCTACTTACAGTGAAAATATCAAGTAAATTAATGCAGTAGGATGGAATTCGGAGCCAAATACCCTCACTGACTGCACTACATCATTCATCCATAAATGCATTCACTTAAAGGTTCATTTGGATACCACAATAAAATCACCAATCACCAATAATTGACATATCTAAGTATTTAAAAAAGAGTGGATTGAGAGATTTTGATATTGCTTTGCGCACTTATTTGTGCCTCCCAGTTGCCAACCAACGTGTCCGCTGAAAGGTCATTTTCGAAAATGTCAAGAATTTAAAATAGTCATGAAAATAATTTCCGATCAAGTATGACGCAAGAACATCTTAACAATTTGTCGATTTTGTCCATAGAAAGTGACGTAACAAAGGCGATAAATTATAACATTATAGATGATTTTTCCAAAGAAAAATCAAGAAAGAAATGTGATGTGATCGAACTGGAATGACAATTTTTATATATTCTTATTTAAATAAAAAAAATCTGCTTGCAATTTTTTTTCGCAAAAATGGTATATGCTTGAATGGCGGCTACTAGAGAATTGCCTAGGGCACCAATTGACCTAAACGCGGCCCTGCTTAAAGTAGCATTTTTAACGCTCGTATGGAGTGCTAAAAATTGCATTTTTAATACGGTTGTAGAAAAAGAAATTATTTTTGAGATTACTAAAAACTTTTACTTACTAATTACTTTGAAATTACTAAATTTATTTTAAGTGCAATTTATTTTTATTCAAGTTCAAACTACATTCTATCAGTTCCCGATAAGTATTTTGGGCTTATTTCATTGTAAAACATTGTTTTTGGAATAAAATATGCCAAAGATTCTTATCGGAAGCTGACAGAAGAACAGACACTTCGTAATTTCAAAAATAATAGTTTTTACTTGTGTTTTTGAGCCTTGAATATCCGTCATTTTTCGTTTTTTTTTTCTTCGGTTTTAAAACTCGAAAACGATCAACTTTAGAGAAAAATTACAATGGACCTTTTTGTGCCGAGTGATCCAAAAACCCTAATAGGTCTGGATCCCGCGTATGAAAAAAAAGTTGATTAATAGCAAGCTGAAAATTTGTTAATAGCTTAAGGGTGTCTAGTCGGATAAACTTTGATATATGGGAACACTGGAACAGGGGCAGTTTTAATTGTGGAACAGGTTAAAAATTTGGAACGGTCACACCCCGAAAACGGCACATTTATTTTGTCCGACAGAACAGACTTAAACTCTCCGAACAGAGATTAAACTCTCGTGCAAAAATCAGACTGCTATTTATCACCTGACATAATTCCTGTCATTTGACATATTCTACATGTTCCACTCATTAAAACGCCCATTTGGTGATAAATAGCAGTCTGATTTTTGCTGAGAGTTTAATCTCTGTTCGAAGAGTTTAAGTCTGTTCTGCCATATATCAAAATTTGTCCGACTAGACACCCTTAAGACGGAACAGTAGCGATCAACAAGTAGCAAAAACGCGTTCCAAGATTGCGGCCGTAATTTTGAATATTTTTTCGAGATATTTGGCACAAGTATTCGTAATATAATAGAGAATGGCAGTACAGAGCCCAATTTGCAAAATATTATGTGGAATATGTGGAAATTAGTCTGCAATTAAATACAATATTAAAAAAACGAGCCTGTACCGCCATTAAGAAGAACAAAATAATAAACTTTTTCAAAAAGTGTATTTTTTTGTTCTTCTTAATGGCGGTACAGGCTCGTTTTTTTAATATTGTATTTAATTACAGAGTAATTTCCACATACATACTAATATATTTTTCAAATTGGGCTCTGTACCGCCATTCTTTATTATATTACGCATACGTGTGCCAAATATCTCGAAAAAATATTCAAAATTACGGCCGCAATCTTGGAACGCGTTTTTGCTACCTGTTGATCGCTACTGTTTGCTCTTGAGCTATTAACAAATTTTCAGCTTGCTATTAATCACTTTTTTTTCATACGCGGGATTCAGACCTATAATCTGCCTGACCGAAAAAATTTATTTTTATAATTTGTTTGAAAAAAATTCTTTAAATAAATGTAGCAATAACTTCGAAATTATGGCATTTAGGTATAGGGAGCATTACATGAAAAATAATCAGTAATAATTACTTAACGACTTCTAAACGTAAGAAATCTACAGAGTGTTCCATTTAAAATAAAAAATTTCATTTGATTTACAGAAAAACGGAAGATCTGACAACAATGCAGATACAACAATGCAAATCACCATAATATCGGACGCATCACAAGACCCTTACTAACTACGACCTGTAAAAATCGTGCAGGCCGTTTCCGAGATAACTGAGGCGTTCCATATATAAAACTCACTCTGTATATAAAAAAATTTATCTTATTAGTATTTTGATTCTTATGCTTATCATGTTTATTTATCTTAGACTTATCTTAGTGTTTATCGTCTTTATAGCAGTATTTAGATTCGTATATTCATTTTAAGATCTATATCTATTTAATTTGGTCTTAATCACCAAAGTAGAAATGAATCAAGTGCATATTTGAACCCTATAGTGCGATCAAACAACAATTTGACCCCAAAAAAATAAAGGAAGGACGAAAATTTGGAAATAGGTAGTTGAAATTGTCTATTATTATATAAGAAAAAGTTTACAATTCTACGTCCCCTCCATTTTACAAAAATGGAGGAGAATACCCCATTTCGAAGGTGAAAAATATACATTCAAAATAAGACCGGAATTGGATAAAATGACTAATTCTAAACAAATTTTGTTCTATAGAATTTTTTCATTAAGTCAATACTTTTCGAGTTATTTGCGAGTGAATATGTTCATGTTTAACAAAATAAAACATGTTTTTGGACCGTTTTTCGGAGATAACTCAAAAAGTAAGTATTTTAGCGAAAAAAACATTCTTACCAAAAATATAGCTAATACAAAATTGAAAAAAAATGGTGTATACATGAGGTCTGTAGACCCAGTAGAAGCAGAGTTGTAGCTAATAAAAAGTAGGTTCTTCTTCGTCAAATTCCAAATCGAATATTTCAATGTGAAATAACCCAAAAACTGAGCACTTTTCGGAGAAAATTCATTTTAACTTTAAAAAAGGTTTATTTTTGTTTTCTAAAAAAACTTGTAACATTAAAAGTAAGTGAGTTACGCTCAAAATATTGTTGGTCCCTTTTACTTTTTGGTAAAAAATTCGCGAAAATCACCCCCTAATTAGCATCACAAATAAATTTTATCATTACCACTTCACAAGTTACTTTGTCTATGTATTATTTATACGATCTGTAAGTTTCATCGGTTCAAAGTGCTTCTTTTTGAAAAAGCTGTAGTTAAAATGGCTTGAACGAGTAACTAATCACGAGTTTAGGCAAATTTTGAACAGCCATAGCGTAACCAATTTTTGTCTAACAAGAAAACAAAAATTCAGAAATATTCACAAAAACAAAACGTACATTTTATTACTCTTTGAGATTTTTAGTATTACTAATAATTTTTAAGTTAATTCCATAAACAATTCCGATTTTTGTCAAAATTAAAAAAAAATGCTTTATTTTAAACCCAATTTTTTTCAAAACTGAGCACTTTGAACCAATGAAACTTATAGATAATAAAAACAATACGTAAGTAAAGTAACTTGTGAAGCGGTAACGATTAATTTTATTTGAGAAGCTAATTAGGGGGTGATTTTCGCCATTTTTTTACCAAAAAATAAAAGGGACCAAAAATATTTTGAGCGTAACTCACTTACTTTTAATGTTAGAAGCTTTTTTAAAAAACCAAAATAAACCTTTTTTTAAACACTTTAAAAAAGTTGTAATCAATTTTCTCCGAAAAGTGCTCCGGTTTTTGGTTATTTCACACTGAAATATTCGATTTGGAATTTGACGAAGAAGAACCTACTTTTTATTAGCTGCAACTCTGCTTCTACTGGGTCTACATACCTCATGTATACACCATTTTTTTCAATGTTTTATTGGCTATATTTTGTTAAGAATATTTTTTCGCTAAAATACTTACTTTTTGAGTTATCTCCGAAAAACCGTCCAAAAACATGTTTTTCTTTTGTTAAAAATGAACATATTCACTCGCCGATAACTCGAAAAGTATTAACTTAGTAAAAAAACTCTACAGAACAAAAGTTGCTTAGAATTAGTCATTTTATCCAATTCCGGACTTATTTTGAACGTATATTTTTTCACCCCCGAGAAAATATTTTTCACCCCGTATTTTCCAATTTTTGTAAAATGGAGGGGATGTAGAATTGTAAACTTTTTCTTATATAATAATAGACAATTTCAACTACCTATTCCCAAATTTTCATCCTTTCTTTATTTTTTTGGAGGTTTTCGTAAAATTTTGCGTTCCCTGATCGGGCTACTAAAACCGCTCGTTAGGTTGAAAACAAGTATACAGGGTGTCCCAGACTAATTTAGCCACGCTATATCTCTTGAATAGATTTTCGAATGGGACAAAAAGTGACATATTCTACTCGTAATACACTTCAATATGGCGTACAAAAAAATCATCCGCTAAATATTCATCCCTTAGTAACAACCCCTAACTTTAATTTTTTTAATAGCACCCTGTATATTTTTTTATAGTTTTGGATGTGGTCTTTTATCGTCTATTCAACACATTTTTTGAAAATAAAATCGGTTCGTAAATAACCAAGAAACTATCAGTTTATTTTTGTTAATTGTGTGTCCCAGACTAATTTATCCAGGCTATATTTGGGCGGCTGAAAGGCAAAGTGGTCTAAGTCACTTTTTTTGTCATTTTGAGTTATGGTCATATTTGGATTGCCAGCAGCTGAATTCATTTTATGGCAAAGAGACCCAAGTCGTAGTTCGCCTAAAAATCCGCTAGAGCGCAGAAGCTTACTGTGCCTGACTGATGTCAGCTGTATATTCGGCCGGCAGAGTGGTCTAAGTCAGACTTAGACCAGTTTGCCTGAAATCGATTTGTTCATTCACTTGTCATACCAGCTGAGGCTTGAAACAGTTGCTTTCTTTTGCCAATTATTGTTGTGTTTATAAAGTTCACGGTGATGGAAGACGATGATACACCTAGTGAGCCTAGCGTTCTTCAGTACTCAGGATCAGATGACTTCCAACCTTCTGATGAATTTAGTTCAGGTAAGAAAATAAATAATTATGAACCTAACCTCAAAACTTGTACCGGGCTGGGCCTAGATCTACACATTACTATATAGGTACTTTTTTTAGAGCGTACAGCTATAGTTCAATCTGTATAAACGAATATGTGTTTTTTGTTACAGATGACTCTCGGCACTCTGGAAACCCTGAAAATTCTGCTGGTGATGGTGATGGCGAAGGACATGATGAAATGATTCCAGTTGCTGTTCAAGAAGAGCCACCCAAAAGGACACGAAAACGTCAAAGAAGAGAAAGCAAGCGACAAATTAGAAAGAAGCAAAGGAATTCTGGTTCGTCCTATAAAACAGAGAAAGGTAAAACAGTTCTAGCAAAATTATTTAGAAATACTCCGTGCTTGTGCAAAAAGAAATGTGACAATAACATTGATGAAGAAGCAAGGAAACATGCTTTTTCAGTTTTTTGGAAGTTGGGATCTTTCAAATTGCAAAATGCCTATTTGTGTGGCTTGGTTAAGCAAGAAATCCCAAAATGTCGTCGGCCAAGGGATGGTTCCCGCCCAAACAAGAGCTCGTCCAACCATTTTTACATTCATAATGTGGATGGCAACAACATCAATGTTTGTAGACAGTATTTAGTTGACACCTTTCAGATCAGCCACGGTCGATTGACGCGATCCTTGAAGAAGCTAAAAGATGGAAAAGCACCTGGATTGGACGAACGTGGCTGTCATGTTCCAGCCAACAAAATTGCTGTTGATCGTATGAATGTTGTTAGGGAACATATATTCTCTTTTCCTGCGTACCAATCGCATTACACTAGGACTCAAAACCCTAACAGAAAGTATTTACCATCACACTTGACCATCACTGCTATGTACAAGTCGTATTTAGAATACTGTAATGGGAAAGGCGATCCTGTCAGTGAGGCGGTGTATCGTCGCACATTTAACTCTGAGTTCAACTTACATTTTCATTCCCCTCTAAAAGATACTTGCGGAAAATGCGATGTGTTTAAAACTAAATTGAACGTATTACAAAATGAGCAGGAAAAACAACATTTGAAAGCAATGCATGAACTGCATTTAAGAAAAGCAGAAGCTGCTAGGTCAGCAAAGGACGAAGACGCAAAGCAATCAAAAGATGATCCAAACTATTATGCGTTCACATTTGACCTGGAAAAGGCTTTACCATTTCCTAGACTTACTACTGGTATAGCTTATTATAAGCGAAACATGTATTTGTACAATTTAGGGTGTCACGAACTCAAAAATGGGTTAGGGTTTATGTACACATGGGACGAAACCCAAGCTTCCCGTGGTTCCCAAGAGATTAGTTTCTGCGTAACCAAGCACTTGCTATCAAGGGCTAAAGATTGCAAACATATTGTTATGTACAGCGATACATGTACTGGACAAAACAGAAATTGGAACTTTGCTCTTGCTATGCAAAAGTTGACACAGATGGAAACGTCTATCGATGTAATTGATTTGAAATACATGGTAAGTGGCCATTCATTTTTACCAAATGACACGGACTTTGCTTCAATCGAGTCCTATGCGCAGAAAAAGCTACAGGTAATTTATTCCCCAAATGAGTGGAATGAGGCCATCCTGAAATGCCGAAGTAAGAATCCGTTTCACTTAACAAAAATGGACAGAGAGGACTTCTATTCCACCACGGAGTTAGTTGATGCTGTAACTAAACGGTCAGTGAACGTTGATAAAGGAAACTTCAACTGGCTGAAAACCCAGTGGATCAGATTTATCAGAGAAGATCCTTTTGTCCTTTTCTACAAGGAAACTCTACAGAAAGATGTACAGTTTGAATCAGTGTCTCTCGCTTGGTCGAAACAAAAGACAAAGAAAAATCGAAACAATGACCAAATACCTGTTGGGTTGATTGAACAAAGTCACTTGTACAATGCTCCCCGTCCTGTGACTAAAGAGAAGAAAAGGGATATGTTAGACCTTTTGGACTATATTCCACCCGTTCATCATGAGTTCTACCGTAACTTGATCACAGGTGATGATGTTGAGGACATTGGACTTCTGGAAGAGGTGGCTGAACCAGAGCAAGACGAAAACATTGATTAAAAAAAACATTTATCTGATGTAGGCCTATCATGTCTTTTTATACAAGTTGAACTGTAATAAAGTAAGCTACTTTTTATTATTACCAGTTTTTTTATTTTTCATTTTCCCAGATAGCTAAAAGTATCAACTAATGTAAGCCAAAGTGATCTAAGTCACGTTTTACGGTAAAGTGGTCTAAGTCCTGACTTAGACCACTTTTACCCATCTAATTAATTAAAATTGGTATTAAAACTTACTTAAGGTAAAGTGGTCTAAGTCAGTTTTTTGGCCATAGCGTTAAGGAAAAACACGCTAAAAAAACGTTATATGCTTTAAAAAATAAAAGATTATTGTACAAAAGTAACTAAAAAATAATTGTTTAACTAAAGTCAGTCATTACAAAATTATTGCAAAAAATCAAAAACATCAATTATCTCAGAAACAGGTTTGTATGACTTAGACCACTTTGCATTTCAGCCGCCCATTTCTTAAACGAATAAAGATTTTCGAATGGGACAAAAACTGATATATTCCATTTGTAATACACTTTCATATGGCGTAGAAAAAATTCATCCCTAACTTACAGGGTGCTATTTAAAAAAAAAATAATGTTAGGGGTTGTAACTAAGGGATGAATATTTAGAGGATAATTTTTTTTTCTACGCCATATTAAAGTGTATTACAATTATATAATAGATAAGTTTTTGTCCCATTCGAAAATCTCTAATCGTTTAAGAAATATAGGCCTGGATAAATGAGTCTGGGACACATAATTAACAAAACTAAACTGATATTTTCTTGGTTAATTACGAACCGATTTTATTTTCAAAAAATGTGTTGAATAGGCGATAGAAGACCACATCCAAAACTATAAAAAAATATACAGGGTGCTATTAAAAAAATTAAAGTTAAGGGTTGTAACTAAGGGATGAATATTTAGGGGATGATTTTTTTCTACGTCATATTAAAGTACATTACAAGTAGAATAGACCACTTTTTGTCCCATTCGAAAATCTCTATTCGTTTAAGAGATATAGCGTGGCTAAATTAGTCTGGGACACCCCGTATATCAATTAGATTTCTAAAAAACATAAATTTTCGAAAATTTCCTTTAATTTTAATTACTTAAGTAATTTAGATGCATGTATAACTCTAATGGCCCTACTTACGTTGTCGAGTTAGCTGTTTTATTGCGTTTTTGATACATTTATGCTGGGGCCACAGTAACGTCCAATGCCGTTAATTAACGCATTATTTGCATTACAGAGATGGCACATAATGCGTTAATTAACGGCATTAGACGTTACTGTGGCCCCAGCATTAGATTAATTACTAGTTTTTTTAGGTTGACTATAATGAACATGAGTCATACATTAACAAATAAGAATTTGAAATGTGCAAAGACGCATAGGAAAATGGTTAGTAAAAAATGAAAAATGACAGAAGCTTCTCTCTTTTTCTAAATGAGTAGCGTAGCTAATTAGTCCAGGGCGCATCTGTTTTGAGATGGACGTTGAGAGGTCTCATATTTGTTTGCAGAAAGTTCTTGGAATTAACTCCTATAATAATAATTGGGTTATCCTCCCACTCAAAAATGTCCGGAACATTGTTTAAATAATCAAAATGTCACGAAATGAAGGAAAAATTTGATTATTTTCTTCGTTTTTTGAATATAACTTTCAAAGTATTCACTTTCGAGAAAAGTTGTATTAATATATAAGTTGCGTAATTAAATTTCATACAATATAGGATTGGTTACAAATTTTAAAAATTGTCACCCTTGTTGCAAAATAGCAATAATTGCGAAAAAACCATAAAAAAACAAGTATTTGCATTTTACGTTTTTCAACCACTTATGCTACACTTAGGACCTTCATATTTTACCAAGAAAAACTATATAATATAGTAAAACAATACTGTAAATTTCATTAATATCGGTGCAATTTATTTTGCAAAATAAATTTTGCAATCCAGCTTTCGCAAAAAAAAATCATTTTTTTCAAAACGTTGCAGGACTGAAAATAAAGAAGATAGCAAGTTGAATTTTTTTTACATATAGAAGAATGCCGTACCTTTGATTTGTAATTTTTAAAATTAAAATCTATTAACTAACACGTTAGGAATTTTTTTAAATAAACATTAATTTTTGGTGCTACTCGCAGGATAGCGGTTTTCGATTCACACAAGTTGATTTCCACCAAAATTTCTTCCAATCTTTATCTAATATATTATTTTCTTACACTATATTTTGTTGTATTTTAAGATTTTAATTCCACAAAAATCAAACTAATTTAATTATTGTTTATGAAATATGTATTGTTTAAACAGTTTCATATGTTTAAAAATAATAAACTTTTATTCTCTAACTTAAAATACAGGGTGTTTCATTAATAATTGTCCATATGGTAACTGGAGAAACGTTAGCACAAAATACGAAGATTTAACCTAAAACACTTAAATAAAATGTGGTTCCTTACTGAGTTACAGGGTGTTTTATCTAGAAATTTAAAAACTATTTTTGCTCAGCATTTTAAAACTATTCGACGTATCCTTTTCATACTTGACAAAAAGTGCGACTACTATACATCCTACTAAATTGTTATAAACAAACGATTCTAGCTACTACCAGAGGCGTACGACAGGGGATAGTGAATGGTTGACCAGTTGACCCTTCTCAAATTCTACGCCACTGGAGGAATTACTATTTTAGTGCCATTTTTATATTCTTCATACTTTCTACGTAGATAATATACTGTTCATTGGTAACGATAAAGTGATTAGTTTTCGAGATATTTGAAGTTAAGTGTGAAACGGCACAGTTATTTTGATTAATAATTTATATGATTAAAATTTAAAAACTATTTGTACCCAGTACTTGAGAACTATTTGGCTTATCCTGATCATACTTGGCAGAAAATTAAGGTACTGTACACCGTATTAAATTATGATAAATATACGTTTCTAGCTACTACCAGAGGCGTACGACAGGGGATAGTGGCTGGTTGACCCTTCCCAAATTCTACGCCACTGACGAAATTGCTATTTTAGTGTAATTTTTTGATTTTCCAATACTTTTTATGTAAATAATATTCTCTTCATTCGTAACGATACAATGAATAGTTTTCGAGATATTTGAAATTGAAAATGAAGCGACACAATACATTAATCAAAATAACCGTATCGTTTCATTTTTAACTTCAAAGATCTCGAAAACTATTGACTTTATCGTTACGAATGAAGAGTATATTATTTTCATAGAAAGTATTGTAGAATCCAAAAAATGAACTAAAATAGCAATTCCGCCAGTGGCGTAGAATTTGAAAAGGGCCAATCATTCACTTTCCCCCGTCGTACGCCTCTGGTAATATCAAGAAACGTTTGTTTAACATAATTTAATAGTTTGTACAGTACCTATACTTCCTGCCAAGTATGAAAAGGATACGTCGAATAGTTTTAAAATGCTGAGCAAAAATAATTTTTAAATTTTTAGATAAAACACCCTGTAACTCAGTAAGGAACCACGTTTTATTTAAGCGTTTTAGGTTAAATCTTCGTATTTTGAGCTAAGGTTTCTCCAGTTACTATATGGACAATTATTAATGAAACACCCTGTATATGAACAAAGAAAGTTTTTGCCAAAAAAAGTGTTATTTCAAAGGATAGAGTATGTGTTTTTATTTTGCAATAAACAAATTTATTTATTTATATCGAAATGTACTAAAAATTAAAATTTGTCAATCATTATCAAAGGTCATTGGAATGCCCAATCAGAGCAAACTATCCGCTGTCCTGCGCGTAGCACCAAAAAAAATGTGTATTTAAAAAATTCCTGAAGCCGTAGTGGTTAACCGATTTTAATTTTGCAAATTGCAAATGAAAGGTACGGTATTGTTCTATATATATAAAAAAATTAAACTTGCTGTCTGCTTTATATTCAGTCCTGCAAAATTTTGAAAAAATAAATTTTTTTTGCGAAAGCTGGATTGCAAAATTTATTTTGCAAAATCTATTCAATCGATCTTAATGAAATTCACAGTATTGTTTTCTTATATCATAAAGTTTTTCTTTGTAAAATATGAAGGTCCTAAGTGTAGCATAAATAATTGAAAAACGTAAAATGCGAATACTTGTTTTTTATCGTTTTTTCGCAATTATTGCTATTTTGCAACAAGGGTGACAATTTTTGAAATTTTTAACGAATTTTATATTGTAGGAAATTTAATTGCGCAACTTTTATGTCAGTACAACTTTTCTCATAAATGAATACTTTCAAAGTTATAATAAAAAATCGAAGAAAAAAATCGAATGTTTCCTTCATTTTTTGACATTTTGATTATTTAAACAATGTTCCGGACCTTTTTGAGTGGGAGGATAACTCAAATATTATTATATAAGTTATTTTCAAGCATTTCTGCAAAAAAAATATGAGTCACCTCTCAACGTCCAAATGTACTAATATTTATACAGATGCGCCCTGGTCTAAATATCTTAGTAGTCGAATGTCTCGATTGATAAGCTACACTGAAATAAGTTGCTCAAAAGTAAATGCCAATACATAAAAATATTTTTTTTAACTCTTTTTGGTGCATATTTGGTGTAGTAAAAGTGTTCTCCTTTTATACGGTACCCGTAGAATTACCATCATCATCTACAATGGCGTCACAACTGTTCGTAGTTCTTTGATGCTTTTACTATTGCCTTCCATGTTTGTCGGTCCCATGCCACTATTTCCCATTGTCTCACACCTATTTTCTCCAGATCTTCTCTCACTGCATCTTTCCACTTTTTTCTAGGTCGTTCTACAGATCTTCTCCCATCTTGCTTTTCCCAAAACACACTGTTTGTAAGGCGATTGTTGTTACTGCGTATCACATCTGAGTCTATTTACTCTGAGCTAATTAGCAAAATACAAGGAAAAGTTATTTACCAGCAATTTTATTGCCGGAATCGAATCTTATGATTGTATATATTAATAATATAGGTATGCAAAGTCCGCAGATAGTGTGCTACTTTTTTTATAAACAAAATGGCGCCCGAAAATCGTGTTTTTTCAATTTTTGCTCTATAACTCCAAAGATTTTAACTTTACACCAAAAACACCCAAAAATTGACCGCAATTAAATTCTGCACACAGACGTGTTTTTCCCGATTCAGTTCAACGAAAACTTTCCCCGGAAAAAGCGGGTTTTTCCAACAAAATCTTTAATTTTCAACTAAAATTTTAGATAAGTAATTGTTAATCAATATTTAAATAACTTGGTACTGTAAAAGCCCTTTTCGTATAGATTATAATTCCAGAAGCCTATGGAAATTGAATAAACAGTTTAGCAGCAATTGAATTGTTAATTAAAAATTTACGGTCGCTATAATACCGACAATAATTATGATGCATAAGAATAACTATGATTTTTTCATAAAAAGACACTATACCTATCTAATGTACTTTACAGAATTGAAATTGGACTATTTAAGCGGCCTCAGGAATATTTTAAAATTATAAACAATTTTTTGGCTTATAAACAAATAGAATATCTCGGGAAATATTAAACTAAATTAAATTGTGAAAACGGTATTCGAAAGAAAGCGGCAGAACGCTTCTTTTAAAAGAAAAAACGTTTAATTATGACGAGTGGTTCCTGAGATACAACTAGTCAAAGTTGACCGGAATTTACGGCAAAGATATAAACAATAGGATCATAATTTTCAAACCATCATCTTTTTATTTTTGTCCTCTTTTTCCACACCAATTTTCATATCTTTAAAATACTCTTAACATATATTATTATAATAAAAACTATCGACAATACGTGTGAAAATTGCCAAAAATAGCAAAATTCCAATAAAAAATTAGGTTGGAGCAAATGTAACCCTCAAAGTTCAAAATCGGTATACGTTAAAAAAATGCATTTTCTCGGCTTCCCATAGAGCAATTTCCTTCATTCTTTTTTTGTTCCGTAATAACTCGAGTAGAGCCATCGAACTAACGCATTATCAAATGTCAAACTTGCTTTTGTTTTGTTATAATAGATTAATTTTTTTATAAGAACAGAAAACTACATATTTTTTCCAGTTGTAGGCTTTTTTTTAGATAAACTTACTACAAGTGTAGGTACCTTTTAAAGTTAAAAACATAAATATTCTCATTTTAAAGCTGTATAATTATTTAAACAATTTTTATTTAAACAAATTAAAATTTTGTGTTATAATAAATAAATTAATTTATTATAACAAAAAAAAGCAAGTTTGACATTTAATAATGCGTTAGTTCGATGGCTCTACTCGAATTACTTGGGAACAAAAAAAGAATGAAGGAAATTGCTCCATGAGAAGCCGAGAAAATGCATTTTTTTAACGTATACTGATTTTGAACTTTGAGGGTTACATTTTCTCCAACCTAATTTTTGATTGGAATTTTGCTATTTTTGACAATTTTCACACGTATTATCGATAGTTTTTATTATAATAATATATGTTATGAGTATTTTAAGGATATGAAAATTGGTGTGGAGAAAGAGGACAAAAATAAAAAGGTGATGGTTTGAAAATTATGATCCTATTGTTTATATCTTTGCCGTAAATTCCGGTCAACTTTGACCGGTTGTATCTCAGGAACTACTCATCATAATTAAACGTTTTTTCTTTTAAAAGAAGCGCCCTGCCGCTGTTTTTCGAATACCGTTTTTATAATTTCATTTAGTTTAATATTTCCCGAGAAATTTTAATTTTTTGTTTATAAGCCAAAAAATTCTTTATAATTTTAAAATATTCCTGAGGCCGCTTAAATAGTCCAATTTCGATTCTGTAAAGTACATTAGATAGGTATAGTATCTCTTTATGAAAAAATCATAGTTATTCTTATGCATCATAATTATTGTCGTTATTATAGCGACCGTAAATTTTTAATTAACAATTCAATTGTTGCTAAACTGTTCGTTCAGTTTCCATCGGCTTCTGGAATTATAATTTATACAAAAAGAGTTTTTACATTACCAAGTTATTTAATTATTGAATAACAATTACTTATCTAAAAGTTTAATTGAAAATTAAAGATTTTGTTGGAAAAACCCGCTTTTTCCGGGGAAAGTTTTCATCGAAGTAAATCGAATAAAACAACTCTGTATGCAGAATTTAATTGCGGTGAATTTTATAGAGCAAAAATTGAAAAAAAAACACGATTTTCGGGCGCCATTTTGTTTATAAAAAAAGTAGCACACTATCTGCGGACTTTGCATACCTATATTATTAATACATACAATAATAAGATTCGATTCCAGCAATAAAATTGCTGGTAAATAACTTTTCCCAAAAATGGCTTATTCTCCGATAATCAGCCCAGACTAATTGGCCTTTATATGACTGACTAGATTTTCCTTTCCGAAGAGAGACCTTCTCGTTATTGTATCTGCGTCTCTATTCGTTTGTATATGTATATCTGCCTCTGCACGGGCCATATATCATTCGAAGGATTTTACATTCCCACACCAGCATTTTGTTTACTTCTCTTTTTGTCAGCGTCCACGTTTCGCTTCCATAGCCGACTGTTGGTCGTATGGTCTTATACAGTATGTCCCTGTAAGTTGTATCCATATGGAAAACTTTTTTATTATTAATTTTACGAAAAAAAGTTATTTTTCATAAAAAGCTCTGCATGGTCCAAAACCTAAGATTTAACCATCAAATATCAAATTTGTTGAATATTATACGAGGTATGTCAAAAAGTTTAAATTTCACTCAAGAGTAAAGTAGCTTTATTTTTCACAATATTGAAAATTGCTATTATGAAAAGTTGTTTGGAATTAAAAACTATATTCTAGTACGCAATTACATATGGTGTATTCCACGAATATACGTCTGTTTTGGATTATCGCGACAACGAATATTTTAGTATGCAACATAAGAAGTACGAAAGTATTTTGCTCTAACAATTTATTTTCATTATTTTATTAGTCCGGGCAGATTATCGGATAATAGACTATTTTTGGGAAAAGTTATTTACCAGCAATTTTATTGATGGAATCGAATCTTATTATTGTATTTATTAATAATATAGGTATGCGAAGTCCGCAGATAGTGTGCTACTTTTTTTATAAACAAAATGGCGCCCGAAAATCGTGTTTTTTTCAATTTTTGCTCTATGACTCCAAAGATTTTAACTTTATACCAAAAACACCCAAATAAAAATTCACCGTAATTAAATTCTGCATAGAGACGTGTTTTCCCGATTTACTTCGACGAAAATTTTCCCCGGAAAATGAGGGTTTTTCCAACAAAATATTTAATTTTCAACTAATGTTTTAGATAAGTAATTGTTTATCAATAATTAAATAACTTGGTAATGTAAAAGCTCTTCTCGTATAGATTATAATTCCAGAAGCCGATAGAAATTAAATGAACAGTTTAGCAACAATTGAATTGTTAATTAAAAATTTACGGTCACTATAATACCTTATAATATAATATTATAAGGTTTTTCATGCTAAATCGCATAGTTTTAGAAACATTGACGAAAAACCTAAAAAACTACGAATTTACCGATTTCTCCCCCCCCCCCCCCCCCCCCCCAAACCCGAGACGCTCAAAATGGTGTGACTTTTTTCTGAACATTATGTGGACCATATAGAACAATTTGGTGTTGGAGGATAACTTTCACTTTGGATCTCTGGGTTTTATCATTTTTTGAATCAATTCTATTATACTAATAATTAAAGCTCGGGAAATATGCACTTAAAAAGCCCTAAAATATGCATGCAAATATGCACAAAAAACAGTTGAAATATGCACTAAAATATGCTTTTATGCATTTATTGCATATAAATAAAAAACGCAGTAATCCTTGTTTTGAAGCTATTTAATATTTATTTTATGCCAATGGCTTTAGCTGTCGAGGTATTTAATGCCTGGTTTCACCAACAGATTTTAAGCTTAAGATGTGCCTTAAGCTCAGCTTACGAAACAAATAGACATCACTGAGTCTTAGATCATTTTTCAGCTTGCCACAATTGATTACCATGTGGATTCCATCCTAAATTTCGTCTCAGTTAAGACGTGCTTAGACAAGAATCGAAAATTATGGTGCAACATGGTGCAACGTAAGTGAGACTTATAGGGACCCTATCTACAAGCTGAGCTGGGCTAAGCTGGCGCTTAAGATTTGTTGGTGCAACCAGGCATAAGCTATATAAAAAAATATTTATTGAAATTTCTATTATCTACATCATTATATTCATTTATTTTTTATATTTATCGTCATCAGTCTTTATTATATTATTATTACAATTAAAACTATAAATTATTAAATATTTTTCTAAATTTTCTACATTAAAAACTGAGCCGTCTATCTGATAATAATTATTGTTTATACACGAAAAAACTTCTTCATACTTCACATGAAGTTAAAGGAGCAAACTTAAAATATTGTATAATTGAGTGTTCTACCTATAAAATTCAATTATTTTCACATTTCCCCATCTTAACAATATTATTTATTTGAATTATTTGTTGATATCCCTTATTTTCCTTTAACACCGTGCAGAATTTTTGATGCATTTTGTTGGTTTCCCCAAGGTGTTTAATTTTTTCATTTAATAAATTAAAAATTTCAATACTTTATTTGGTCTAATGAAATGTTTCGCTTTTCTAATTTAGTAATTGGTTCAGCAATATTTACAAAATTGGTTTGGATATGTCTTCGTCGTCACGGCAAAACTCACCAAGTCCACTTTTGTCAAAATTGAGTTAAGTGTCCTGATCGATTCACAATATCAATTTTCATAGTCTGGCAAAAATAACGAAGTCCTAGAAAGTACCTAGAGAATGTTGTCTAAGTCACTGAATATGCATAAGTCCAAAATTACCATTGTGTTGTCAGGCAGAAGTCACTAAATGTTCGTTTTCTTAGATCTGTTATTTTGGACTTAGTGACTTTTGCCGCGACGACGACGATGTGTCAAATTACTTTTTAATAAAAGTTTTTTTAAATATCCACTCATTTTTGTGTAGAACCTGAGTTATCTACAACGAATCTACAAATGACGTCTCTAATTTCCTCAAAATTATCGGTTATGAAATTTACAGAACGTAACCATGTTCTCCATCTAGTCATCACAGGTTCAGATGGTAAAGGCACATTAGATAAACGATCTTTATAATATAAAGATGTACATAAGTACATATTATGTACACCTGTACTCGCAGAAGAGCTTTTCTGTCCTTGCAGTTTCTGCTACTCTATTTGAAGCGTGTGCTAAACAAGTAATTTTGAAAAAAATATTTCTAATTTCTGTCCACCTTTGGTCATATGGCGCAGCATCACTTAATAACAAAATTTTTTCACTAACACAATGTGACTGCATATTGTAGAGTCTCCTTCGTATCTTTATTCGTCGTCTCCTTGCCGTATAAATTGTAATATGTAGAGATTAAGGATGTTACCACAAAGTGGTTCCACGGGAATGATCAAATTTATCGTTTAGAAATTTTTTTCTGTTGTTTGAGGTAAAAAAGTCTGAAAATATGCAATTTTAATAAATGCATATGCACTTATAAAATTTATCCAAAATATGCAAATATGTATGCACTTAATATGCATTTTGCATATTTCCCGAGCTCTACTAATAATTATTATATTTTTATCTGTTTCTGCTTTCCGTTACCATAAACAACTCGGAAATATTTGCGCCTATTTTGTTTGTCAATTCCATCAAAATTATTCTATCGCTGCCATTTTGTAAATTTTCGCTTTTGTTGAAGTGTGACTCATCAACATCTACGTAAAGTACCATAGTCCATAGAAATGGTATACTACTTACTAGACTCTAGACGAAGACGAAATATGAAAGTAAAATAAACAAAACGTACCTTATTGACCTTGAAAAATATCTCTAGTAAAATCATAAGCTAAAAATATCAGTCTGATTTGATGTACTCGTTTTGATATGTCATTCCGTTGGTATTACATATTTGTATTTGCTATCCCTTACCTTAGAACTTTTCCAAAACAATAGGTATAATAAGCAATTTTTCTTTTTATCATTTTTTTAGAAGGTTAGAGAAAAAAATTATTGCACCCCAACATTTGTAATTAGTAGCATCTCAAATTTTAATAAAATTCTCGTTTATTAAAATAAACCAGGATGACAAAATAAACTTTTTAGTTTGATATGTCGCGTATAGTTACTCTTACTTATCTTTATTTCAAAGAGAATTTTAAGAGAATTTAACCTTAACCCAATTCACCTAGTCCGAAAATGCTTCCTAAGGGAGCCAGAGTTCTTTTAAGATGGAGCCTTGTAATTAGTTTTTCTTAAATACCTCCAGAACGTTCCAGATAAATATATTCCGAGTATCGGTCATAGGCGTCCGTTTTGGGTAGGGCAAAGATCAGTGCCGGTTTATCCACTGGGCGCCCAGGGGCCCAAGCCCCGGAGGGGCCCGTTCCTTTTAATTATAAAAAAATAAAGTCGCTAAATAATCTACATATACTCCGAAAAAATCTCATACGCAGATACGCCAATACACTGCAAACGCCTTTGTTCTATTGTTACATCTTTTCACGCCTATACACAGTGCCGTAGCCTAGTCCCACAGGGGCCCCGTGTCAGTATTTGTGGCGGGGCCCTTTTTCAAAAACTACAGAAAGTTGTCACATTTCGCTATGTCATTGATTACAAACTACCCAGGCAGTGGGTAAAAACTATGTAGGTTATTAATCAATGGCCATGTCTCGAATTGTATCCAAAACAATCGCACAAACGGAGTTTTTTTAGTTTCTAATAATTTCATTTTGAATTGTGGGGCTTAAATAATAATTTCTCTCACTTTTCGGCTTTAAAATAAGTTCTTTTAAAACAGGAACAAAATAAGTCCTTTTAAAATAGTTATAAATAAATCTAATTTATAGATAAAGAATAGATTATTCTCGAAAATGCCAATACCCAAACAATAGGTACACACTCTTTCAAATATTCAAAAGCGATTACAAAAATTGCAATTTGGCATTATACAGTGCTACAGTCGCCTCCAATTGCGATATGTAGTCGCAGCGACAAAAAATCGCTGTCGCAGAAAATCTAGAGTCTAGAAAATTAGTCGCTGTTTTCAGAATCGCGAATTTAATGCTACAAGGATGTAACATCAGCTTTTAGATGTTGTTTTAATCTAGAGATAAAGAAGAAGTCAAGACGTCAATTAATACTTTATGCGAGAAACAAAAACGATGTTGATGAAACCAAAGAGAACTTGTATAATGAAATTACCCATTTTGTAACGTTATGCCAAAAATTGATTAAACATACAATTTATGAAACATTTGTAAGGATCCATCTAGGATGTAAAGGCAACTTTTCCCAATATTTTAACTTTACTGCAAATTTATTTGACGACACCAATTTCTAATGCGTCAGGCGAGCTGTCTTTTCGGCTTTTAAAAAAGAATAAAAACATATTTAAGGTCAAATTTGGGTCAAGAAAACCTAGACGCATTATCACTATTGTATACAGAGAATGAAGAACTGGAGAAACTGAATTGTGATAATATTATATGGCAGTTTGCGAATGCTAAGTCAAGAAAAAAAAGTGATCTAATTTTTGTCTTTATGTATTTTTTAGAATATGTTTTTTGCTTGTCATGTGGTGTTCTGTGGAACTTTCTGTTTTTTATTTATGTTTTTAAATGTATTTTTTGGATTATTTTTTATGTTTGCTATTCTTCTTACTTGTTTAAAAAATATATTTTATGGATTTTACAATAAACCTTTATAGTTAATGCATGTGTTTTCTTGTTAAAAAACTGACAACGAATAGCAATGAAGGGGACCCCTAAACCTCCAGCGCCCAGGGCCCGAAGTTAGGTTAAACCGGCACTGGCAACGATTATTTTATCGCATAACTTGTTTGCCTTTAACTTTTAAGCATTTTTGACACTAAATTATTAAATTTTGAGGTGTGTAGTACTAAAAGGTACTCTTGCTCAAGTCAGTAGAATGCACCGTTTTCTAGAATAATCGGTTTGAAAACTTTTTGGTTTTTTGAATTTGAAAAAAATTTGAAAACATTTTTCAAAAAAAAAGGATGTATTTTGCCGACTTAAAGCAAGAGTAACTTTTAGTACTAGTCTACCTCATAAAATTATCCAGTGTCAAAAATGCTTAACATTAAAAACAAAAAAGTTATGCGATAAAATAACCGTTACTCCACCCAAAACGGACGCCTATGACCGGTACTAGAAACTCGCAATAGGGCTTATCAACGATTAAATAGAAGCGTTCTGGAGGTATTTAAAAAAAAACTAATTACATGACGCCACCTTTAAGAGTTCCAGCTCCCTTAGTAAGCATTATCGGACTAGATAAATTGGGTTAAATTGCAGGAGCGTCATTTGAAATTTTGATAGGGGGGGCAAGCATTATATATACAATACATTTATATGCAAGCCTAATACAAAATTGATCTATTTTTGGTAAATTTCAGTCATTTTCAGGGTCAGGGGGTCATTTGCCCCCCCCCTGAAAGTACCAAATGACGCCCCTGTTAAATTGTCTTAAAATAATCTGAGAAATCTCTGGTCTTCGTTTGTCAGAAGAGTTTCTGGACACCCTGTATTCTGTCACTGACTGAGTCAACTCATTTAACGAGTTAATAATTAGGTATCTGCTTTTGCTTTCCGTTACCATAAACCACAACACAGCAATCTTTGCGTATATTTTTTTGTCAATTCCATTATTTCTATGGCTGCCATTCTTGTAAGTTTTCGCTTTTGTTGTAATGTTTTCTACATGACATCATCACCATTTGCGTACCAGAGTCCAAAGAATCGGTATATTAAAACTAGACGAAAGACGAAATATCAAAATAAAATAAACAAAACGTACCTTATATTGACCTTGAAAAATATCTCTAGTAAAGTCATCAGCTAAAAATATCAGTCTGATTTGATGTACTCGTTCTATAATATTCTATATACAGAGTGGGCCAAATAACAGGAGCCACCCCGATATTTGGCAGTATTTATTGGATTTTAAGAAAATAAAAAAACAGGTCAATTTTTGATCTAAGGGGGACACATTTTTACGGTACAAACATCTGTCATTTGTCAACTCCCTTCCTTCCACTTCCCCCACCCCTTATTTTTAAATAGGGAATAGGGGGCGTGTGCTAGCTCATTTGAAAGGTTATTCAATTCTCTATTTAGTAATATCAACATTGACATAAAAATTTATACAGGGTGTCCAAGAAAAATTATTTTAAATTAAATTAATTGACACAAAAAGAAGAATGTATGTAAATTATTTAACTCAGAATACATTCTACTGCTGATAAAAAACAGAAAACAATGTTTATTTGATAAATAAACACTGTTTGTTGCTTAAATTCAATATTCAACCTACCAAGAGGCAGATGGGTGGAAGCTTGAACATTAAAATTAAGCAAAAAGCAGTGTCTATTTATCAAAAAATATTTTTTTCTGCTTTCTGTCAGCAGTAGAATGTGTTCTGAGTTAAATAAATTACATACATTCTTCTTTTTGTGTCAATTAATTTAATTCAAAATAATTTTTCTTGGACACCCTGTATACATTTTTAAGTCGATGTTGATATTACTGAATAGAGAATTGAATAACCTTTCAAATGAGCTAGCACACGACCCCTATTCCCTATTTAAAAATAAGGGGTGGGGGAAGTGGAAGGGAGGGAGTTCACAAATGACAGATGTTTGTATCGTAAAAATGTGTCCCCCTTAGATCAAAAATTGACCTGTTTTTTTTATTTTCTTAAAATCTAATAAATACTGCCAAATATCGGGGTGGCTCCTTTTCTTTGGCCCACTCTGTATATATGTATATATGTCATTTCGTTTGTATTTTCACTTAGAATAGAACTTTTCCAAAGCCGTATATTAAACAATTTTTCTTTTCATCATTTTTTTTCAGATTAACAAGAAGATTAGAGAAAAAATTATTGTGCACCTATTTTTGTGGCATCTATTTTAATAACTTTCTCGCTTAAGAATAAAGCACGAGGACAAAATAATCTTATTAGTTTGATATTGAACTTCACCTAGCTGTTTATCGAATAAAAATCATTGGATATGTAATGATTTTTTTTGTAGTTTTTTAACAGATTTTTTCTGTAGTCGTAATACCACAACAATAAGTAAAGCTAACTACTGATTTGTATAATTTATTATAATTTTAATAAAAATGCAATATTTCCATAAGTTTCCGAAAGTTTCGAATATTCCCGGAAATTTTACATCACTAGTTACAGCTGCTAAAACTGAAAATGGTAGTAAAAGAGGCAGCGATCCACGCTTGGAATAACTAAAATAAAAATCCAAAATTGAGAAGTGTAAATCCATCACCAACACGACAAAAGGATGACTTAAACGAACTTAACAAAACTGGACAAGAACGACGCAGGAGGTTGGGCTTGGAGACATAAGTTTAAAAGTAATAAATTGGAACTGGATGATTGCGCCTGGAAACTGAAAAGTGAAAGAAAATATTTCCGAAGGCTAATTGCATAAGTCTTAAGTTTATAAAAATTACACAAATCGTGTTTTTTGACAAATTATTTAGAATCAAAAATAATAAAAAATAAAAAGTGACATTCGAATTACTGAGAGCAGTGTATTTAAAAAACTCGAAAAAATATACCGGAAAAATGATGGTGTGAAAAAATATTTATGTTAAAGGTCATATACCTGAGTTTTATTAAATATGGCGGCTGAAGAAAATTTTAACTGGTAGTAAGGCAGAAGCAAAATCTTAGCAAGAACTGCGAAAAAATTAGGCAAAGTGGTGAAGAAAATGATTGAAGAAGCGCATAAATTCGGATTGGAGCTAATTGAAGACAAAACCAAATATATGATCATGAAAGGGACAGAAAAAAAAGAAAATTTTAGTCTGTAAGTGGTAAAAGCTGTCTAAGAGCTAGCAACGTTTTCGAGAAATCATTTTAAGACGGCTGATTCTTTCATATATCGTTCCCTATGCTTCCTCGAACACCGTACCGACCATCTGACTGCTGATACAGGTTGCGTTAATTACTGCGCAGCACACCTGTACAGGTAAACACAAAATCAGGGTGATTGATTAGTGTGAAAAAGCTTAGTAGATCCGCTATAGTAATAGATAGGCAATAAAAGTTAATAGCAAAAATTGTAGCTAACTTTGCGCTTCACATTACAAAATTAGTTAGAATGTTACAGGGTGTTACTACATAGTGGCAGACCAAACTTTTGTTTTTTTTAATGGAACACCCTATATTTTATTTTATATTCGAAATCCTGTTAACTTCTCCATCACAAAAATATAAAGGTTTGTTATGTTATACAGGGTATTTACAAAGTTATAACCAATGTTCTACGAAAATCGTAATAAGTTCAGCTCCCTGTATAAATAAAAATAAGCACAACAGCAATGGTTTATTGGTGCCATATTTTTTTGTTGATTGTCAAAATTTATAAAAATGGTTGATATTGCTAATTTTCTTTATATCGAATACAAGATTAGTAGTCAAAACGCAAGTACATTATTTTCACAGTAATTTTAAATAGAACACCATAATTAATAACTTGCTCTGAAAAATGAAAATACCTCGAAAACTAACAAATTTAGGCATAGGGAATATTATACAAAAATTAAAGTACGGTAATGATACTTTTCGAAGGTGATATAAAATACAGGGTGTTCTATTTAAAATTTCTGAGAAAAGAATGTACTTGCGTTTTGACTCACCCTGTATTCGATATAAGGAAAATTAGCAACATCAACAATTCTTAAAAATTTTCACAATCAACAAAAAAATATGGCACCAATAAACCATCGCTGTTGTGCTTTTTTTTATTTATACAGGGAGCTGAACTTGTTACGATTTTCATAAAAAATTGGTTATAACTTTGTAAAAGCCCTATATAACATAACAAACCTTTATATTTTTGTGATGGGGAAGTTAAGAGGATTTCGAATATAAAATAAAATATAGGGTGTTCCATTAAAAAAAACATAAGTTTGGTCTGCCACTATGTTATCGAACACCCTGTAACAATCTAACTAATTTCGTAATGTGAAGCTGAAAGTTGGCCACAATTTTTATCATTAACTTTTACTGCTATCTATTACTATAGCGGATCTACTGAGCTTTATCACACTCATCAATCACCCTGTATATTGAATTTAAATTATTTTAGGACGAAAAATTTTTTTGTCTTTACTTTTTTATTACAGTTTATATTTCTAATAATGTTTAAAAATAATGACAAAAAATTTTTCGTCTTAACAATAATTTTAAATTCGATATGTTTACCTGTATAAGTGTGCTGCGCAGTAATTAACGCAACCTGTATCAGTAGCCAGATGGCCGCTACGGTGTTCGAGGAAGCATAGGGAACAATATATGAAAGAATCAGCCGTCTTAAAATGATTTTTTCCGACGTTGCTAGCTCTTGGTCCATATAGTTATAGAAGGGTGGACAATTCTGAATACATGGGTGTGGTATTCGATGAAAATAGAAAAGAGAAAGGGGAGCTTAATATCAGAATAAAAAAATTAGGCTGTTTTATAGTCCTAATAAGTTCAAAATACGTTTCTAGGCAAGGCAAACTCCGAATATATAAAACAGTAGTTAGACCCACAATGCCTGCGACGCGCATGGATTAAAAGTAAGAAAGACGAGGATACTGTGGAAAGATGAGAAAGGAAAATATGAGACGCGTATTCGAAGGAAGGAAGACGAGTGTGAGACAAGAACCAACAACGAATTAATGTATTTGTATAAAGAACCTACAAACACCAAGTTCTTCAAATCACAAATAATCAGATGGTTGGAACATGTAGATAGTCCATTCTTTCACGGTTTTTGCTCCAAATTTTAAAGAACCGCTTGGATTGACATGAAATTTGGCATACGTATAGCTTACATGTCAAAGAAAACAAGTGATATTGTGCCGATGTGCGCTTTTGCCCTGGGGGTGACTTTCACCCCCTCTTGGGGGTGAAAAAATGTATGTCCAAAATAAGTCCGGAAATGGGTAAACTGACTAATTTTAAGTAACTTTTGTTCTATAGAGCTTTTTCGCCAAGTCAACACTTTTCGAGTTATTTGCAAGTGAATATGTTCATTTTTCAACAAAATAACCACATTTTTAGACGGTTTTTCGCAAATAACTCAAAAAGTAAGTATTGTGTCGAAAAAAACGTTCTCAGCAAAAATATAGCCCATCGAAAAGTAAAAAAATGGTGTACGCGTTAGATCTCTTGATCTCGTAGAACCAGAGTTATAGCCAATGAAAAATAGATTCATATTCACCAAATTTCAAATAGAATATTTCGACGTGAAATATCCAAAAAAATTAAGCACTTTTTGGGGAAAATTATTATAACTTTTTTAAATTGTTTAAAAAAAGCTTTATTTCTGTTTTTACAAAAAGTTTCTAGTATTAAATTTAAGCAAGTTACGCACAAAATAAAGTTGGTCCCTTTTGTTTTTGCAAAAAAAAATCGGAAAGACCACCCCCTAATTAGCAACTTAAATTAAATTAATCGTTACCGCTCCACAAATTATTTTACTTATGTTGTGTTTATAATATGATCTGTAAGTTTCATCGATTCAAAGTGCTTATTTAAAAAAAAAAAATTTTTCAAAGTAAAATTTTTAAAAATTTAAATTTTGAAAAATATGCTTTTTTTCAGAATAACTTAAAAATTGTTAGAGATTCCAAAAATCTCGAAAAACAAAAAAAGTCAGATTTGCTTTTCTGAATATCATGTATTTTTTGTTTTTCTGTTAGACAAAAATTGATTAAGATTTGGTGTTTCTAAATTTGCATACATTCGTGATCAGTGACCCGTTCAACCCATTTTAACTACAGCCCTTTCAATAATAAGGACTTTGAACCGATGAAACTTACAGATCATATAAACAATATATACATGAGTCAAGAAACTTGTGAAGTCGTAACGATTAAGTTCATTTAAGATACTAATTAGGGGGTGATTTTCTCGATTTTTTTACCAAAACCAAAAGGGACTAACTTTATTTTGAGCGTAACTTGTTTGATTTTGATGCTAAAAATTTTTTTTATAAAACAGAAATGAAGCTTTTTTAAAACACTTTAAATAAGTTGTAATGAGTTTTCCCCGAAATGTGCTTTATTTTTGGTTATTTCACGTTAAAGTATTCCATTTGGAATTTGACGAAAATGAACCTATTTTTCATTAGCTATAACTCTGCTTCTACTGGGTGTAGAGACGTGATATATACACCATTTTTTAAAAATTTTTACAGGCTATATTTTTGCTGAGAATGTTTTTTCGACAAAATACTTACTATTTGAGATATTTGCGAAAAACCGTCTAAAAGCGTGGTTATTTTGTTGAAAAAATGAACATATTCACTGCCAAATAACTCGAAAAGTATTGACTTAGTGAAAAAACTCTATAGAACAAAAGTTACTTAAAATTAGCCAGTTTATCCACTTCCTGACTTTATTTGGACGAATATTTTTTCACCCCCAAAAGGGTGTGAAAACCACCCCCAGGGCAAAAGCACATATCGGCACAATATCACTTTTTTCTTTGACTTGTTAGCTATGTGTATGCCAAATTTGATGTCAATCCAATCGGTTCTTTAAAATTTAGAGGTTTTGCAATATTTTACCGTTAAAGAACGAACTAAGAAATAACGGCAGCGAACATCTAGAATGCCTAAACTAGTTATGACCAGAAAACTAATCGGTCATCGGTCCCACAAGAAAAGGTAGACCCAGATCGAATTATATTAACCCTCGTAAGGCGGTGCCAGACCTCGTTTTTCTCACCTATCTTTTTTAATAAACCTTTTTTGGTTTTTGTCAATTTTTTATTCGTATTAAGTTCGATTCTAAACGTATTCCACCCATTACAGCATTTAAAATTCTTTGAGTTTACGTGCTTTTTTTCAAAAAAATTACTTTTGGTTGCAAATCATGAAAATTTCGTATCCCAAATTGGACGTTTCTGATGTTCCACCTGGAGCTAACAGAGCTACGGGACAAGGTCGGTGTTACTTGTGTCAGAGAAAAAAGACCAAAAGTCCCGGCATAACTGTATTGTGTGTAAAAACTTTGTGTTGCTCATTCTGTGAAAAATTTCATGTGTTTGTCTTGTGACGATAATAATTTTTTTTAAGAAGAAATGAGTACTTGTTTTATAAAATTATGTTTCGTACTATAATAAATAAGTCCTAATTATCTTTCAAATTAATTTCCCCGACGTTCACATATAAAAAATCGGATATACTGATGGGGTGCAAATGCACCCCGCACCGTTGTTTACGTAAGAATCAAAGCACCGCCTTACGAGGGTTAATAAAGTAGAGGAAGACCTTAAACACGTAAAGGTGATGGACTGGAAAAGAAAAACATAAAATAAGCACCTTTAAAATAAGAATAAAATCCCATTACTCTGTGTCATCAGACTGTACATACTTTATACATATTTAGTAGTATATCAATTTATACTACCAAATTAGGTCCCCTTTATTTTTAAAGTGAAATGCAAATCAATAATTCCTACCCAAGAAAAATGAATTCACACGTGGCTATATGCAGTATTTAAATAAATGCAAAAAAATACATGTGCTCCTTTTTTAAATATTTACTGAATTTAATAAGCCCCAAAAAAATTACATTTAGTATTGTAATCAAAAAATAAAAGAAACTACTACAGTTAGTGTAGGAGAAAGTGTCCTAAGCTACCAAATATGTAATGTCCCCCCGTAAACTCTATAATAAAAAAAGAATGTTCAAATATCTAACTTTCCATCTACATAGAAGCCCAAAAAATTAACCCCCTAATATATAATTACCTTGTTCACCAAGGGTCTCCTTATAAAACTTCTGACTCCATGGAAAAAAAAAACGAAAGACAGGCCTTCCATAAAAATTATGAAGACATATTACATTTTATCGAAGAGACTGGCAAACTTTGAAAAAGTTTAGAAGACATTGGATTTGAAGAAATTGTGCCTTTCGTTTCTACTTTCTACTGGGATAGCAGCATCTGAATCGGACTTTAAAGAAAATAGTGGAAATTCTTTAAGAATTTCACTTTGAAACATTTTTAGAAATTTTGTACAATATTTTGAAATATCGTGGGGATGTGCCCAGAGTAAATAAAAGATATTTTAAGATTTGGAGAGCTTTATTTAAAATAACAATTGTCATGTTACGAAGCAACGGGATCGTTACAAACAGAAGTGAATGGAGAAATAATGTTCATCAGGTCCTTAAAAGTAGTTAAGAATTTTGTAGAGTTTACAAAAATTGCAAAAAGTGTTAGTTTTTTGACAAATTATTTTAAATAAAAATAATAAAAAATAAAAAAGTGTCATTCGAATTACTGAGAGCAGTGTATTTAAAAAATTGGAAAAAATATACCGGAAAAATGATGTTATGAAAAAATATTTATTTTAAAGGTCATATAACTGAGTTTTATTAAATATGGCGGCTGAAGAAAATTTTATCTGGTAGTCAGGCAGAAGCAAAATACCGTTCCGTATAATAGACCAAACCATTTTCGTGAAAAGGGGAGTAAGCACCTTTCCAAAGTCTTAACAACGAGCTCCAATGATCACGTGTCCCAAGCATTACGCGCTATTCTAACGCTCAGTGCCGACCGTAAGCCCGCCTCTGTCTGATACGCTAGATGACGTGTGGAAAAAATATATACCGAGTTACAGCTCGGGAATTATTTGTTGTAAAATTACGAGATATTTTTAACATATTACGAAAAAATAATCCCGTACATATATTTTTGTATTAAACTTTTTAAAATAATATTTGTTTGTGGTGAGTTTGAAGATTTGTTTTGCGCTAAATTGAATATGAAAATTTCGCGGGTTTACATTCGCGGGCTTCTACGGCGCATGTGCCCCACGGCTAGATACGAGACGAATTAGTCGAGGATGACAAACAAGCGCTGTTGCACGATTTAAAATTTTTCAGGGATACCAGGATTTTAAATTAAAAATCATTTAGGAGAAAATGTTAAAAGTGCTATAAAAATATATCAAAGAACTAAAAATTCTGAAAGTTACAAACAACTGATAAATCTCTTATTATATTGAAATATTTTAAATCAAAATATAAAAAAGGATTTCGAATAAAGAAGTAAAATAGGAGAACTGTATATTCCAAACACTGTTTAACTTAGATTTTAAGTAACGAAGTAGAATTTTAAAACACTATCTCATGGTAAATAGAACGAAAGGACAACGAAGAAAAAAATATACTTACAAATAAATAAAAAGGAACAAAAACATTTGGCTATACAGTGATGGCACTAAGAACCTGCAAAATAACGCAAAATACGAAAAAATAATACGTTGTGAAATAAAAAGAGATGAAACTAGTAAAGGTGGGAAATTATTAGTAGAAACCTATAAATTTACATTATATTGATAGTTTTCCAACTTTAGACGCATCGGAGGAGTATGTCAACTAAAACTGTCACTGTCATAGTGGTAGTTGCAAAACTCCTCCGATACGTCTACAGGTGGGAAACAGGAAACTATCAATAAAATGTAAATTTATAGGTTTCTATTGATAATTTCCCACCTCTACTAGTTTCATCTCTTTTATTCCACAACCTATTATGTTTTCTGTCTTTTACGTTATTTTGTGCACAGTAATGAGTGCGATAATAACCGGCAAAATAATGGAAAAGACGGAAAATATAATACGCTGTGAATTAAAAAAAAGAGACGAAACTAGTAGAGGTGGTAAATTATCAATAGAAACCTATAAATTTACATTATATTGATATTCTCCCACCTTTAGACGTATCGGAGGAGTTTGGCAACTGCCACTGTTACAGGAGAATTTTATAAAATGCAATCAAAGTCACACGTGTTAAGATTTTAGCCCCTTCCAAAGAATAATAGATACATAACTACAACTTTCTGAATAAAATTTTGAACAATAGAACATTCCAAGATTTTGACATTTATGAAACCGCTGGGAGTCAAACTGTCAAACATTGTATTTGTTTATATTTGTACCACATTGTTTCTTAAGTTTTTTTACCGTTAACAGTTTTTAGTTGTATTTTCAGAACGTTCTGTTGTATATTTTGTGTAGTTTTTCGTTGAAGAAGTACTTGAACGACTTTATTTAGTTTTAAGCAGTGAATAAATGAACATGAGTGAATACTTTCGAAAGTTGTTGATAGACAATAGGGCTTTTCCTCGATTGTCATTTGTTTCGAGCTTCTGTCATATGTTGTATAATCTGTGTATACAAATATTATATACAGATTATACAACATATGACAGAAGCTCGAAACAAATGACTGTGAATGAAAAGCCCTATACAGATGTTGCTAGTAGGTACAAGCAAAAGATCAAAATAAATAATATAGGTAATAAGCGTAAGTAACATAGTTAGTTATTTAGCATTTTTATAGGGCGTTTTATAGCATTTAACCATTGTTTTGTCTCTTAGATGATTACTTTTTAGTCGTTTTATGCTTAAAATGTAGCACTGATGGCAACCAATAAAACTTAACTTTATCATGAATACTTCACATTCCACACTTCAAAACACATGAGAAATGAAGCATATTATCTTTTAAAATTAATTCTTCCAGAGAAAATGTTGAATTAATCTTTGTACAAAACAAAATTACAAATAAACGTAAATAAAATTATCTAAAAACTTTAAGAACTAACAGAATAACATTTTTGTTTGCCTCCCAGCCGCCATATTCAGCATGTTGGAATGGCCTATTTATTGAAAAACATTTACATTGACTGACAGTGACAAACGTAATGTTTTGTTTGTCATTGTATTCCTTGTGATATATTTGTAGAAAAATAAACGAAGGAAACAAATAAAATGTTTTAATATTGTACTTTCGTATTATTGGATCATGTCAAAATGTAACATTAATACTCATTTACTGGACCAATAGTCACCATGTTTGAAATTATTTTGTGTACCCTATGAGGCACGTTAAAAATAGTTTCTCCTTTTATGACAACAAACAATCCTAGATTTCCATATATAGTATTTTTACTACAAAAACGTTATTACGTAGGTCAAAATTTTTGACGTAAGAGAACTGTCAAAACATTAGAATGTCACTTTTCATTATTGCCATATTTTTATAAACATGACAATAACGAAAAGTCACATTCTAATGTTTTGACAGTTCTCTTACGTCAAAAATTTTGACCTAAGTAATAACGTTTTTGTAGTAAAAATACTATACCCATTTTTTTAATGTGCAAGATATTCCCAGAGTTCGTTAATATTTCACCTTAAATTAGGTGTTTCAAACTATTTTTCTAGCAAAATCGCTTTTTTCAAAAACGATCTAATAATATTTCTTTTTTAGTTATAAATTTTAAATAGATACTAGAAAATAAGTTTTATATCAGAAGTTGAAATTTTGTCTGAAAAAATATTACAATAAAATTTTTGTACAAAATACCTGGCAACGCCGCAAATGCAATCTAGCTGCTGACGACGAACATTTTTAGACAATTATTTTACCGAAAACAATAATAATAATCAACCTATTTTCTTCGTTCAAGAAGTTACTTCAAAATGTTTATCGTGAAAACTGACTAAAGAAGCTTAAATAGTGAAAAAATACGACTTACCCTTTTTTAACCTCTCTTCTTCAAGCTGAGCTTCTTCAGCGGTCAAATCTCCTGGTTTAAGGACAACTACGGTAGGTTTTTCTTCTTCAGTATCCAATAAATCTTCTTGGGAAACTTCCCCGTAATTTTCACGCTACAAACGATCATAATTACTAAAAAACATGCTACAGGCCTGACCTAACCTACTTTGGTATCGACGGTGGGTCCCTCGATATAACCTGCTTCCCTTTTCAATTTTTTAAGAAAACTAGGTTCGTCCGGTTTTATATAAGCGACATGCCTCTTAGACATTGCTCATTTAAAATAAAAAAATGTTTATGAGTCCTCGTTGAAAATTTTTAGCACTACTATAGCTCGTACACAGTGGGCCCACTACAACAAACTGACTGCGAAATTTGAACACTTTTCCTTCACAGCGTACGCTGCTGCCAGAGTGCCAGTTGCCCTTCTCGTTATTTTCTGCTTCTATCCCTAATAATTTTGCTCCTATGTCAGCGGTAGAAAACGTTTTAGACGGACTAAAAAATTTAGGAAAGTACTATAATGACCTCACAACAACTTTAGGAGATATCGACGATTATATAAATACATTTTTTTCATTATCTTTGATTTGTTTTTTAAACTTTTTCTTAGCGCCAATTTAGCTTTTTAAATGTATAAAAATTATTGTTCCGAGTTTTCTTTGGTTAAAATTATCGATCAGTACCAAGCCCGCATATACAGGGAAACCCTAAAGATAGAACGTTTATTTATAGATAGCATATAATAAATACATCATTCTTTCAATAGAATCGTCACTTTCATTTTTTATGTGTAGAGTTTTTTTGGATACAGTCAAGCACACCTGTAGGTATCTTTGAATGTCAGTTAAACATTGTATGCTATTGAGAAAGAAGAAAGAGTAAAAGCTATACCTACTTACCACTTCACAATAAGAATTAAATTCGAAAAATTAAAACCCCTTCAAAATGATAATAAAATATTTATTTATTATAGAAAATATTGCTACATCTTTATACTAAAACCTGATATTAATAGGTACATAGTATATTAATACACTGCTGCACGGTCTAGTACAGGGGTGGGCAAAAAGCGGCCCGCGGGCCGCATCCGACCCATTTGCCTATTTTATCCGGCCCGTTGAAAAATCCCGCAAGATTTTTTTTAAGAGCATAGGCGCAATGCTTTTTAAATGCATTAATGTTTTTCGAATCCTGAGAAAATTATACTGCCGAGGGCCGAAAGTCCATGAAAACTTCAACAATGCTTATTTTAGTAAGTCGCAGGGATGCACAAAAAGGAAAAAATTAGTGTGATTTTTAATTTCAAATATCTCATTCCAAAGAAACTTTTTTTTATTCTAAGGGACTTTTGGCCCTCGGTAATAATGTAATCTTTCATTCTGTGTTTGTAGTGTTCATATAATAAATCTCTATCTTCTGCTTTTCTCAAAAGCGTCTGTGTGTTTAACCCGGTCCAGGCGCGAATATTTTTCGGCCAGGATATTTTTCGTCTACCAGGACCCTTTTCCTTCGATTTTACCCTCCATAATCAGCTGCTGTAACAACTTACAACAACGTACTTATCATTTATTAGTATGTGCCCTTTCTCCTTGCTGTCCTTCTCCCTTTAATGATGGTCAAAGTTCTCTGTTCCTTGTCCATTCTGTGAAACACCATTTCGTTCGTAATATGATCGGTCCATGGTATTTTCAAAATTCTCCTAAAAAGCCACATCTCAAAAGCTTCCAGCTTTTTCACTAAGTCAGAATTAACAATCCAATAAAGAAGAATAGAGTGGACATAACATTTATATATTATCATCCCGGTTTTTTATAGGGTTCTCCGCCTTCCGGTTCCCAGTTTCCAGCTTCGTCCGTCGTTGCATCCGCTAGGGTGAACGTTCCTTTCCGACATTGTCTTCTGAATGCCACCCAGCCAGGATTGTTTCGGCTTTCCTCTCTTCCTTCTTTCCTTGGCGTTCATTTTAAAATTTGTTTTGGCAGCCTGTCGTCGTCCATTTTTTCTACACGACCATACTAGATCAGTTGATACTTGATACCTTTGAATTTCGACTATGATGGTTGACTTGACCTAACATTTTACCATCCGATATCAGATTTGCACATTGAGTCTTTGGTTGCTCAGAAATTTCCTCATCTTCAAAAAGGCTGCTCTTGAATTTCTGAATTTCATTTTTTATCTGGATCCCTGTTATGGCTTAATATAATTAACCATATTAAAAATTTCGTAATTTTACTGAGAACAAATTGTTCGCAGGTATACACAAGTAAGACAATTTATTATTACTGTTATTTATTATTAACAGTCAAATGTATTTGTCCAAATGCTTTAAAATGATACTTATAGTATTTATGTCAAAAAACTTTCTTGGACGGAGAAAAACCTCCACCAAAAACATTAGCGTGTGCGCAGCGTACATACTGGGTATTATAGGTCTCCAGCCCGGGAGACATTTTGAAAATTTCATTTTGGCCTGCGCTTAAAAGTATTTGCCCACCCCTGGTCTAGTATAAAGATTAAAGTATACCTACCTACAAAGTCAAAATAAATAGATAAACTTAATAAAACACTCTGTAATTGGAAAATAATCAATTTTATTAAAACGATAATCATTCGTCGTTAAAACAAATGGACAATTATTGGTAATATCTTTAAACAATCAGATTATAAAAAAGTGTTTTTTTTATAAAAGCAATAATTTTCAATTAGTCTATCTATCTCAGTGATACTCAACCTGCGGTCCGTGGGCCGCATGCGGCCCTCTTGCGTTTTTTATGTGGCCCGAAGGCTATCTTAAGGGTTCTGTAAACGATCAAATTATTTTGAACTTGAGTAAGATAGTTAGATAGTTGGTGGTGGCTTTTAGCATTTATTTGCGACATAACAGGAAAACTTGGCAAACTTAATCGTCGTTTACAAATTAAAAGGTAAACATAAAATTATTTTGCAGTTAAAGTATTTACTTTCGAGGACAAGCTAAAGATGTAGGTACAGCGAGGAAATTAATATAAAAAATCTGTATAACTTTTCGACATTGGTAAAAGGTCAACAAGCTGGAATTGATGTATCTCCAGAAAACTTTGCTACTATTTCTAATTACTTAGTTTTCTTGAGCGATGAATTTTAGGAAAGATTTAATGATTTGCGAAAAATTAGGAAATATCTTCTATTAGTGGAAAATCCTTGGCACTTAGAAGTAGCCGCTACTACACAATTTGCGGCATTGGGATTCAATAGCGCAAAGTTGTCAGATGAACTAATTGATTTTAAAGATAATACAATTCTGGAGGCAATTTTTAAAGAAAAAAGAGACGCAAATCGATATTGAGAATTCTGGAAATTAGTACCGAATAACTATAAAACTCTCAAAAGTTGCGCTTACTTGCTCTTCACGTTGTTTGCTTGATCATATCTGTGCAAATCTTCATATTCAAAAATGAAATATGCAAAAAATGTTTAAATTGCTAAATAGAGCATTGAATAACCTTTCAAATGAGTTAGCACACGAACTTTATTCTTATTTACCTCTTTACGATTACCTCATCACACTCGGCTGGATGACGTCATTAATATAAAATATAAGTATATCAAAAAATCATAATTTAAAAATAAAAAATCGACCTGTTTCAGGATTTTTTTTATATTCGCCAATTTACGAAATAACAAATTTATTCCTCTCATTATTTGTATCATACTGTATTAGTGATGTAACGAATGCCATTTTTTGAACATTTGCGAATACGAATGCGAATGCGAATATCTGCTACGACATCTGCGGATGCGAATGCGAATATTCAGTTTTTTTAAATTTGTTTCTATTTTTGTAATATTTTCTAAATTTATAATGAGAAGTTAATTGACATCTAGTGTAAATAAATCTGATTCTTAAAGAATCTTAAGGCTTAATAAAAAAGACCAAATAATAAAATAAAGTAAAGGCTGATAATGTGATTATACGAAGTTAAGTTACCTTTCCTTAATAAAAAAAAAAGATGAGAAGTGAAGATATTTTGATTTTATTAACCTAATATTATCTTCAAATTACTTTTTTTTCTGATATTCATATTCGCAAAACATTCGCACAAATTTTGCGAATACGAATGCGAATGCGAATATTCAAAAATATGCGAATATTCGCGAATGCGAATGCGAATACGAATATTCGTTACATCACTATACTGTATATTACTTCACCTAGATTGTGGCCCGCAATCTGTGGCAATATCTACTATGTGGCCCAGGAAAAAAAAGGTTGAGTATCGCTGATCTATCTATTTATTTAGCCTTTTTTGGTTTACTTTGGACATAGGCCTCTCCAATCCTTTTCCATACTTCTCAGGGCTGGATTAAAGGGGGGCAGTCTGGGCAGCTGCCCGGGGCCCCCACATTCTGGGGGCCCCCACAAAGCCCCAAACTTAAAAAATTCAGCACATCATTCACATAGAATAATTTTTTTCAATCAATTAACTGTGATATTTCGTTACATGGAAGGTTTCTCTCCTGTTGAAAATGTATTTTTGCCAAATCATTGTCATAAAGCAGAAGATATAGGAATGTATTTAATTCTCTAATCATAATTCTTGCAAGAAAATGATATCGATTTGAAAAACTGAAGACTGCAGCGAATAGTCCTTCGATAACACCTCAGTTATGAGTGGAAAGTACAATGGGGTTCACTGTGTTCAGACTAAAATTAAAATTAAATATAAATAGTATAATATCTTGGCGTTATAATAATATCTTGGATTCAGTGTACCGCCCACTCTCTAAATTTAGTTAAAAAAGCTGCAGCTGAGTTTTGTCCTGCTGCTATAGCGTTCTTTGATTTATTGGAAGGACTAGGTATATGAACTATAGGTATGTATTTTTCACTTGCTCTACATATAGATACAACTTGTTAATTTTGTGTTAAAAGATCTCATTTTCTCCATTGTTCATATTGTTTTATATTCAATGTCTCTTTTATTACTATCTCAAAGCCAAACTTCAGTCTCAGTGTAGTAAAGCTAGCCCGAATCCTCACTTGAGATTTTGTCTCTCTGGACGTTTAAATTTGTTCCTCTGGGACTCTGAGCTAAACCACTCTTCAATAGTCTTCAATAACTTCTCTCCCAGCTTTTCTTTAATTTGCAAGTTCTTACTCTTTCTAAATCACAATACCCAGAGTATTGTGTGGCAGAAATATGATTGTTCCTAAAAGAGTAAATCCTACTAGATGTTCATCTACATGTGACGCCTCAAAAGAACTAGTTAGAGGTTATAATCAGATTAAAGGAGCATTATCCAAAATTTCAGAAGACGATGAGCAACAATTTGAAACTCGTAGCGATGCAAATAATTTGTATAATCGAATGTGTTTACTGGAAACAGGAATATTTCCAATCGTTTGGAATGAAATGTTAGAGAGCACAAGTCGTATTCTCCAAGATCCAAATATTGCCGCAGAGTGGCGGCACTTCGATCACTTAAAGAATTTATTAAGGAATATTTGAGAAACTAAAATGACAACATCAGAGAAATTTAAGGCTCAAAATTATATCGCTATTATAGATCTCATTTCCTCTTTAAATTAGGGGCTTTCTGCATATGAATCAATTCATTCCAATTTTGGATTATTACATTATTTGGATTATTTCATTCATAGGAGATTCTGACCAATAGAAAGCTACAGAAATCTGAATTAAATCGACAATTTTTGATAATCTCCCGTCGTTAAGTATATTACGTCAGATGCCCTTCGTTGCTACGAAAAAATACATTCAGTGACATTAATGACAATTAATGTTTTAAAAATTATAAAAATGATGACTTTCAATCTTCAAATATTTATAAAAACTGTGTGTTTAATGATACTTACATAAATAAATTACAATAAAATTTTGGTTTTGAACAGTTTTATTCATGAAATAATCGCAACAAATTGCACTCGACATCTGAAATTAATATAGAATTTTTGCTCTCGTGACACTTTGACATAATTTCACTCGCCTTCGGCTCGTGAAATTAAAACTGTCAGGGTGTAACTCGGGAAAAATTCAATAATTTCAGAGCTCTTGTGCAATTACTACTGATTATTTCATTCATAGGAGATTCTGACCAATAGAAAGCTACAGAAATGCAAATTAAGGTGATAATTTTTGATAATATCCCGTCGTCAAGTATATTACGTCAGATGCCCTTCGTTGCTACGAAAAAATACATTCAGTGACATTAATGACAATTAATGTTTTAAAAGTTATAAAAGTGATGACTTTCAACCGTAAAATATTTTATAACAACTGTGTGTTTAACGGTACTAATTTGTACTTACATAAATAAATTACAATAAAATTTTGTTTTTGAACAGTTTTATTCATGAAATAATCGCAACAAATTGCACTCGATCTCTAAAATTCTATGAGCTCTTGTGCAATTACTACTGAAAATTCAACTCACAATGAAATTGAGGCTCACTCACTGAAGCTTACCGACATTACAGCAATGATTCAGATTCAGATGAAAACCTAGGGGTCGAACTGGTATAATTTGTAGAGTTTTTCAATTCATTTAAAGAGTAAATAGGCTCATCAAATATAAGTAAAGAACTTCAAATGTACTGACTGCTAAAAGAAACGATTGTGAGTGATGCGTTTCCCAACGACGTTGTGGTGACAAAATTCTGATGCTAACTAAATGCAGTGGAGAAAGATCATTCTCAAAATTTAAGTTAATTAAAAATCGACTTCGGTCTATGATGGGCCAAGAGCGTTTAAATCATCTTTCTATAATGAACATTGAATACGATGTCTTAAAACAACTACATAGATATGTCTGACATAATCAAGGTATTTTTAATTAAAAAATCTCGAAAAGTACCCGGACTTTATCCATACATTTTACTATGTTTATTTTTAATATTTCTCTGTAATAACAAGATGCATCTCTTGTATTTTTTATTATTTAAAAATAGGTATATTTATAAAAGTAGATCAACATTTTTTTTAATTTCTAAGAGGGAAAAGTCTGAAGTTGGCTGTATACCATAGTTATAACAAAAAATTTCTTAATGGTAAGAGGTAGGGCTCCAAACCAATTCTGCCCAGGGGCCCCCACTGCCTTAAATCCGGCTCTGATTCTTCTCTGTCTGTCGCTACAGTCATCCACCTAAATCTCATTTGGGGCCTTCCTCTGCTTCGTTTATGTTTATATTCCCACTGTTTCCAATTTATAAGAATTTTGTTTCGTCGGTCTTCTTTGTGTCTTATATTGTGTCCGGCAAATCTTCATTTCAATTTTGCAACTTCTTGTCCAACATCCCTAACTTTTGTTTTCTCTCTTATCCACTCGTTTCTCTTCTTATCCGTTAGTCTTATGTGCAACATTTGCCTTTCCATTGCGCTTTGCGTTTTTATGATTTTGTCCATGTTTGCTTTTGCAAACGTCCACGTTTGGTAACCATAAATGTGAACAGGGCAGGTAGGCATTGATAGTATACCTTATACCTTGGTCTTAAGTCTTAAGATGTTGTGGATATCTTTTGTTTTTAAGAATGTAGTTTAGTTTGCCAAATGCCGCCCATGTCAGTCTAACTCGTCTTTTGATCTCTGCTGTTTGCTGTTTGATTTTCCTTGTTACGTTTTATAATTTGACCCAGATATACAGGGTGTAACAAAAATGCAGGTCATAAATTAAATCACATATAGTGCAGTCACTGAAGGTTTTCAGCTTCGATTTCGTTGAAGCTCCATCGATTTTCATGAAAATTGGTGAGTAGTTAGAGGATACCTCAAGGAACAAAGGTGACATGATGCCAACTTGCGCTTTTACCCTGAGGGTGGATGCCACCCCTTTTCTGGGGTAAAAATTATTTTATTAAAAATAATACCATAAATCG
Organism: Diabrotica virgifera virgifera; assembly: GCF_917563875.1. Classification (NCBI taxonomy): domain Eukaryota; kingdom Metazoa; phylum Arthropoda; class Insecta; order Coleoptera; family Chrysomelidae; genus Diabrotica; species Diabrotica virgifera. Next base: position 152,444,793 of record NC_065451.1, on the reverse strand, counting down.
ATAGAGGGACAAATTCTAAGCAAAATTTGTTATATTGAGTTATTAACATAAATCAATACTTTTTGAGTTATTAAAGATCGAAGATTTTATTTTTTCGTAAAAAAATGCATGTTTTAAAGCTGTTTTTAACGTATAACTGAAAAACTATTAGCTTTTATAAAAAAGTTGTTCTTACCAACATTGAACACAATAAAAATTGAATACACTATTCACTCAAAGTACTAAACTAATGTTAATTCAAAGTTAGTTATGGGTAATTGAATGTATATTTTTTTCGATGAGTACTCCAATCTTAAATAACGGGAAGTATTCAAGCTTAAATAACGGGAAAACGATACATTTTATAAAATATACCTGCTAAACACTTATCAAAGTACTTTAAATACCTAACAAATGAGCTCCAGAAGAAGTTAATAGCATCAAAATTAAGCAAGTTATGATGAAACTAAGAGGACCCTTTCGAATTATTTAGGAAAAAGAGAAAAATAAAACATACGCCATTTCAACAAAAATTAAAATTTATAGTAATCCTTACAAAAATTTCTTTGTATTAGCATAAGTAATGATTGTAACAATTTTCACCGGTTTAGAATGCGTATTTTTGAAAAAAAGATATAATTTAAAAAAATCAAAATTTTTAAAATTATCGTAATTTTCATTTTCTTTTGACAATAACTATAAAAATACTCAATATACGTAAAAAATGGTAAATAATCAAATTTTATTTTTTCTATGTCAAATATTTTCCCTTTTTTACCATTTCTGTAGGGTGAAAAATAACCGAGATAGAAACGTTTAAAGCTTAAATTTTGCTGCGAGAACCATGTAACCGTGGCCATTTAATCTTTGATTTTGAAAAAAAGTAAGGGGTTTAAAAGATTAAATTCACCGCGTTTTAATAGCCTTTGGAATTACTTTTCAAACCGTTTTTAGGTGAACCTGATATCTTAAAAATTAACGGAGTTATTAAAAAAAACGATAACATTTTTTGGAAAAATGTTGAAAAGATAAAGTTTGAAAAATTTTTGGAGCACAAATTTTAATGCTATTAACTTGTTTGGTAACTCATTTGATAGATATTTCTAAGTACTTTCACAAATGTTTAATAAGTTTATGTTATAAAATCTATCATTTTCCCGTAATTTAAGCTTAACTTAGATTTGGGTACTCGCCGAGAAAAATATGCATTCAATTATCTATAACTCACTTTTAGTCAATAATAAAAGGTCTTTTTAATGAGAAGTTTATTTAATTTTTTATTAGCATTCACCAATTTTCATGCAAATCGATGGAGGTTGAACGAAATCGGAGGTAATAGCTCATATCCACCTTCAGTGACTCCACTAATATTCTGGTACTAAAAACAGTTCGATTGAACCTAACTTACCTTAGTACAAATGTACACATAAAAAAAGTTACAGCCCTTTGAAGTTATAAAATGAAAATCGATTTTTTTTTCAATATATCGAAAACTATTAGAGATTTTTTATCGAAAATGGACATGTGGCATTCTTATGGAAGGAATATCTTAAAAAAAGTTATAGCGAAATTTGTGCACCCCATGAAAATTTTTACGGGGGTTTTGTTCCCTTAAACCCCCCAACGAGGACCAGGAAGGCGAAGGATTTCCTGACTGAAGAATCTACGCACATGGTTCAACACAACAACCACAAGTCTTTTTAGAGCAGCAGTGTGCAAAGTACAGATTGCCATGATGGTCGCCAACATCCGAAACGGATAGCCACTACAAGAGAAGAACAAACCCCCAAACTTTTGTGTACGTTCCAATTAAATTATTATTGTAGTACCATTAGTTAAACACATTATTTTTAAAACTTTTTTGCCTCTTAGTACTTTTTCGATAAGCCAGTGTTTGTCGAGATATTTTGAATATTTGCCGAATCCACCACGTATTTGTACCAAATATATTTTTGTATTGTATATGGTTAAGTGCGATTAGAGAGACCTGTTAATAAATATCTGAAAATTTATTTATAATTTACGGGAATTGATGGGAAAAGAAGGTCTAGGAAGGAAAAATAACAACGGAAATCGATTAATTGAATTCTGTGAACAGAATGAGCTCATTATAGGTGGCAGTATTTTTAAACATAAGCAGATCCACAAAGAAACTTGGAAATCACCGGGTGGTAGATATTGTATTATTATGTTTATTGTTGACATGTAACGACACACACATTAGCTTTTATATTTTATTAAGTATTATTCAGTATCTCTTTACAACGTGTTCATCTTCTAACCTCTCTATGTTCTAGCCTAACCTAGTCAACTTGTTGACAGCTGATCTGTATGAGATCCCTGCCTTCACGCCTAGTGTTGCCAACCAACCTAAGCTATATCATACATCTCCCTTTTTACTCCCTAAATCTAGAAGGCTTGATTATTCTCCTACCTGATCTAGTTTGAAGTGGAATATCATTTTCACTACTATCACTTGAACTGTTAATATTATTATGGAAATTGTTATCAAGTTTGTCTGGTGATGTATTAGATATATTTTTAGAAGATTGATTAGAAGGTTCTCTAGCAGGTAATTCTAAACTAGGATGAAATTCAGTATGAGTATTAAAAGGATGTGGAGAAGATTTTATAAATGATGAGTTTCTTCTATATACGTTATTTTCAAAATCCTTTACAATATAGGACCTGGGACTCTCATGTGTGTCTACAATTTCTGCAGGCACCCAGACCCTGTCTTTCTTAAGCATTACACTTTGTCTCTTATAAAACCCATCTCTTTCCTTTGCCTGTCTATCATGATAATATTTCCTCTCTGCCCTCTTTTTTCTTATTTCATTTTTTTCCACTGTAGGTTTCTCTTCTAAAATTTTACTGCATACTGGTAATGTTGTTCTTAACAGTCTATTATTCAACAATTCTGATGGAGAAATATTTAGTCCTGATAACGGCGAGGTCCTATATTCTAAGAGTGCCAGCTGCACATCATTACCAGAGTCATTACATTTTTTTAATATGCCCTTACAGATTCCTACAGCTCGTTCGGCCAGTCCATTGGACCTTGGATATAACGGACTAGAGGTGATTAGGTTTATATTCCAACTTTCACAAAATTTTCTAAACTCACAGCTGCCAAATGGCATATTATCTGCAACAAGACTGCTAGGAATGCCATGAGTTGAGAACAGATTTCTGAGTTTATCACTTACTTCCTTGGCTGTTTTACATTCCAATGGAATTAATTCAAGCCAATTGCTGTAGTAGTCGACAACAGTTAAATAATCATGGCCTGCATAGTTAAATATATCTGCAGCTACTTTTGCAAACGGTATGTCTGGTCTTTCATGTTGCAATAATGGTTCTTTTTGCATGTTGCGACTATATTTTAGGCAAGTTTTGCATTTAGAAACAAATTGTTCTACATCAGAAGCTAGCTGCGGCCAATAAAATATTTTTCTAGCTCTAGATTTGGTCTTTTCTATACCAAAATGTCCTACATGTAATTTTGTTAACATTAGAGATCTTAACTTAAATGGTACAACCAGTTTAAAATTATTATATAGAAGATTACCAGATACATGCAAGTTATTCCTGATTTTGTAATACACTCCAAGTTCTGGACTTATTTTCACCTTTTCTGACCATCCATTCTCACAATAAGCTATTACTTGCTTTAAATTTACGTCTTCACCTGTTGCATCTTTTAGTTCACTCATCCTCGCTTGGGAAATAGGTAATTCAATTTCTACGGAGTGAACAATGTCTAACATGTCTGGATCGTCTTTTACTTTATTTTTAACGAAAAACCTGGAAAGTAAATCTGCTATGTACATATATTTTCCAGGCAAGTAGGTTATTATGTAGTTATATTTAAGCAATTTTAATTTTAGTCTTTGTAATCTATTGGTAAGTTTACAAATATCTTTTATGTCTATGCTTACAAGTGGCTTATGGTCACTTTTTACACAAATTCTATTACCATATATAAAATGATGAAACTTGCTTAGACAAAAGTATATTGCAAGATATTCTTTCTCTATCTGTGCCCACTTTATCTCTATTTCTGTTAAGCTACGAGAACAGAATGCTACTGGTTTTCCATTCTGCAACAAACATCCACCAATACCATTTTGACTAGCATCGGTTTGAACCTCTGTGGGTAAATTTTTATCAAAGATCTGTAAAGTAGGTATTTTAGCTATTAAGTTTTTTATTTTTGACAAACACTCTGTATGATCATCAGTCCATAACCATTGAACATTATTTTTTATTAGATTTCTTAGCGGTGTAAGAATATCTGAAAGATTAGGCAGATACTTAGTTAAATAATTTATCATTCCTAAAATTTTTAAGAGTTCATTTTTATTTTTAGGTTCCTCAAGCTGTACTATGGCCTGAACATATTCTGGGTCTGGTTTAACTCCACTTTCAGAAAATATTTGGCCTACATAACTAACCTCTTTTACTTTGAATTGTACTTTTTTATCATTAAATTTTATGCCATTCTGTCTAGCTCTTTCTATTACTTCAGCAAGAATCTTATCATGTTCTGCTTCATTTTCACCTGGAATAATAAAATCATCAAAATAGATACCTACAGGCAAGTCCCCAAATATCTTTTGATTCACTCTTTGGAAGACTTCTGGGCTGACATTTAACCCAAATGGAAGTCTTTTAAAGGCATATTTCCCAAATGGTGTTATAAATGTACAATATTTTGTACTCTCTCGATCCAACGGAATATGGTAAAATCCTTCCTTTAAATCTAAAACAGTGAAGACTTTCTTTCCCCTTAACTTTGAAACAATTGTACTCTTGATTGTTAGATTTTTTTACTTAAGCCGTCCTCTTGTACCTTACGGTGTCGAGGCTGATTGTTAGATATATTACTATTATCTGCACCTGCATTCCTTATATTACCATCTTTAAAGCTATTATTTCCTCTACTTCTTAAACTGTTAACTTCCATTTCTTTTCTAAGGTCCTTCAGTTGAAACTTACTTGCTTCCGCTGTTCTACAGTGAGTCTCGGCTTGAGTCAACGTCAAATTTGGAACTCTTAATAATCTCTCTTGCATTGTCTGGTCTCTAATGCCACTAACTATTTTATCTCGGACTAGTGAATCTTCTAGTGTTCCAAAATTACACAGCTTTGCTAACATTTTAATATCTGTCAGGAACCTATCAAATTCTTCGTCTTCACCTTGACTTCTGTTAAAAAACTTATATCTGTCATATGTTTCGTTCCTAAGTGGCTTGCAATACTCCTCAAACGCCTGTATTACTTTATTATAATTTTTTCCATCGTCACCAACAAATTTTAATGTCCTGAAAATGTCTTGAGCTTCTTCACCAGCTAAATTCAAGAAAATTGCAATTTTTCTTTCATTATCTTTATTGCACAAGCCAGTTGCCGTTAAATAAATAGAAAAACTATTAATAAATTTCTCGTAATTTTGACTGGTATGCTGGTCAAACACAATGCTTTTTGGGGCCTTGGCAGACTCCATTTTATAGGTCTCTTACAACTGGATTCTTATTTGGGGTTCTTATAAACCTGACACCATGTATTATTATGTTTATTGTTGACATGTAACGACACACACATTAGCTTTTATATTTTATTAAGTATTATTCAGTATCTCTTTACAACGTGTTCATCTTCTAACCTCTCTATGTTCTAGCCTAACCTAGTCAACTTGTTGACAGCTGATCTGTATGAGATCCCTGCCTTCACGCCTAGTGTTGCTAACCAACCTAAGCTATATCATACAGATATAAGAACCAAATCGACCATATACTAATTGAATCAAAATGGAGAAGCTGGCTACAAGATGTCAGGGCCTTAAGGGGTGCGGATGTGGATTCGGACCACATGCTTATCAGGGCCCAATTAAAGATGAAACTAGCCAGAGAAAATAATCGCAAGACTACCAGAAGAAAAAGATTCAATGTAGAAACCCTAAAGCAAGAAGAAACAAGGAAAATATTCACCGACAGACTTAAAGTAAACCGAAATATACACCACTGTAATGGAGACTCTGTGGAAGAAATATGGAAAAACTTCAAAGAGGTCATGATGAAGACAGCAGACGAAACAATCGGGTTGAAAAAAAGTGAAAATAAAAAATGGATAACTAAAGACACGTTACAGCTTATAGAAGAAAGAAAGAAAATCAAGAAAGACATATTGCAAAAAGAAGGAACAAGGGAAGAAGAGATCCTTGAAAAAAATACAAAGCAAAAAACATAGAAGTGAAAAAGGCCTGCAGAAACGATAAAAGGAATTACATAAACGAAATGCTAAAATCAGCAGAGAAAGCAGCACAAGATAATGATCTACGAACACAATACACGATTATACGAAACCTAACAGGCAATCGAGCAAGAAGTGTAAGAGAAATAAAAGATAAAAACGGAAAATTAATTAAATCTGAGAAAGAAATAACTCAAAGATGGAGAGAATACTTTGAAGAAATATACGCCAAACATGACCGAACCCAAGAATTGGATGAGCAAATTGAAATACAAGAATTAGAGGTTAACACTGGGGTAATTACAAGAGAGGAAATTGCCAACGCACTTAAATTATTAAAGAATGGCAAATCCGCAGGAACAGATAATTTACCTATCGACCTGATAAAAGCAGACACCGAACAAGCCATAGATATGCTACATAAACTTTTAAATAAAATATGGGCCAACGAAGAACTGCCACAAGAATGGAAAGAGGGACTGATAATAAAAATACCAAAGAAGGGAGATCTGAGTAACTGTAAAAATTGGCGTGCAATAACTCTATTAAGCGCCTCATCCAAGGTGCTAACAAAAATTCTGCTCGAAAGAATGAAAGAAGAATTGGACAAGAAACTGAGAAGTAACCAAGCAGGCTTTCGTGCTAAACGCTCTACTATAGATCACATATGCACCTTAAGAATCATCCTAGAACAAGCTAATGAATGGCAGAAAGACATAAATTTAAGTTTTATCGACTTTGAAAAGGCTTTCGACCGAGTCAATAGGGAACAAATGTGGAAAATTTTAAGACAGTATGGTCTACCAACAAAATTATTAACCTGATCAAACTGTTTTATGATGGGTATAAAGCTAGACTAGAACACGAGGGAGCAATCACAGAAGAAATAGCTATTGAAAGCGGTGTTAAACAAGGTTGTATCTTATCTCCTACTTTGTTCCTTATCTTGGTAGACTGGATTATGAGGAAAGTAACGGATGATCGGACAGGCATTAGATGGAACCTCTTTAATCAGCTTGAAGATCTTGAATTTGCTGACGACGTCTGCCTGTTAACAGAACACAGAACTCACAAGCAAACAAAAGTCGATAAGCTAACACAGAACTCTGATATGATTGGTCTCCGGATAAATACAGAGAAGACAAAAATCTTAAAAAATGATAACCCGCAAATTAACAAAATAAAAATAAAAGACAAAGAAATTGAAGAAGTAGAGAAAGGCACTTATTTGGGATCAATCATGGAAAGAAAAGGAGGATGCATGAAAGACATACAAGCAAGAATAACGAAAGCACAATTCGCCTTCAATGCGTTAAATAAAATCTGGCAAACAAGTGAAATAACAGAGTCAACAAAAATCAATACATTCAATACATGTGTAAAAAGCATATTACTCTACGGAGCAGAAACTTGGAAGCACGATGAAAGCACAACAAAGAGGCTACAGACTATTGTAAATAGGTCCTTAAGAAAGATCTTAAAAATTTACTGGCCTAATATAATAAAATATGAAGAACTATGGAAACGAACGAAACAAACCAGTATAATAGCAACAATCAGACAGAAGAAATGGAAATGAATCGGCCATACGTTAAGAAAAGATCCTAGTAACATCACAACTACTATCATTGTTTGATTTGCGTGTATAGATAAATTGCTATGTGGAAATGCGATCAATGATTGTCCCCGTTTAGGATTTTGTCCTCTTCAGGGTTTGTAGTGAATGTGTAGTGTTGGCAGCAAAAGCAAACAGTCCGAAAGACACACTGGGGCAAGCGCCGTGTCCTGGTGTTTTTGGATCCTGGGTTATGCCGGACGGTGGTGTCCAGAAGGCTAAGAAGTCAACAGAGAAGAAAGTTAGATGGATTGTTGTTGGTTCCATAGACATTTACGTGTACTGTCCGTGCTTTGCTCTCGACCAGTCTCCCTAGAAACCATTGTACAACGACAGGCGAACCTGCGTCCCTCGTCGGCGGTCAGGAGGTGGCTTTTGAGCGCAGCGTGGACAGTGTGCGTTCGAGTGGAGAAAATAGTTGCGGCTATTTTCTTGGGACGAACAGGTATAATTGTGCAATGAAGGTAACATCACAAGACAAGCACTCGAATATCAACCTGAGGGTACAAGGAAGAGGGGACGACCAGATAATACTTGGAAGAAAACAGTAACCAGAGAACACAACAGAATCGGCTTAAGTTGGGGGGAAGTGAAAAACAAAGCAAGAAACAGAGGAGAATGGAAGGAACTGGTACGCAGATTAACCAGAGAATAAACACAAGAAGATGCGCTGAGCTGGCCACCAGCCGTCTTACACTATCGGCCAAGAAACGCAGATGCGCCCAATACTCCACTAGGAGTGATGGTCCAAGAGAGAGAGGTAGTACCATTAGTTAAACAAATTATTTTTAAACCTTTTTGACTCTTAGTACTTTTTCGATAAGCCAGTGTTTGTCGAGATATTTTGAATATTTGCCGAATCCACCACCTATTTGTACCAAATATATTTTTGTATTGTATATGGTTAAGTGCGATTAGAGAGACCTGTTAATAAATATCTGAAAATTTATTTATAATTTACATTTTTAGGTACATTTTGAAACGTATTAAAAAAGAGGCTACATCTCGATAACAGGTCGCATATCTAAAAAATACTAAGAGGCAAAAAAGTTTTAAAAATAATGTGTTTAACTGATGGTACTACAATAATAGTTTAATGGTAACGTACACAAACATTTGGGGGGTTTAACGGAACAAAGCCCCTATACAATTTGTATGTAAACATATTAAAAAAGAAGACGCATCTCGATAAAAACTGGCTTATCGAAAAAATACTAAGAGGCACAAAAGTTTTAAAAACACTGTGTTTAACTAATGGTATCACAATAATCTGGTATTTTTTTAAAAGATGCTCCTGCCATAAAAATGCCACGTGTTCAGTTTCAATAAAAAATCTTTAATAGTTTTCGATATATTGAAAAATATCGTTTTTCATTTTGTAACTTCAAAGGGCTATAACTTTTTTTAGGTGCACATTTGGACTAAGGTAAGTTAGGTTTAATCGAACCATTTTTAGTCCCAAAATATGTATTTTAATTTATGACCTGTATTTTTGTTACACCCTGTATATAATATACAGGGTGTTTCATTAATAATTGTCCATATAGTAACTGAAGAAACCTTATCACAAAATACGAAGATTTAAACTAAAATACTTAAATAAAATGTGGTTCCTTACTGAGTTACAGGGTGTTTTATCTAAAAATTTAAAAACTATTTTTGCTCAGCATGTTAAAACTATTTGACACATCCTTTTCATACTTGGCAGAAAGTGCTACTACTATACACACTACCAAATTATGGTACACAAACGTTTCTAGCTACTACCAGAGGCGTACGACAGGGGATAGTGAATGGTTGACCCTTCTCAAATTCTACGCCACTGGAGCAACTACTATTTTAGTGCCATTTTTAGATTCTCCAATACTTTCTACGTAAATAATATACTTTCAACAAAACCTGCCTTGAACCCTTTTTAATATACTTTTCATTGGTAACGATAAAGTCATTAGTTTTCGAGATATTTGAAGTTAAATATGAAGCACAGTTATTTTGATTAATTTATGATATGATTCATAAATATGATTGAAATTTAAAAATATTTGTAGTCAGTACTTTAAAACTATTTGGCGTAACCTTATCATACTTGACAGAAATTGTAGGTAATATTCACCCTACTAAATTAAGATAAATAAACGTTTCTAGCTACTACCAGAGGCGTACGACAGGGGATAGTGGCTGGTTGACCCTTCCCAAATTCTACACCACTGACGAAATTGCTATTTTAGTGTAATTTTTTGTTTTTCCAATACCTGTTACGTAAATAATATACTCTTTATTCGTAACGATAAAATGATTAGTTTTCGAGATATTTGAAATTAAAAATGAAGCGACACACTACATTAATCAAAATAACCGTACCGTTTCATATTTAACTTCAAATATCTCGAAAATTAATGACTTTATCGTTACCAATGAAGAGTATATTATTTACGTAGAAAGTATTGGAGAATATAAAAATAACACTAAAATAGTAATTCCTTCAGTGGCGTAGAATTTGAGAAGGGTCAACCATTCACTATGCCCTGTCGTACGCCTCTGGTAGTAGCTAGAAACGTTTGTGTATCATAATTTGGTAGTGTGTATAGTAATTGCACTTTCTGCCAGGTATGAAAAGGATACGTCGAATAGTTTTAAAATGCTGAGCAAAAATAGTTTTTAAATTTTTAGACAAAACACCCTGTAACTCAGTAAGGAACCACATTTTATAAAAGTGTTTTAGGTTAAATCTTCGTATTTTGTGCTAAGGTTTCTCCAGTTACTATATGGACAATTATTAATGAAACACCCTGTATATCGTGAAATCGTTATATTTCATCTTGTCCGATCCTCATTGTGATGTCCTCATAATATGTAGATATTTGTTGATTTTGGTCTTGCTGTAATTGATATTAAGGTCTATCTATCCAGCTTCTATGTCCAGTTCTTTCATCATTTCAAACAACTCTTCTTTTTTATCGGTTTATCAATACGATGTCATCAGCATACCATAGATGGCTCAAACGTTGTCCACAAACGTTTATACCTTTTCTCCCCATTCTAATCTTTTAAAAATATTATCTTCCAGAGCTTGATTGAAAAGTTTCGGTGATATTGTGTCACTCTGTCTCACGCCTCTCTTTATTTGTATTGGTTTTAGTTTTGTTCCTCCATATACTTTAATTGTTGTTTTGACTTCCTTATATAAATTGGCTATTAGCTCTGTATATTTGTGGTCAATTCTGCTGTCAAACAAAGAACATTTCACTGCCCAATGTTCGACACTGTCGAAAGCGTTTTCGAAATTTATGAACGCTATATAAATGAATGTGGTTATTAACTATTTATATGGGAAATATAAACCACATATAAACCAAATATAAACCATTATAAGCCACAATTAAATTGAAAAAAATCATTTTATTAACGTTTCGACGCCCAAATCGGGTGTCGTTGTCAAAATACAAAATACTACTAATAGTAGAAAGTAGTCCAGAAAGCCACTGCGCATCCGCTAGGAAAAATATTCTAATTCGGATTTTTTGCACAATCTTACTCAAAAAGGACCCCCTTTAACAAATTTGCATGTTGCCAGGACCAAAAGTTGGTCAAAAATTTTTTAAATGTTTTTTTTTGTTTTTTTTCCTAAAATTATTTTTCTTGCATGGAACAATTTTTTTTTAGGTTTTTTGGATCATTCCAAACAGAAAAGGTCTTTAGTGACTTTTCTCTAAAGTTGATAGTTTTTGACATATAAGCCATTAAAAATTGAAAAATTGCGAAATCGGCCATTTTTAACCCTCAAAAACTATGTGAAAAACTGAAAATTTGAAAGTTGTCAAGGTAGGTAGATATTCTTTAAACATCGATTGATGAAATCCCGAAGAGTTTTTTGCAATACAATATCAAAAACTCCTTTGTCTTTTAATTTCCAATCAAGCGTGCGCGACACTATTTTCCACTGTTGCCTGTGTATGCAGTATGGTGCAAATGAAAGGAATAAATTCGTTATTTCGTAAACCGGCGACTTTAAGGCAAATCCCGAAACAGGTCGATTTTTATTTTTAAGTTATGATATTGTGACATATATGGTATACTAGTGACGTCATCCATCTGGGCGTGATGACGTAATCGATGATTTTTTTAAATAAGAATAGGGGTCGTGTGCTAGCTCATTTAAAAGGTTCTTCAATTCTCTATTCAGTAATATAAACATTTACATAATTGTTTATACAGGGTGTCCAAAAAATTTTTATTAAATTAAATCATTTGGCAAATTGACAAAAAAATTAAATTATTGGACACCCTGTATAACTAATTATGTAAATGTTTATATTACTGAATAGAGAATTGAAGATGGATGACGTCACTAGTATACCATATATATCACAACATCAGAACTTAAAAATAAAAATCGACCTGTTTCGGGATTTGCCTTAAAGTCGCCGGTTTACGAAATAACGAATTTATTCCTTTCATTTGCACCATACTGCATACACATGCAACGGTGAAAAATAGTGTCGCGCACGCTTGATTGGCAATTAAAAAACAAAGGAGTTTTTGATATTGTATTGCAAAAAACTCTTCGGGATTTCATCAATCGATGTTTAAAGAATATCTACCTACCCTGGCAACATTCAAATTTTCAGTTTTTCACATAGTTTTTGAGGGTTAAAAATGGCCGATTTCGCAATTTTTCAATTTTTAATCGCTTATATGTCAAAAACTATCAACTTTAGAGAAAAGCCACTAAAGACCTTTTCTGTTTGGAATGATCCAAAAAACCTAAAAAAATTTTGTTCCATGCAAAAAAAAATAATTTTAGGAAAAAAACAAAAAAAAAACATTTAAAAAATTTTTGACCAACTTTTGGTCCTGGCAACATGCAAATTTGTTAAAGGGGGTCCTTTTTGAGTAAGATTGTGCAAAAAATCCGACTTAGAATATTTTTCCTAGCGGATGCGCAGTGGCTTTCTGGACTATAATATGCCAATCAATGGGAGCAATAATAAGAAATTACCTCTGAATTCTATCCCACTGCATGAATTTTAATGAAATTTTGGGCCTAGCCTCTACTGATATCCTAATTCAAAGTCTACCCTATGCCGATGTGTGCTTTTATCTTGGGGGTGGTTCCCACCCCTTCTTAGGGGTGGAAAATTTTTTGGTTAAAATTACCACGGAATTCGCTAGAGAACCTAATTCTAAGCAAAAACTGTTCTATAATTTTTTTTTAAACTGGATACTTTTTGAGATATTCGTGGTCGAAAATTGGACATTTTCATTGAAACATAATACCTTTTCGAACGGTTTTTTGCGAATACCTTAAAAGCCATGCATCTCACTAAAAAAACTTTGTTAAACATTTTTGTAGGTTATAAAAAACCAAAGAGACACTTGCCTTCATAAATCTTCTAGTTATAATACAAAAAGAGATATGGCAGGGGAAAATAGTTTGTTTTTTGGTACATTCTCAAATTGGTGTATTCAACTTGAAATAACAGAGAAACGGTCGATTTTAGGCGTATAATGCTACTAATAGCTTTTGTAGTGCTTGAAAAGACCTTTAAAATGAGCTATGTTAAAGATCCATTACTTTAAAACTAAGCGAGATATGCTGCAAACAAAATTGATAACTAATGTATTTTAAGAAAAAATGAAGAAAAAAATCGAATTGAGAAAAAATTTCGTTCCACAATACCTTTTATTATAGTGTTATTTCTATGTTCAAAAAATTGGACGGGTTTGAAATGAATAGTTTTTGAAAAAAAGATCAAATTATAGAGAGCATTTTTAAATTTTCTTAAAAATCTTCATTTTTCTCCATGTAACTTGAAAATGATAAGAGGTACAGTAAAGAAAAATAAAAAGGAAATTTTTATCTGAAAAAGCCCTACATTTTTGTGTGGTATCTATTTTTCGAGTTCCATGGAGGAAAAGGAAGACTTTAAGAAAATTTAGAAATGCGCTCTATAATTTGATCTTATTTTTTTTCCAAAACCATTCATTTTAATCCAGTACAACTTTTCTGAACATAGAAATAACACTATAGTAAAAAGTATTGTAGAAGAAAAGTATGTATTTAAATTCTGATGGATGAGGGGTTAAATATACTTCTCATTTCTTCTTAAAATACATTAGTCATCAAATTTTTGCAGAATATATCATTTAGTTTGAATATAATCGACATTTAGTATTGGTCATTTTAAAGGTCTTTTCAAGCACTACAAAAGTTATTAGTATCATTATACGCTTAAAATCGACAGTTTCTCTGTTATTTCAAGTTGAATACACCGATTTGAGCATGCAGCAAAAAAACAAACTCTTCTTACCTACCCCTACCATATCCCTCTTTGTATTTTAACTAGAAGATTTATGAAGGAACGAATCTCTTTGTTTTTTTTATAACCTACATAAATATTTTATATAGTTTTTTTGTTAGATGCATAGTTTTTAAGGTATTCGCAAAAATCCGTCCGAAAAGGTGTCATTTTTCAATGAAAATGACCAATTTTCAACCTCGAATAACTCAAAAAATATTGAGTTTTCAAAAAATAATTACAGGACAGTTTTTGCTTAAAATTAGGTTCTCTAGCCTCTTCCGTGGCTATTTTAAACAAAACATTTTTCACCCTCGAGAAGGGGTGGGAACCACCCCCAAGATAAAAGCGCATATCGGCATAGGGTAGACTTTGTTTATTGAGCTATTCCCTACTTACTGTGAAAATATCAAATAAATCGATGTAGTAGGATGGAATTCGGGGCCAAATACCCTCATTGACTGCCCTATAATTAAACAAAAATGTTGTTGCTAAGTAAAATATTCTTCTAATAATTTATTTAATCTGACTCATTTATATTGGCAATTCAGACGTATATTACCTATACATTTTAATGTAGAAGACTTTAAGGCTATGGGTACATAATTCGCAAATATTTTACGTGTATCCCTACTTTTTCTGTCTTTACACGGCAAATTACGCGTAGTAAAATTCACACTGGTATGGATATATAAACATTACTAGAATGTCATTCTACTTGAAAATGTCATCATTAATTTCAAGAGATGGGTTTTGAATGTTCTTGGATAACTGTTATTTTTATAATTGGAAATTATTAATTCAGTTAATAAATGTGATAATTTTTTCACTAACTATGTATTCCGTGATTGTAATAATTTATTTGTACAACAAAGACTAATACTCAATCGAGAACAGAGGAAAAGTGTTAAAGTGATTTTTTAATAATATATTGTTATGGAACGCTTACAATTTTGAACATCTCTAACAACAAAATACTTGGATCACAGATTATTATCCTGATGTATTCTCTGCTTGGATCTTCCACAAATAATACACAATAAATAACTTTTTATTAAGTTTACGTTTTAAATCAATTATTTATCAAATACACTATATTTCAATAATATTTAATCAATAACTCAACATATTCCCGATGCAATGTCAAATATTTAAAATTGTCACTGATATTGTCAGTGCCTGACTGACAATATATGCTGACAATATTATATTCGGTTGAGTGCGTTTTAAGACAAAGATAGATTTGGAAAATATTACCACTGCATTGTGTTTATTTTTTTCGAATCTTGAAAAAACCAATAAATATTTTTGAAAAATTTAAACGCAGAATGAAAGACTAAATTATTACCGAGGGCCGAAAGTCCCTTAGAATAAATAAAAAGTTTATTTTGAATGATATATTTGAAATTAAAAATCACACTAAATTTTCTCTTAGTTTTTCACCCCTGTAACTTATTAAAATAAACATTATAGAAGTTCTCAGGGACTTTCGGCCCTCGCTAATAACGTGATCTTTCATTCTGCGTTTAAATTTTTCAAAAATACTTATTAGTTTTCTCAGGATTCGAAAAAAATGAATCCCCATTTGAATTGCATTGCAGCCGAAAATACGTATCGATCCTCTTAAAATGATATGTGGTATTCATTTGTTCGTTCTATAAGTAAAGATTTTCATACATAATAAATGGTTACTTGTGATAAACATCGTTCTAAAAACAGCTTGTTCTTTCGACTGATATCCGTCGAATTTTGTCAATTTATTGGTTAAAATTTTTGTTATAAGTTTATACATACATTACATTTAGACCAGGGCGCATCTGTAAAAATATTAGTACATTTGGACGTTGAGAGGTGACTCAAATTTTTTTGCAGAAATTGCTTGAAAATAAATCAAATAATAATATTTGAGTTATCCTCCCTCTCAAAAAGGTCCGGAACATTGTTTAAATAATCAAAATGTCAAAAAATGAAGGAAAAATTCGATTTTTTTCTTCGTTTCTTTATTATAACTTTAAAAGCATTCATTTCCGAGAAAAGTTGTACTGACAATAAAGTTGAGTAATTAAATTTCCTACAATATAAGATTCGTTAAAAATTTTAAAAATTGTCACCTTTGTTGCCAAATAGCAATAATTGCGAAAAAACGATAAAAAAAACAAGTATTCGCATTTGACGTTTTCCAACCATTTAGGCTACACTTAGGACCTTCATATTTTAAGCAGAAAAACTTTATGATATAAGAAAACAATACTGTGAATTTCATTAAGATCAGTTTAATAGATTTTGCAAAATAAATTTTGAAATCCAGCTTTCGCAAAAAAAAATTCATTTTTTCAAAATATTGCAGGACTGAAAATAAAGCAGACAGAAAGTTGATTTTTTTTCTACATATAGAATAATACTGTACCTTTCATTTGCAATTTGCAAAATTAAAATAGGTTAATTAATACAGCGTTAGAATTTTTTTTAAAGAAAAATTAATTTTTGGTGCTGCGCGCAGGACAGCGTATACGTTTGCTCTGATTGGGCATTCCAATGACCTTTGATAATAATTGATAAATTTTAATTTTTAGTACATTTCGATATAAATAAATAAATTTGTTTATTGCAAAATAAAAACACATACTCTGTCCTTTGAAATTACACTTTTGTTAGCAAAAACTTTCTTTGTTCATATATTTTAACTTAGAGAATAAAAGTTTATTATTTTTAAACATATATAATTGTTTAAACAATATTTCACAAACAATAATCAAATTAGTTTGATTTTTGTGGAATTAAAATATTAAAATACAACAGAATATAGTGTAAGAAAATAATATATTACATAAAGATTTAAATAAATTTTGCTGGAAATCAACTTGTGTGAATCGAACACCACTGTCCTGCGCGTAGCACCAAAAATTAATGTTTATTTAAAAAAAATCCTGACGCCGTGGTAGTTAACCAATTTTAATATTGAAAATTTTAATATTCAAATGAAAGGCAATATTCTTCTATATATGCAAAAATTTTTAACTTGCTATCTGCTTTATTTTCAGTCCTGCAACATTTTGATAAAATGAATTTTTTTTGCGAAAGCTGGATTGCAAAATTTATTTTGCAAAATCTATTGAACCGATCTTAATGAAATTTAGAGTATGGTTTTATTATATCATATAGTTTTTCTAGGTAAAATATGAAGATCTTAAGTGTAGCATAAATGGTTGAAAAACGTAAAATGCAAATACTTGTTTTTTATGGTTTTTTCTCAAGTATTGCTATTTTGCAACAAGGGTGACAATTTTTTAAATGTATAACCAATTTTTTTTGTAGCAAATTTAATCACGCAACTTTTATGTCAGTACAACTTTTCTCGAAAGTGAATACTTTGAAAGTTATAATCAAAAAACGAAGAAAATAATCGAATTTTTCCTTCATTTTTTGACATATTGATTATTTAAACAATGTTCCGGACATTTTTGAGTGGGAGGATAACTCAATTATTATTAAAAGACTGAATGAATAAAAATGGTATACATTTTTATTTTCAATTATTATTATATGAGTTAATTCCAAGCAATTTCTGCAAAAAAATATGAGTCACTTCTCAACGTCCATCTCAAAACATATGCGCCCTGGACTAATTGAGAAATGTTATAGGACGATAGTTTTATCTGCTTTGTCCCCTTTCTTGTGTCAGATAATGGTTACGGATTCCTTCTAGTTGTTTGGGATTTTTTTCTTTTAATATTTGGTTAAAAAGGGAATGAAAAGAATTAATTAGCACTTTTCCACCATATTTCAGCATCACAGATCACAGCATCTCTGCAGTTATTCCATCTTTTCCAAATGATTTGTTGTTTTCCTTTCTTTGACACGTTGCCAATTTGCATAAAACAATCTCTTTTTGGAAGTCCTTTATATTTTTTGCATTAGTTGATTTGATTCCTAGTTACCCAACATAAAATTACTAAACATAAAATGCAATTCATTATGCCCGGTTGCACCAAAAGATCTTAAGCTTAAGTTGAGAATATCATAATATTAATTAATTTAATATACAGTCGGAAAAATGAAAGAATACCCATGAACGAACATATAAAACACGCTGTATTTTCCTGTCACCGCGTCACAAAGAAAATTGCCCAGCGCAAGTACATGTAATAATAATTATTACATGTACTTGCGCTGGCCAATTTTTTGTGTGACACGGTGACAGAAAAATACAGCGTATTTTATATGTTCGTTCATGGGTATTCTTTCATTTTTCCTACTGTAATTATAATATATTACAATAACAATATCATAATATAATAATAGATATAATTGATAATAAGGTAAGAATCTAAAATTACGGTGCAACGTAAGTGATACTCAAGGAGGCCCTATCTATAAGTAGAGCTTAGCTAAGCTGGAGCTTAAGATTTGTTGGTGCAACCAGGCATATAAGTGAGTCGAAGTGAGAGGCAAAAAAATTTTAAAAACATTTTGTTTAACTAATTGTACCACAATAATAATTTAATTGGAACGTACACAAACATTTGGGGCGTTTAAGGGAACAAAACCCCCATAAAATATAAACATATTAAAAAAGAAGCCGCATCTCGATAAAAACTGGCTTAACGAAAAAATACTAAGAGGCAAGAAAGTTTTGAAAACATTGTGTTTAAGTAATGGTACTGCAGTAATAATTTAATTGGAACGTACACAAAAGTTTGGGGGGTTTAAGGGAACAAAACCCCCATAAAATTTTTATGGTGTGTACAAATTTCACTGTTATTATTTTTTTGAGATGTCCCTAGCATAAGAATACCACATGTCCATTTTGAATAAAAAATCTCTAATAGGTTTCGATATATTGTAAAAAATTGATTTTTATTTTGTAACTTCAAAGGGCTATAACTTTTTTATGTGCACACTTGTACTAAGGTACAGTTGAGTCCGCGAGTCTTTACCCGTGCGTCATTAATACCTGGCGAGATAAAACACATACTTTTTATCTAGCATCATTCTCTTCCACGTATGAAACTCATGACAAACCAGCTGCCGTTTGTTATTAAGTTAAAACACATGTTATTTTTGTGAACCATCTAGACTCAGTGCATAGGGCTTTTCATTGATTGTCATTTGTTTCGAGCTTCTGTCATGTGTCACATAATATTAATATATCTACGTCATACGTCTTTGGTTTGTATCATTGGCATACACCAATAACGTATGACGTAGATATAATAATATTTGATGACACATGACAGAAGCTCGAAACAAATGACTGTGAATGTAAAGCCCTATTGAAAAGAGATAAGTACAAAAAAAGACGATTCGGTATGTTTTCATATTTTAAGCAGAATTTGTTTGACGTTTCTGCTTTGTTTACTTTTTGGGGCTGTCAGTCAGTTGAATTTTTTGCGGTTTTTGTCGAATTTTTGCGTTTTGAAGTTTCTTTATTATAAACAAACAGTTGTTTTCACAACTAATTTTATATTGGACTTTCAAATTTTAAGGTAAGTAATAATTATATTTTGGCAATTAATATTTAAAAATGCAAAGCTGTATTTCTCATGATCATCTTTCAGTGCGTCACAGTTTTTCGATTTCTTTCTAACGCATTAAATTGTATGTGACAGAAAAAAAGGCACGTCGGTGATTACATTTCGTCGGTGAAATGTTTATAACATTTATTCTAGTTATTCTAGTTGTCGATAGATGGCGCCATAATAAAAAAATAATTTTTTTTTAATTAGATAATAATGTTACAAATATAATCTGTATAATTTATAAGACTATACAAATCAAAGAAAATACCATTTTATAAATGCAAGAAATACATTTGATTGGTTTTTATTCCAAATTGAAAATAAAATGTGACAACTGTCAGATTTAACTAAAATGTCATGTTAGAATAAATGTCATAAATGTGTATTATCACGGACTTACCCTTTTTCCTATCATTTGTTACGCACTGAAAAATGATCATGAAAAGGACAATAACGTCATTCACACAGTAAAGAAGTGATTGTGTTTAGGTGTCCGTCAAAGTGAATAAAATGACAATTAATTAGATAGTACAGTATTTCTCATGATCATCTTTCAGTGCGTCACAGTTTTTCGATTTCTTTCTAACGCATTAAATTGTATGTGACAGAAAAAAAGGCACGTCGGTGATTACATTTCGTCGGTGATATTTTTATAACATTTATTCTAGTTATTCTAGTTGTCGATAGATGGCGCCATAATAAAAAAATAATTTTTTTTTAATTAGATAATATTACAAATATAATCTGTATAATTTATAAGACTATACAAATCAAAGAAAATACCATTTTATAAATGCAAGAAATACATTTGATTGGTTTTTATTCCAAATTGAAAATAAAATGCGACAACTGTCAGATTTAACTAAAATGTCATGTTAGAATAAATGTCATAAATGTTTATTATCACGGACTTACCCTTTTTCCTATCATTTGTTACGCACTGAAAAATGATCATGAAAAGGACAATAGTTATAAAATATAATATTATTTCCTATAAAACTCTTTTAAAAATTGTACTTTGATTTTATCAGTGGGTAAAATCCTTCTTTTCCTTAGTCAATGGCATTACTTTTGTTTATTTTTGACACTCAACATATTGCAAAATACTTTTAAATAAATAATAAAAAAACTATTACATCAACACACTGTAAACATTGTTGTATATTCAATTTTATTTTTGATAAATTATTTATTTCTATTTTATTTCTATTTATTTATTTATAATGATATTAAAGGAATTTATTAATTTACTTCAAATGTAGCTGCAATTCTGCCAAAAATTTTGAAGCAAAACTTACATTTGACATTCTATTTATTTGATAACGTCAAATTTTATAGTAAAACCCATAATCGGAACAGTAGCCACTTTCTGTCACTTGTTGTTGCGTGAAATAGATTTCCGAATTATTTCGTATGCTTTAAATGATGACGCACGGGTAAAGACTCGCGGACTCAACTGTAACTAAGGTTCAATCGAACTATTTTTGGTCCCAAAATATGTGATTTAATTTATGACCTGCATTTTTGTTACACCCTGTATAACAGGTCTCTATGTATAATCGTACTTAACCAGATATGTGGTAGATTCGACAAATATTCACAATATCTCGATAAACACTGGCTTATCGAAAAAGTATAAGGAGACAAAAAAGTTTTAAAAACATTGTGTTTAACTAATGGTACCACAATTATGATTTAATTGAAACGTACACAAAAGTTTGGAGGTGGGGGGTTTAAGGGAACAAAACCCCCATAAAAATTTTATGGGGTGTACAAATCTCACTATAATTTTGATTTAAGATGTTCCTGCCATAGGAATGCCACATGTCCATTTTCAATAAAAAAAATTATAAATAGTTTTCGATATATTGGAAAAAATCGATTTTCATTTTGTAACTTCAAAGGGCTGTAACCTTTTTTATGTGCACATTTGTAGGTACTACGGTAAGTTAGGTTGAATCGAATTATTTTTGGTCCCAGAATATGTAATTTAATTTATGACCTGCATTTTTTTACACCCTGTATAATTATACTAGGTTTTTTGAATTTCGTGTTCGTCTATTATGATTTTTCCCGACAAATCGGTTATAGTATGTGGGGTTTTCTTGTGATAAAGACCATCTGCTTCTCTAACTTTTTTAAACATATTAAATGTATCATGCCTTTCAAGTACTAGTACACTTTAGAAGGCCAAAAATAAGCATTTTTTCAAGATTTTTTTTCTCAGAACCTTTATTAGAAATGAACATAAAACTTTTTACATAATAATATCTAACTCTTAGAGAATACAAAAAATAGATCTTTTTTCATTTATGCACGTACACTAATATTGTAGAGGGCACCAAAGTCGAGGCCTCGAAAAAAAGTAGTTCCGATGGCGGACAGTTAATCTCAGGATTGGGATCTCTGAAACAAAAAAATCGTACGGCATTTGAAAAAGGAAGGTTTCTTACGTGACAATTTACCACCGTTAGTAAAAAATTCCGCAAAAAAAAGATTTTACGGAAATTTAAAAAATTTTTGTGAAAAAATCGCCCGTTTTTCTTCAGTTTTTCATGGTTAAAAAATATTTAATTTTTATTTTTTGGTCAAATTGTGGTAAATTGTCACGTAAGAAACCTTCCTTTTTCAAATGCAGTAAGATTTTTTTGTTTCAGATATCCCAATTCTGAGATTAACTGTCCGCCATCATTTTTCGAGGCGTCGACTTTTGCGCCCTCTACAATATTAGTGTACGTGCATAAATGAAAAAAGATATATTTTTTGTACTCTCTAAGAATTATAGGTCTGGATCCCGCGTATGAAAAAAAAGTTGATTAATATCAAGCTGAAAATTTGTTAATAGCTTAAGGGTGTCTAGTTGGATAAACTTTGATATAAGGGAACACTGGAACAGGGGCAGTTTTAATTGTGGAACAGGTTAAAAATTTGGAACGGTCAGACCACGAAAACGGTACATTTATTTTGTCCGACAGAACAGACTTAAACTCTCCGAACAGAGATTAATCTCTCGTGCAAAAATCAGACTGCTATTTATCACCTGTCATAATTCCTGTCATTTGACATATTCTACATGTTCCACTCAAAAAACGCCCATTTGGTGATAAATAGCAGTCTGATTTTTGCATGAGAGTTTAATCTCTGTTCGGAGAGTTTAAGTCTGTTCTGTCGGACAAAATACATGTGCCGTTTTCGTGGTCTGACGATTCCAAATTTTTAACCTGTTCCACAATTAAAATTTCCCCTGTTCCAGTGTTCCCATATATCAAAGTTTGTCCGTCTAGACACCGTTAAGCTATTAACAAATTTTCAGCTTGCCTTTAATCAACTTTTTTTTCATACACGGGATCCAGACCTATTAGATATTAACATGTAAAAAACTTTATGTTCATTTCTAATAAAGGTTCTGAGAAAAAAATTCTTGAAAAAAATGATTATTTTTGGCCCTCTAAAGTGTACTAGTACCTTCATTCAAATGTTCTAATTCCTTGCATTTATCCTCTATCCATTTTTCTTTAGAAACCTTTATTTTTTGTTTAATTAGTTTCTGTTTTTTCTTGTATTGTCTTGTTACCTTTCCGATTTCTTCTCTGTTCCATCAATTCCAGGATTTCATGTGTTATCTACCACATACGGAAATTGAGAAATAGTCCGTTCTTTAACGGTAAAATATTGCAAAACCTCTAAATTTTAAAGAACCGCTTGGATTGACATGAAATTTGGCATACACATAGCTAATAAGTCAAAGAAAAAAAGTGATATTGTGCCGATATGTGCTTTTGCCCTGGGGGTGGTTTTCACCCCCTCTTGGGGGTGAAAAAATATTCGTCCAAATAAAGTCAGGAAATGGATAAACTGGCTAATTTTAAGTAACTTTTGTTCTATAGAGTTTTTTCACTAAGTCAATACTTTTCGCGTTATTTGGCAGTGAATATGTTCATTTTTTCAACAAAATAACCACGCTTTTAGACGGTTTCTCGCAAATAACTCAAACAGTATGAATTTTGTCGAAAAAACATTCTTAGCAAAAATATAGCCTGTAAAAAATTTAAAAAAATGGCTCTACACCTAGTAAAAGCAGAGTTATAGCTGATGAAAAATAGGTTCATATTCGTCAAATTCCAAATGGAATACTTTAACGTGAAATAACCAAAAATGAAGCACATTTCGGGGAAAACTCATTACAACTTATTTAAAGTGTTTAAAAAAGCTTCATTTTCTTTTATAAAAAAAATTTCTAGCATCAAAATTAAACAAGTTACGCTCAAAATAAAGTTAGTCCCTTTTGGTTTTGGTAAAAAAATCGAGAAAATCACCCCCTAATTAGTATCTTACATGAACTTAATCGTTACGACTTCACAAGTTTCTTGACTCGTGTATATATTGTTTATAGGATCTGTAAGTTTCATCGGTTCAAAGTCCTTATTATTGAAAGGGCTGTAGTTAAAAGGGGTTGAACGAGTCACTGATCACGAATGTATGCAAATTTAGAAACACCAAATTTTAATCAATTTTTGTCTAACAGAAAAACAAAAAAATACATGATATTCAGAAAAGTAAATCTGACTTTTTTGTTTTTCGAGATTTTTGGTATCTCTAACAATTTTTAAGTTATTTTGAAAAAAAGCATATTTTTCAAAATTTAAATTTTAAAAAATTTTATTTTGAAACCAAATTTTTTCAAAAATAAGCACTTTGAATCGATCAAACTTACAGATCATATAAACACAACATAAGTAAAATAATTTGTGGAGCGGTAACGATTAATTTAATTTAAGTTGCTAATTAGGGGGTGGTCTTCCCGATTTTTTTTTGCAAAAACAAAAGGAGCCAACTTTATTTTGAGCTTAACTTGCTTAAATTTAATGCTAGAAACTTTTTGTAAAAACAGAAATAAAGCTTTTTGTAAACACTTTAAAAAAGTTATAATAGGTTTTCCCCAAAAAGTGCTTAATTTTTTGGATATTTCACGTCGAAATATTCTATTTGAAATTTGGTGAATATGAATCTATTTTTCATTGGCTATAGCTCTGGTTTTACGAGATCCAGAGACCTAAGGCGTACACCATTTTTTTTTACTTTTTTATAGGCTATATTTTTGCTAAGAACTTTTTTTCGACAAAGTACTTACTTTTTGAGTTATTTGCGAAAAACCGTCTAAAAATGTGGTTATTTTGTTGAAAAATGAACATATTCACTGGCAAATAACTCGAAAAGTGTTGACTTTGCGAAAAAGCTCTATAGAACAAAAGTTACTTAAAATTAGTCAGTTTACCCATTTCGGGACTTAGTTTGGACATATATTTTTTCACCCCCAAGAGGGGGTGAAAGTCACCCCCAGGGCAAAAGCACATATCGGCACAATATCACTTTTTTCTTTGACATGTAAGCCATGCGTTTGCCAAATTTCATGTCAATCCAAGCGGTTCTTTAAAATTTAGAGCAAAAACCGTGAAAGAATGGACTAAAAGGAATTTTTGTAAGGAAAAATGTTGGGCGTCTCGTCAAACTGAAGCTACTCACGAAAAATTACCTTATTAGTAGTAAATGATGAAAATAGGCCTGGGATCCCTGACTATAACGGATAATTAATACAAGAAAAAAATACGATAGGAAACTACGGACTCCTTGCTTCTCGTTTAGGGATCCATCAATAGTCCATGTGGTGAAACCGAAAACTGTAAAGAAATCTGAAGGGTGCCGGGCGGAATTTTTGGGCAGAAATTGTTTAAACAATTTTTTTAAACAAATACAAAAGATCACCTTTTTTGACCCGAAAAATATTTTTTTGGGGTTTTTGGGTCATTTTAAACAAGAAAGCTATCTTGTGATTTTTCTCAAAAATTGATAGTTTTCCAGTTATAGGCGCTTTTAAATTTGAAAAATGCGAAAATACGCATTTTCAAGGCTTAAAAAATCATATTTAGATTGGTATTTTTGAGGTTGCCAAGTACTTAAATTGTAGTTTAAACATTCATTTTCAAGATTCTGAAGAATGATCGGGTCTAACGTTAATTTAAACCGTCGTTTTTTAATTGTTAAATATGCGTGTCTATCCGATTTTTTTGCCGGTGCGGCGCGCTCTATTTCAACAGTCTCCTATTTTCCTCCGAAAAATACTTTTTTCAGATTCTTTGGGACATTCTAAATAAAATAGGTTTCTTGTCATTTTACTCAAAAGTTAATGGTTCTAAAGTTATAAGCGATTTAAAATCCGAAAATTCGTATTTTCGCATATTTCGGAAATTAAATCGCTTATAACTTTAAAACTGTTAATTTTTTCGAGAAATGACAAGAAACCTATTTTATTTTAGAATGTCCCAAAGAATCTGAAAAAAATATTTTTCGGGGGAAAATAGGAAATTGTTGAAATAGAGCGCGTCGCACCGGCAAAAAAATCGGATATGGGCCATTCCACGAACATACGAACATCCGAAGTAAGAAATTATTATACTTGCACTTGGCAACCTCAAAAATACTAATCTAAATATGAGTTTTTAAGCCTTGAAAATGCTTATTTTCGCATTTTTCAAATTTTAAATCGCCTATAACTCGAAAACTATCAATTTTTGGGAAAAAAGATACCTTTCTTGTTTAGAATGACCCAAAAAATCTAAAAAAATATTTTTCGGTCAAAAAAGTATTTCTTTTGTATTTGTTTAAACAATTTCTGCCCAAAAATTCCGACCGGCACCCTTCAGATTTCTTTAATAGGGACATTTTTGAATAGGAATCCACAAAGAAACCAAATCAAAAAATTTTTCAGACGGGAGCGGTCTCACCACATGGACTACAAGACATTTTTAGTAGATAGACAATACTGTACCACGGATAAGATGTTATAACATTTAGGATAAACTTCTTCTTCTTAACGTGCCGTGCATTTCAGCATAGGTGTCGTACATTGTCTTGGCAGGTGAGATATTAGATATAATCTATTGATTATGTATTTTAGAAAGTAATTACAACGTTAACGGGGCTTTATTATTTCATATGGTCAATGGACCACTAGATATGAAAAAACCTTGGAGTACTTCCATTTAAAGAGGTGCGTTTTTGAGAAAGGGGTGAATTAGTCCCTAGGTACAGGGCGAATTAGGGTGAGTTCTATGCACTTTTGGTACAAACACGTCTACAGGAAAATTGTTCCAGGTTAAATTTACTGTCCAAATATATATAAAAAAACAAGCTGAAAATGCGAGAATTATCATAACGAAAACTTTATTTATTTACGTATTTTAATTCATAATATGGAAAATTGCTATTATGAAAACTAGTTTTAGTCCAGAAAGCCACTGCGCATCCGCTAGGAAAAATATTCTAATTCAGATTTTTTGCACAATCTTACTCAAAAAGGACTCCTTTTAACAAATTTGCATGTTGCCAGGATCAAAAGGTGGTCAAAAATTTTTTAAACGTTTTTTTTTGTTTTTTTCCTAAAATTATTTTTTTTGCATGGAAAAAAGTTTTTTTGGGTTTTTTGGATTATTCCAAATAGAAAAGGTCTTTAGTGACTTTTCTCTAAAAATTATAGTTTTTGACATATAAGCGATTAAAAATTGAAAAATTGCGAAATCGGCCATTTTTAACCCTCAAAAACTATGTGAAAGACTAAAAATTTGAACGTTGCCAAGGAAGGTAGATATTCTTTAAACATCGATTGATGAAATTCCGAAGAGTTTTTGCCATACAATATTTAAAACTACTTTGTTTTTTAATTGTTAATCAAGCGTGCGCGACACTATTTTCCACCGACAGTATGGTGCAAATGAAATGAATAAATTCGTTATTTCGTAAACCGGCGACTTTAAGGAAAAATCCCGAAACAGGTCGATTTTTATTTTTAAGTTATGATATTGTGGCATATATGGTATACTAGTGACGTCATCCGTCTGGGCGTGATGACGAAATCGATGATTTTTTTAAATAATAATAGGGGTCGTGTGGTAGCTCATTTGAAAGGTTCTTCAATTCTCTATTCATTTATGTAAACATTTACATAATTATTTATACACGGTGTCGTTCTACTTCTTTTTTGTCAAATAATTTAATTTAATAAAAAAATTTTGGACACCCTGTATAAATAATTATGCAAATGTTTATATTACTGAATAGAGAATTGAAGAACCTTTCAAATGAGCTAGCACACGACCCCTATTCTTATTTAAAAGAATCATCGATTACGTCATCACGTCCAGATGGATGACGTCACTAGTATATCATATATGCCACAATATCATAACTTAAAAATAAAAATCGACCTGTTTCGGGATTTTTCCTTAAAGTCACCGGTTTACGAAATAACGAATTTATTCCTTTCATTTGCACCATACTGTTGGTGGAAAATAGTGTCGCGCACGCTTGATTAGCAATTAAAAAACAAAGGAGTTTTGAATATTGTATTGGAAAAAACTCTTCGGGATTTCATCAATCGATGTTTAGAGCATATCTACCTACCTTGGCAACATTCAAATTTTCAGTTTTTCACATAGTTTTTGAGGGTTAAAAATGTCCGATTTCGCAATTTTTTAATTTTTAATCGCTTATATGTCAAAAACTATCATTTTTGGAGAAAACTCACTAAAGATCTTTTCTATTTGGAATGATCCAAGAAACCTAAAAAAAAACTTTTCCATGCAAAAAAAACAATTTTAGGGAAAAAACAAAAAAAAAACGTTTAAAAAATTTTTGACCACCTTTTGGTCCTGGCAACATGCAAATTTGTTAAAAGGAGTCCTTTTTGAGTAAGATTGTGCAAAAAATCCGAATTAGAATATTTTTCCTAGCGGATGCGCAGTGGCTTTCTGGACTATTTAGAATTAAGCAAGCAAGCAAGCATAGTGATTTAACCCAGCCTGAGAGACTTGCTCACCCCTAGAGAATGACATTCGGGTGATACAATTCATTGGGGCGAGGAGGATTAACTCCCGTAAGCAGGAATCACTCCACCCCGCTTCAATGCTCCAGACCATCCACTTACCCCCCGATAGCACTCTGATGCGCTATAGGGGCTCTCAATCAGCAAAGTGCTTATCATATGGGAGTCTTGGGTACACGGACTCCCATATGAAATCCTACCCCGATCAATGCAGGCCAGCGTGAGGCGCTCTATTCCCGCTATCTCTAGTGACTTATCTTCGATCTGTTTTGCTTGCTCGGGCGCCGAGTCCCCGCTCTGGGCTATGTCCAGTTCGGCGACTCGGCGCTCGAGGATGTGGGCCCCTCGTGCCCTTTTTTGGGTTTTGTTACTAATATTTTTTTTTTGTGGCTTTCGCCTATTGTTAATAATTTAGAATTAATAATTATGTTTTAATGTGCAATTATATCATTCTAATTTAAATGTTATGAACTATAAAGGCAGTTCACTCTTGATCGAAATTCATATTTTTATATGCATATGATGGTTGCATCATAAATCTTAGAACATGAAGAGCTTTTTATGAAGAATAACCTTTCTTCGTCAAATTAAAAATAAAAGAGTTATAAATGAAAATGTTGCTGGTATCCATAATTTGAGAAAAATCTTCAAATATTTTTTTCCATTAGAAAGATGTAATTGTACATATCAGACCATAATTGTTTATACCAAACAATATTCTTTCATATACTGTCGGTTCGCTAAACTCAGACACAACTGGTTAGTGATTTTAGTCAATAATTTTGCCAATTTGGCAAAAAAATAATTACTAATTAGTTAATAATTACTAAAAAATTAGTAATTTTGTCAATTTTGGCAAAATTCGCAAAAACAAAAAAATTACCTACTAAAATCACTAGCCAGTTGTGTCAAGTTTAGCGAACCGACTATATTTTAATTTCATAGCAAATGGAACAGTCCATTTATCATAAAGGGGAGGCCGCATACTCGTATAAACCGTTTTGAAGCTGTTAATAAATTATTGCTTTTAAAATATAGCTACTCAAATTGTATTTTTGAACATCTTATTTATTTTATATAATTAAATTCACTATCAAATGTCATTAATGTTTTATTAATACTTAATTTAAAATTTAGTTTGACATTCACGAAGTGTCAAACTCAAATGTAAATAACCTATTATGCTTTGCTTAAGGTGATACAGTAGCGATCAACAGGTGGCAACAAACGCGGTCCAATATTGCGAAAGTTCTGCGAACTTTCAAAAGTGAGGCAACAGTGCGTCGGTAATTCGACACTGACAGTGACGTTTATACTATCAAAAACAATAATTTTTATACACATAGGCGCGAAATGTTGCCAAGTCAGTGACGTTCGATTTCTTGTTATAAAAAAATCGATTTTTAGTAGTTCCAAGATTACAAAAATTCTAGGCATAAGATAAAAAAGTTTATTTGAAGAAAGAGTATTTTTTTGTCTTTCTTAATGGCGGTACAGGCTCCTTTTTTCAATATTTTATTTAGTTGTAGAGTAATTTCCACCTACTAACATATTTCTGAAATTGGGCTCTGTACCGCCATTCTTTAATGTGTGCCAAATATCTCAAAAAAATATTCAAAATTAAAGCCGCAATCTTGGAACGCATTTGTTGCTACCTGTTGATCGCTACTGTTTCCTCTTAACAAATCGAGATTAAAAAACTAGCCTACTTAATAGCAACGATTTCAGCTGGACGTGTAGTGTGTCGGAAGAAAATAACCCGATTGTGACGTCACATGTTACACTTTGGGGTCGATTATCTCGAAGACGGTTAGAAATATCGAAATGCCGTTTTCAGATTTAGATTCAGAAGAAAAAACTACATAAGAATCCATCGATAAATCTGATCTGAGTATTGCAGGAGCGACAACGCAATAACACACAGACTTTTGCGAATTTATAAACGAAATGTTTTCGTTGAAAAAGCAAGAAAAAACACGAAAGGTAGCAATTTTGCTTTTTGCCCCATAACTATTTTCCACGGAGATATATGTAGGTATAGTCATTACTTCACAGAAAAAAAAAAGAATGTGTGTACTTTGTACGCACGTAAGAAGTTATACTTCTATTATATGATTTCAACGAAATCAATATACTTTAAACAGTTTCTCTACTACTTTCCAAAAATTTTTATTAAAACAATACCAAAAATTAAAAAAATAAAAGAATAAAACACACACAAAAACATTGAAAAATGCCACAAATGATTTCTGAACAATAATTGTTGCCAAAAATTTTAATTAAATACGTATTTTCTGAAAAAAATTATATAATAATATACTTACAATCATAAAATCTATAAAAAAATAAAAAAAAATGATATAACTTGCATTGGGCTTGAACCTACTTCCCGTGTATCCCGCCGTACGAGAGTCGAAGCGATTTCAAACTGCACCACCTTCGCGTATACGTCATGTGGGAATATACACAAGCTGAACAACTTTTTGACATTTTGTTTATATGAATTTTTATTAGTTTGATTTTTGTCGAATTAAAATAGAACAATATATAGAGTAAGAAAACGATACATTAGATGAAAATTTGTAGAAAGTTTGTTCGTAATCAGCTTATGTAAATTAAAGCATTGCCTACTAGGGGTATAGCATAGCAAGTACTAGGTAAGTACATTATTTTTTTTACATTTTCCAAATAGGTATGAAGATAATTTTTTATTGGAATACAACTGAAACATTTAGAATTACGTACCTGTGGCTTTTCAAAACTATTTAAAAAGTCACTACTTATAATTATAAATTTGATTTTATTTCTGTCCTCACAACAATAAAAACTAATATATTATACAACATATTTGTTTACCGATAACCTCCATATTGAACAATTATTGACAGATCATTTCAACACCCAATCAGAGCCCGTATAAAGACTAATACCAAACTGTCGGTGTGCGCATGCGCGCAGATCAATATAAATTCACCCTTAATCTCATCGCGCCTAAAGAAGTATAACTGCAAAAACTTCCATCGTTCCTCTTTAAAATGACGTTTGGTAGAAGTCTCTATGATTTATAGTTTCCAAAATATGAGTTTTCAAAGTTCACCACTCATAGCGATTTTGGGCCATTTTCTTTGTTACTTCGCAAACATTGTTCTGTAACTTTTTTCTACGCAGGTTTAGATGTATATAATGTTACATATATTAGGAAGAAAAGTCAATTACCTTTACAGTGGTCTATTGTAGAAAGCTGTATGACTATCTTTAAGCAAGATATGGTTTTTCAAAGTTTTATATTTTAATGATTTTTGATATATTTTACGATTATTTTTAAATTCTCATTATAACTTTTTTTATTGTATATTTAGGTATATACATTGTGGATTAAAAAATAAAGCTTATTTTCTTTCTTCAAAATGGTGTATTGCAAAAAATTGTAGGACTATTTTTAAACAAGATGTGCTTTTTCAAAGTGTGACATATACACATGCAGTATGTCCCACTAAGCTAAAACCATATGGAAAACTTTTTTATTATTAACTTTATGAAAAAAAAAAATTATTCTTTATAAAATACTCTGCATAGTCTAAAACGTAAGATGGAATCATCAGATATAAAATTTTATCAATAGTCTACGAGGTATGTTAAAAAATATGAATTTCGCTCAAGAATAAAGTACCTTTATATTTCACAACATCGAAAAGTGTTATTAAGAAAAGTTATTTAGAATTAAAAATTATGTTATAATATGCAAATTATATTCTTCTAATTGAAAAAAAAAATAAAATATTTAAGTTTTCTTAAATTACGGATACTGTAATTTCTTGTGTGTCTTATTTATATTTTATGCCGAGAGAGAAACGTGAAAGTGTGACTTTTCTTATTAATTTATTTGACAACTTCTTAAAACAATATACTAATCGTAAAACTAAACTATATAATATGGTTTCCCACAACAACAGATTATATCTAGTGTATATACTAGATTCTAGTGTCCCAACATTCTCCGGACCCAGGAATTAGGTGGCAGTGAATCTATGTGGAGTCTTCAATGTTCTTCCATACCTTGATTTTTTAACCTTTTCTGACTTATCTTGTTCTGTTGATTCTTCTTTGTCTTCTCTTAAATTTTCTTGAATATCATTGATAGGTAGTTCAACTCTATATAGTCGTAGACATGGACGAACCAATACACCATTTTTTGTCTTTACTTTTGCGACCCTTTGGATGCCATCTTGCCCAGAATATACTTCAATGATTTTGCCCATGGGCCAGTTTATTCTTTTGGCGTTGTCGGAACCAACCATTACTACATCACCAACCTTCACAAAATCTTCTCTTCTTTGACCATAATTTACTAGTTCCGCAAGGTATTCTTTCCTAAATCTGTCGCGTAACATTTGCCTTAAATTTTGAATATGACGAAACCTACCTTTAAAAAATTCTGAATCCACGATGTCTAAATCAACAACCTCATCGGAATTACCCTGTAATGGCTTTAAAAAACTTGATGGGGTTAAAACCTCAAACTCATCGACTTCAGAAACATAGGTAAGTGGTCTTTGATTTATCACCGACTCTATGTCGCATAACACTGTGTACAACTCTACATAATGCAACGATGCTTTCCCTAGTTGTCGGCGCAAAAGTTCTTTTACTACTCTTACTAACCTCTCCCACCACCCGCCCCACCAAGAAGCGGAGGGTGGATTAAACATCCATTTTATTCGTCTTGTACCTGAAAATTGCTCTATTTCTACCCAATTTAACTTTCCAAAAATATTGTCATTCCCATGAAAATTTGTCCCATTGTCCGAATATATGATTTTAGGCCTCCCCCTTCTACTAATAAAGCGACGAAGAGCGTATAAAAATGCTTCAGTAGAGCTGCAATCACGGCTAATCTGATTAGCCAAGTCTACGACCACTCCACAGTGGTCCACGGGTACGGGAGCAATGTCACGGTGACATTCCGCCCCAACCACTAAACACCCTCCCTTTATGGATTTCACCCTAGGCACAGTCAACTGTCAGGGTCTCTCCAAAAAGAGACCCCTCATCAAGAATATCCTGTCGAAGCATAACATCCAGATCCTCGCACTCACAGATACTCTGTCGAAAAACGATCCACACTTCGCAGGATATTCGATCATCCATCGAAGCCGTTGTCAGGTTTCACGTGGGAATGGTATTCTCGTGAAACACGGAATACCGCACAACACACACACATTCCCACAAAATTTTCGTCCACCTGATGTGGACTTCCTGGCAATTGACGTGCACATCCCCAATAACGAAACCCTCACGATAGTCTCTTACTACAAACACCCGGATCAACCACTCAACAGGCATTTGCTAGAGTACTTTTCGAGGCTCGGCAAGGCTGTGTTGATGGGCGATCTAAATTGTAGACACACACAGTTTGGTGATCATCGTCAAAACCCAGAAGGCATCCGCCTCACGGATTATCTACTAGACCTTCCTATTTCAAGAATCACCAACACTGAATTCACGTTTTTGAACGCCAATGGGGCTTCTATTGTCGACCACATCCTAGTTACTAGTAACATTCTGGATCGGTTCGGGGATAGATGCCACATAGGTGATTCGATAACGTCAGACCACGTACCTCTTCTTGTCGACACCGACATACTCATTCCAAAACAACCAAACCCTCCAAGATCTATAAGAGACTATCGTCACGCTAACTGGACTGAATTCCAAAACTTCATCACACAAAATCTCCCTATGTTAGGCGAACTCGATACCAACGATAGTATCGACACCAGTGCAACCGATATCGAGAACCTCATCACTGAGGCGATCACGCACGCAATTCCACTCAAACAAATAACTTATACATCACCGGCACTTCCACAATACATCATTGCCAAAATTCAACAAAAACGACGTCTTCTACGTCAATACAAGGCCAACAGAAACCCACTTATCAAAACAGAGTACAACCGGATCTGTGCCAGGATAAAGAGGGAGATATCTGTCCTAACGGCTCGCCGGTGGGAAGATGCTACCTCAAAACTGGACTACAGAGACGGAGGTAAATTCTGGCAAAAATTCAAAGTCCTAACAAAACAAAAATTATCTCAACCATCTCATCTGTTGGTCAACAATCACATAGTCAATTCCCCAGAAGGGAAAGCCGAAGCATTCAGAAATTCGCTTCAAAACAATTTTCAAACGCCAGATAACCCGAACTTTGATCGCATATTTAAATTCAACACATAATACATTGTAAATGTTACTCTCAACCACTACATTCCAGTCTATGATCCTATCATGGACCCCCTCACAGACAGGGAAACGGAGAGCTTTTGCCAAATCGGCAAAAACAGCGCTCCCGGACCTGATGGCATCAATCGAAGGTGCCTCAAAAAACTTCCAGAGAGTATCATCCCTCTTCTAACTAAAATATTCAATGCATGTCTCAAAAACAGCCACTTTCCTACTCCTTGGAAAGTGGCCAACACCATTATGCTTTTGAAAAAAGGCAAACCCCCAACCGAAGTGGAATCCTATAGACCAATTTCATTAATCAATACTCTGGGTAAAGTTCTTGAGCTAATCCTAAAAGAGAGGCTCAATAACTTTCTCGAAAACCACAATATCATACCAAAATTCCAATATCGATTCCAGTCAGGTAAATCTACTAAACATGCATTAATAGACTTCACTACCAAAGTTACTCAAACCATCAACGATGGTTCATTCGCCATAGCCACATTTCTGGATGTGCAAAAGGCTTTCGACCAGGTCTGGCACGACGGGCTTGTTCGGAAACTTCTGGACATCGGGCTTCCATTGCAATTTACCAAAATTGTACACTCCTACCTCCACAATCGTACTGTCAGAGTGAAAATATGCGATCAAAAGTCCACCCCCTTCACTCCACAAGCTGGAGTTCCCCAGGGTTCAGTCCTAGCGCCGCTGTTGTACATCATCTACAACAGCGATATCACTAACCAAAATATCCCAGGTACTCGGCTGTTTCTCTATGCAGACGACACGACTCTGCTCTCAACTACCTCTCGATACAACCCAAGACTCCTCTTCAGAAGAGCCCAGGCTCTGTTGGACGGCGTCGGCGAATGGTGTTGTAAGTGGAGAGTCACGCTCAACGCGAACAAAACAACAACAATTGTGTTTCGCGCCCCTTCTGTGTCAAATAGAATCATTCGCAATGAAGACGACCAATATCCTCTGAGTTTGTTGGGAGAAAGGCTTGTTGTTAGCCCGACTGTGAACTATTTGGGAGTTCTGTTTACCAGGACTCTCAACTGGGACGCAGATCTAAAGGCAACTTTAGACAGGGTAAGGAACAGGGCCAGACTTCTCAACGCTCTCTCTGGAAAAATTGGCAAGACACACAAGAAGACTCTCATTCACACTTACAAGACCTTTATTCGACCCGTCATGGAGTACAAGTCATGTATCTACTCTCTTTGCTCTAGACAAAAACAAGAGAGGTTGTTGAGGACAGAGCGTAGAGTCTTGCGTAGATGTAACTATGAGCACTGGCGATATCCCTCAAACGAAATCCATAACATCTCGAACACCCCCAAAATCACCGAGAGAATAAACTCTCTGAACAGGAACTTCACAATCAAAGTAATCAACGGCCCCCCTTCCGACACCCAAGAATCTCTCAAATGTTCCTGTTCATCTTCCGGCCACGTACTCCACCGAAAGCCCAAACGCAAAAAGATTCATGTACCGTCCGCTCTAATGCAAACATGCATTGACGAACTCCCGGTGGAGTACGAAAACATCCTTGAGGCTACCCCGTTAGCCTACCGTACCCACCTCTAACATTTCCTCTTCCCAACCCCGAACAGGGAGAAGTTGGTTTTTTGCGGTTTCCCAACTTCATTGCACAATTATACCTGTTCGTCCCAAGAAAATAGCCGCAACTATTTTCTCCACTCGAACGCTCACTGTCCACGCTGCGCTCAAAGCCACCTCCTGACCGCCGACGAGGGACGCAGGTTCGCCTGTCGTTGTACAATGGTTTCTAGGGAGATTGGTCGAGAGCAAAGCACGGACAGTACACGTAAATGTCTATGGAACCAACAACAATCCATCAAACTTTCTTCTCTGTTGACTTCTTAGCCTTCTGGACACCACCGTCCGGCATAACCAAGGATCCAAGAACACCAGGACACGGCGCTTGCCCCAGTGTGTTTTTCGGACTGTTTGCTTTTGCTGCCAACACTAAACATTCACCACAAACCCTGAAGAGGACAAAATCCTAAACGGGGAAGCACATTGTACGCATTTCTTCTTAACATTATCAAGACAAGCAAATCAAAACAATGTAGTAGTAGTAGAGAGATTTCACCAGTTCCAAATGAAGCGCTCTGTATACTGCACACGTAAATAAAACTATCCACGTTTTTTCACCTCCCTTTAAATATAAGGGCCCTGCTAAATCTATACCTACAATCTCAAAAACCCCAGCATCGTTTATTCTATTAGCAGGTAAAGGAGCAAAAGGTGTTTCAATTTGTTTACCGTTTAACTTTTTACATGTGACGCATGAGTAAATTACAGAGTTTATAGTTTTCCTGGCTTTTATTAACCAAAAATTTTCTCTGATTATTCCTAAAAGTATTTTCGGACCAGCATGACAACTTTTTTCATGTTCTTCAACTAAAAGTTTTCTTACTATTGTATTTTTGCTTGGAAGAATTATTGGGTACTTAAATTCTTGTGAAAAATCGCCATATGCAAGTCTGGTTTCCTTAAAATTCCATTTTTGTCTTCAAATATTTCGAACTTCCTCAAGCCCTTTATATTTTCTGTTAAATTTTGAGTTTGTGCAAATTTTATTATGCATGTTTCAGCTCTTTCTAGTTCTTGAGCATTTAAGAAATCAAATTTGTTGCTTGTCTTAGCTTCTACACATGTTCTTCTTCTTTTGTTCCTAACATTGTGGTAAAATCTAAGAATCCATCCTACTAATCTCCGTACTTTTGAAAACTTTCCAAAATAATTGAACTTTTGACAAAATTCTTCCGAATTTTCTGCTAGATTAGTATTAACTAATTTCATACATTCTTTCATTGCTTCTTCTTCTGTAGCGCTTACTTCTCCTTTTGGTCACATATTTTCTGGTTCTTTGAGCCATTGAGGGCCCTTCCACCATTGTTTTTCCAAAAGTTGTTTCCCGCTACATCCTTGTGATAAAACGTCTGCAATATTCATATCACCTGGCACGTGGCGCCACTGATCTACTGCAGAATATTTTTTAATCTCTTTTACCCGGTTTCCTACAAAAGTATTCCAAAGACCCTTTATTTTAATCCAGGTTAAGACAACCATCGAATCACTCCAGTAGTACGTTTTAAGCTCTGTAAAGTCTGTTACTTCTTTAACAGTTTCTAATAACCTAACACCTATCACAGCAGCCATTAATTCTAACCTAGGGAGAGTAATCGTTTTAACTGGACTTAAACGCGATTTTGCTAACAAAAGTTTGATTGAAATTGAATTTTGAAATTCTAGCCTAATAAAAACGCAAGCGGCATAAGCGTATTTACTAGCGTCAACGAAAACGTGAAGAGTTTTATTTATTATTAGGTTCTCTTCTTCTGGATATGCTAAATATCTATGTATGTTACAAAAATTGAGACACTTAACACTTTTTAACCAAATTTCGAAACGTTTTTTGATATCGTCAGGTAATTTTTGATCCCACGTCAATTTCAAGCTACAAGTCTCTTGCAATAAGATTTTCGGTATTAACGTAAATGGAGCAGTGAAACCAATAGGATCGAAAACTCTCTGCGTTGCAGATAAAATGCCTCTTTTTGTTCTAGGAATCTCGTCAAGACTGTCTAAACTTTTTAGATCACACGCTAAAGTGTCAGTTTGGTAATTCCACTGTATACCCAAAATAGAGATAACCTTATTTTCTAATTTTTCATTGACGCTAGAAACATACGTATCGTTATTTTCATTAAAAGTCCACCCTCTAATATCAAATTTTGCATTCTTTAGAATTTCTGTTGACTCATCAATAAATTTTTTAAGTTCTGTTTCATTCCTAACGCTAAAAACACAATTGTCTACGTAAAATGCGTTAAGAAGTTGATTAGCTGTTTCTGTGTATGTTTTTTCCTTTTCTAAATGCAAATTAACTGTTGCTGCTAAAAGAAACGGACTTGGCTTTAGCCCAAAAACTACTCTACAATGTCTAAATATTTTTATTTCTCTTTTTTCATAGTTTTTCCACCACAAAAATCGTAAAAAATCCCTATCTTTCTCTGAAATGCTTATCTGCAAAAATGCCTTCGCTATGTCTGACGTTACCCCAATTTTATGTAACCTGAACTTTAAAATTAAAGGTATTATTAGCTCAATTAGATTTGGACCCTTTTCCAGTAAATCATTAAGAGAATTACCGTTACCATCTTTAGCTGATGCATCAAACACTGGTCGGATCTTCGTAGTTAAACTGGACTCTTTGACAACTGCGTGATGTGCCAAGTAGTGCGTATTCTTTTCCAACGGCTCTTCTTCTACTTCTTCAATGATTCCTGTATTTTCCCAATCTTGAAATATATTGTCATACTCTGTAAGCTTGTTCAGAGAAATTAACCGTTTTGTGGTAGAAAAAAGTCGCTTTTCAGCTAAATTAAAATTAGAGGTTATAGCCGGATAACCTTCTGCCCATGGTAAACAAATTTCATATCTATTTTCACTATTTACCACAGTGCTTTCTTTAAATTTTTCTAATGTGCGAATGTCTAACTCTTCTCGACATTTCGTCTCTGCTGGATCTTTTATACCCAGAACATCTAAACTCCATAAAGTACTCAATGAGTCAGTAAAATAAGTTGAAACAAACGTGTTTATTTTATTATTACTTTTTTGTGTCCCCATAACGGTCCAACCAAACTTGGTTTCCAAAGCTACTAAAGAATCATTTATGTTTACCAAGTTTCCCGTTATGATGTGACCAAACATGTCTGCCCCTATTAATAAATTAACCTCTAATTCTTTAGAAGCAGAATCATTTATATAAATATTTTTAGCTTTTAATAAATCTAGCACCTTTTGGTCAATTAGTTTTGGAACGTAATTGCAAATTTTAGATTGCTCCAGTAAAGATAACCCGATGCTGAATGAATTTTCTAAATTTTCTATACCTGCCTTAAACAAACGATGAATCTTTGGAGCTCCCTGCAACCCACCAAAAACACCTTGAACTATATTTTCTTGTCCAATTTTAGTTAACCCTAAATCTTCCGCGCATTTTGTAGTTATATAGGAACGTTGCGAACCCGAATCTAGCAGTGCCCTTACTTTCATTGACCTTTTATTATCAGAAATAACCCTAACATTGATCGTTTGCAGTAAAGTTTCAGAAGCGACAGTTGTTAATGTATTTTCTAAAGATTCTGATTTTTGCAAATCTCTATTTTTGTTTTCTTTTTCATGCAAATCAGGACACATTAATGTAAAATGCTTGCGAGCGCATTTTATACATTTGACAGTTGTTTTGCATGTCCGAAAATTGTGAAACTGCTTTAAACATGAAAAACAACTCCGTTTTTTACTTATAATGGATTTTTTCTGCTCTAAAGTCATTTTCTGAGCTTTAATGCAGTCCTGACTGGCATGTGTATTGCTTTCGCAAAAAATACAAGAAAACTTTTGCTTACCCTTGGTTTTTAAACTCTCTGTATGTAAGGTTTCTACAGTATACTTATCGTCAATACTTTTTGGAACTGTGAAACTAGACTGAGCAAGTTTTACACGCTCTTCGGCCTCCACTTCTGTTTTCAGGAACTCTAGTAGACCCTGCAACTCATTATTAAATTTTAAATTATTAGAAGCCCTATTTCTTTCCCAAATTTTAAGCAACTCATAAGGTAGCGCGGATTCAACAAGTGGCAAAAGCATCGCTGCATATTTGTCGCTAGTAACACCTAGTGTTCCCAAAGCCCTAAGCTGAGTCTCCAACCTATCATACAAAGTAGATAAAGCCATACCTGGGTCCTCCTTTGAGGTTTGTTGATTTAGAATTAAATTTAATAACTCCCTAACGTATACCTCAATTAAAATTTCGTCCCTTGCGAATCTATTTTTCAGTTGGTCAATGGCTATTTTATAATTTTCAGCGGAAGGTGGGAAGCTTTCGACAAGGCTTCTGGCTGGCGTGCCATCTTCTGTTGACTGGATCAGGTATTGGAACTTGTCTTCGTTTGGAAGGTCTGCGTCTTCATCGATTTTTCTAAACTGGCCCCAAAAATTTATCCAATTTTTGACATTTCCATCATATTTCTTTATTTCAAGTTTTGGCAGATGTAAATTTTTTACAGGTTTTTCATTTTTTGTACCTTTATTTTCTTGATCTTTCAAAGTTTTTAAGTTTTTGATCAAGTATTCACATTCTATTCTAAATTTTCCTACCTCGTCACGAAAGTTCTCTTCATCATTTAATTCCTTGCTAATAGTTTCCGTTCTGGTTTCTTCTGCAAATAGAATGTCTTTTATGCTGTTGTCTAGAAGAAATATTCGCTCTGCTTTATCATCAACTTGTTGCAGGAGTCTTTGTATTGTCTTCTCGTCACTGGGATTCACCTCTTCAATATCTCTAAAAACTTTTTTCAGGGATCCTTTTATTGTTTCCCTCTCTAGCTTTAGGTTCTGCATGTTTTTCAATTAACCAGGGATGCCAATAATGTAATTTCTTGTGTGTCTTATTTATATTTTATGCCGAGAGAGAAACGTGAAAGTGTGACTTTTCTTATTAATTTATTTGACAACTTCTTAAAACAATATACTAATCGTAAAACTAAACTATATAATATGGTTTCCCACAACAACAGATTATATCTAGTGTATATACTAGATTCTAGTGTCCCAACAGATACCTACCCTTGAATATCCTACGGATATCTTATTTAAAAATAGTCCCAGAATTTTTTGCAATACACCACTTTAAAGTAAAGAAAATAAGCTTTTTTTTTATTCTAAAATGTATATACCTAAATGTGCAAGAAAAGAGTCATAATTAGAAATTTAAAAAATAATCAAAAAATATCAAAAATCATTAAAAGTATAAAATCTTGAAAAAGAGTAACTTGCTTACAAATAGTCATACAACCTTATAAAATAGACCATTTTAAAGGTAACTGACTTCTCTTTCTACTAAATGTAGCATTGCATATACCTAGAAATGCGTAGAAAAAAGTCACAGAACAATGTTTGCGAAATAATGGGGAAAATGGCCCAAAAATGCTGTGAACGGCAAACTTTGAAAAATCCTATTTCGGAAACTGTAAATCCTAGAGACTTTTACCAAACGTCGTTTTAAAGAGAAACGATTGAAGTTATTTTTCGCTGAAACAATGCCTATACCTATATCCCTGTGGAAAAAAGTTGTGGCGCAAAAAACAAAATTACTTTCTTTCTTGTTTTTTTTTCTTGCTTTTCTTTTGAATATATATATTTGTAAAAAAATATTTTTGACTTTAAAATTTGATATTTCGATAGTAAATTTAACCTGGAACAATTTTCCTGTAGACGTGATTGTACCAAAAGTGCATAGAACTCACCTTAATTCGCCCTGTGCCTGGGGACTAATTCCCCTCCCTTCTCAAAAACGCACCCATTTAAATGGTAGTACTCCGCGGTTTTTTCAAATTTAGAGGTTCATTGACCATATGAGACTAAGTAAGTACATGAGTG
This sequence comes from Diabrotica virgifera virgifera, assembly GCF_917563875.1. Classification (NCBI taxonomy): domain Eukaryota; kingdom Metazoa; phylum Arthropoda; class Insecta; order Coleoptera; family Chrysomelidae; genus Diabrotica; species Diabrotica virgifera. The sequence continues at coordinate 152,402,541 of NC_065451.1, read as the reverse complement.
TTTGACATAAATTGCTTCCTACAAATTTAATATTAAAGGTTTTTCACCAATGTGAACTGCCATAGCAATATGTCTATTTAAAGCACACTTTTGAGTAAAATTTTTAAAGCATATTTCACATTCATAAGGTCCTTCACCAGATAGACAAGGCGAAAACGGCATGTTCGTTGGTGGAAATATTGCCATGAGATTTTTTTGCATAATCACATTCGTGAGACACCCTAGAATAAGGTTCAAGAAGTCGCCCACGCGAAAAGTGGTCCAATTTTTTTTAATCAAATTGCAAATATCAATATTTTCGTCCCGGAGAATTTTTTTTAGATTTTTCGGACCATTCCGGACAGAAAACGTCTCTTATAATTTTTCTCTAAACTTGATCGTATTCGAGTTATAAGCAATTTAAAATTTGAAAAACGCGAAAATCGCCATTTTTAAGACTTAAGTTTATTATGAAAGTCAGAAAGTGACTAAATCAAATTTAAAGCCCCCCATTCATGATCCTGAAGAAATTTGTGCCAGTAATTTATTACTAAGCTGTTATTTTAATTATTAATGAGTGGTAATATCGTATTGACGCGGCTGTAAATGTGAGTGCGAGTGAGATGTGCCATTGGACTGCCTGAATGGCATCTCTTTCGCACTCATCATGGACGGCCGCCTAATACGTGAATGGCGCTCATTATTTTTACTTAAAAATAACAAAATAACAGCTTAGTAATAAAATAATGACAAAAATTTCTTCAGGATCTTGTAGGGGGGGGGGCTCTTTCTGACTTTCATAGTAATAACTTTTAACCGAGTTATTAAGCCTTGAAAATCGCCATTTTTCGTTTTCTTCAATTTTAAAATGCTTTTACCTCGAACACGATTAACGTCAGAGAAAAATTATAAGAGACATTTTTTATCCAGAATGGTCCAAAAAACGTAAAAAAAGTTTGACCCGGCCAAAAATATTGATTTTTGCAATTTGATTAAAAAAAATTTGGACCACTTTTCGCGTGGGCGACTTCTTGAATCTTATTCTGGAATGTCTCACGAATGTGATTATGCAAAAAAATCTCATGGGAATATTTTCTCCAAAGAACCCGCCGTTTTCGCCTTGTCTAGGAGTGAATTCTCATATGATCCTTTAAATTTTTAAATCAAAACAAAACAAAATACCTACTATGCGCAAGAAAAAATCTAGTTAATATGACAAGTTTAAATATTAGTGAATATGAATTTGAAAAGATCTTCTTCTTATGGTGCCTATCCGTTACGGATGTTGGACACTAACATGGCTATTCTGACTTTGTTGACTGCTGCCTTGAAAAGTCCGGTAGTGGTTAAGTTAAACCATTTTCGCAGGTTATGCAGCCAGGATATTCTTCTTCGTCCTGGACCTCTTTTCCCATGCACTTTATCTTGAAGTATGGTCCGAAGTAGGTCATATCGTTGTTCATTGCGCATTATATGGCCCAGGTATTCCATTTGAAAATATAGAATACTTTAAATATCTTGGGGTCTCCGTTAATGGAACTAATGATAGAAGCATGGTAATCAATGAAAGAAGCCAGGCAGGAAACGGAACCTACTCACCTAACTAAAGAGGTTATGAGATCAGCTCAGATCATTTTCTCGTTGAAGCTAAAATAAAGACAAGGAGAGAACAGACATTTAATATTAAAAATAAAAAAAATCGCTAAAAAACTTCAGTCTGAAAATATTAGGAAAGAAGATTGTCGTAAATTAAATGAAGAAGTAGGTACGAAAAACAAATTGGAAAAATGGAGGAGGAAATGAAATATATTGGAAATAGAAATATTATAGAATATTTTTAAGAAGCTGGTGTACGCAACTGGGAGTAAAGTATGTGGTGTAACGAAAGGAAGATATCTGAAAGGTACGGCTTGATGGAGTAATGACATAAAATTATGGTAGTTTCGATGAAGAAAAAATTGCGGAATAAGTATATAAGCAATAAGAGTGAAAGTAATTATCAAGAATAAAAGGAACAGAGAATACTGGTGAAAGATAAAATTAAAGAGGCTAAGAATCGTCAATGGGAAGAATTTGGAAATAAAATGAAAAGTGAAGGGTAATGCGAAGTTGCTCTATAGGACCCTAAAAAATATAAGACAAAAGAAATCAAATGGAATAACAGGTTTAGAGAACAAAGATGGTAACATATTAAGATGGCGAGAACATTTTATGGAATTATTAATGGGAGACAACAACGACATAGAGAATCACAGGGAGGAGTACAATTTAAACGAACAACAAGATGATGACGACATAATATTGAACAAATCAGGGAAGCAATTTTAAAATTAAAAAATGGTAAGGCTGCAGGACACGGTAATATTAAGACTGAGCTAATTAAATATATGGAAAGAGGATTACATATACAGTTGAGTCCGCGAATCTTTACCCATGCGTCATCATTTAAAGCATACGAAATAAGTCGATGATAAGTCGGAAATTGAAATTTACTAAACGCAACAGCAAGTGCCAGTAAGTGACTTGCTGTTGCGTTTAGTAAATTTCAATTTTCGACTTATCATCGACTTATTTCGTATGCTTTAAATGATGACGCACGGGTAAAGATTCCCGGACTCAACTGTACTATGGAAGATCATAAGGAACTGTTGGCATACCGGATGCATACCTAGAGATGGTACTTTTGCAACTATTCTACCATTACATAAAAAAGGTGAAAAACATAAATGTTCTAACTACAGGGGAATATTATTGTTGGTACTTGCTAGTTGCTAGTAAAATCTACGAAATAATAAACTTTTTCTCATGAGCATCTTTCAGTGCGTCACGCATCTTTCTAACGCATTAAATTGTATGTGACAGAAAAAAACGCACGTCGATTATTACATTTCGTCGGTGACATTTATAACATTTATTCTAGTTGTCAATAGATGGCGCTATAATCGAAAAAAAAATTATTTACGAATTATATAATATATCCACGAATATAATCTGTACAATTTATATGACTATAAAAATCAAAGAAAATACCATTTTATAAATGCAATAAACACAATTGATTTGTTTTTATGCCAAATTGCAAATAAAATGTGACAACTGTCAGATGTAACTAAAATGTCATGTCACTAAAATGTATATTATCACGGACTTACCTTTTTTCCTATCATTTGTGACGCACTGAAAAATACTCATGAAAAGAAGCATAGGGACTAGTAGTCCATGTGGTGAGACCGCTCCCGTCTGAAAAAATTTCTGATTCGGTTTCTTTGTGGATTCCTATTCAAAAATTTTCCCTTTAAACAAATATGAAGGGTGCCTGCCGAAATTTTTGCGCAGAATTTTTTTAAACAAATACAAAAGATCACCTTTTTTTGACCCGAAATATAATTTTTTAGGATTTTTGGGTCATTACAGGGTTTCATTGGGAAACGGAAATACTTTAATGGTGAATAGAGGTCACCGAGCCGGTTCTATATATAGTACATTTTTTGCCCTACCGACTTTTATAACCGAGTTACAGGGTGTTTTATCGATTTTGCCCATTTCTTTCCTAAGCTATAACTTTAGAACCACCCTGTATATTTTTTTGATATTTGGTACACATATGTCTCATTTAAAACACAAACGACCGACATACTAACCATAAGAAAAATCCAGGTCCGGATTAACAAAAAATTATAAAGTAATTGTGACCTTAAAACAACACCCTGTATATTCAAATTTTGAAAATCTGTTTGCATATTTGAAAAGAGTACAAAAAAGTAAGTTTAATGGTTCGCTTCAATTTTTCGGCCAGACAATTTTATGACTTTAATTTTGAAATTATATTGAATTTTTTAAGAACTTTGACATTAAAAAGCAGATATTATATTAACTTTTAGTTATAAATTATTACAGCTAATGAATAAATACTCATTTTAAAAATAATCAATACTTATTTACCGCATTGGAACGACCCAATTACTAATGACAAGAAAAATCCAGGCCCGGATTAAGAAAAAAATACAAAGTAATGGTGACCTTGAACCAACACCCTGTATATTGAAATTTTAAAAATTTGTCTGCGCATTTTAAAAGAGCATGAAAAGCTGCGATTAAAGGCTTATTTTAATTTTTTCGCCGTTGATTTAATTACATCAATTTTGAAATTATATTGAAATTTGAAAAAACTCTGAGATTAAAAACCAGGTATTGTTAAGTTTTAATAATAATTTAATGTTAATGAATCAATACTTATTTTAAAAATACTTAATACTTATTTACTACGCTGGCTTTTTAGATTCTTTGGATTTGTAGCTATATGCACATCATTAACAATTAGAATTGCTAGAATTTGGATATTTTAATGATTTAGTAAATAATTAAAAAACTGCTATATCTAATAAAACAAAAATTCGTTACAATTCAACAATTTAACATCAATTAAAAATATTTGAACTATAACAGTTGCCCAAAATGTCCGACATTTTGTTCGATGCATTTCCTTGCTCGTTTTAAAATATTTCGAACCGATTTTCTAAGTACATTGGGATTGTTCTTCATTTTTCTGGTAGCTTCTTGTGACCTTGACAGAATTAATCACTATGATTTCAAAATTGCCGTAATTAAATTATCTACGCAAAAATTTGACATGCACCTTTTAACGCAGTTTTTATGCTCTTTTAAAATACACAAACAAATTTTCAAAATTTCAATATACAGGGTGTTCAAAATTCAATATAATTTCAAAATGAAAGTCATAAAATTGTCTGGCCGAAAAATTGAAGCGAACGGTTAAACTTACTTTTTTGTGCTCTTTTCAAATATGCAAACAGGGTTTTAAAGTCACAATTACTTTATAATTTTTTGTTAATCCGGACCTGGATTTTTCTGATGGTTATTATGTCGGTCGTTTGGGTTTTGAATGAGACATATGTGTACCAAATATCAAAAAAATATACAGGGTGGTTCTAAAGTTATGGCTTAGGAAAGAAATGGGCAAAATCGATAAAACTCGGTTATAAAAGTCGGTAGGGCAAAAAATGTACTATATCTAGAACCGGCTCGGTGACCTCTATTCACCATTAAAGTATTTCCGTTTCCCAATGAAACACCCAAGTAAGAGAGGTATCTTGTGTTTTTTCTTAAAAAGTGATAGTTTTCGAGTTATAGGCGATTTAAAATCTGACAAATGCGAAAATACGCATTTTCAAGATTCTGAAGACTGATCGGGTCTAACTTCAATTTACACCTTTGCTATTTAATTGTTAATTATGCGTGTCCATCCGATTTTTTTGCCGGTGCGGCGCGCTCTATTTCAAAAATCTCCTATATTTTCCTCCGAAAAATATATTTTTTAGATTCTTTGGGAGATTCTAAATAAAATAGGTTTCTCTTCATTTTTCTCAAATGTTAATAGTTTTAAAGCTATAAGCGATTTAAAATCCGAAAATGGGTATTTTCGTATTTTAAATTGCTTATAACTTTAAAACTATTAAGTGTTAAGTGAAAAATGACAAGGAACATATTTTATTTAGAATTTTCCAAAGAATCTAAAAAATATATTTTCCTCCGAAAAATAGGAGATTTTTTAAATAGAGCGCGCCGCACCGGCAAAAAAATCGGATGGACACGCATAATTAACAATTAAATAACAACGGTGTAAATTGAAACGATCAGTCTTCATAATCTTAAAAATTAATGTTTAAACTACAATTGAAGTATTTGGAAACCTCCAAAATACTAATTTAAATATGAGTTTTTAAGCATTGAAAATGCCTATTTTCGCATTTTTCAGATTTTAAATCGCCTATAACTCAAAAACTATCAATTTTTGAGAAAAATTATAAGATACCTTTCTTGGTTAGAATGGCCCCAAAAACCTAAAAAAATATTTTTCGGGTCAAAAAAGGTGACCTTTGGTATTTGTTTAAAAAAATTGTTTAAACAATTTCTGCCCAAAAATTCCACCCGGCACCCTTCAGATTTGTCTAAAGGGTACATTTTTGAATAGGAATCCACAAAGAAACCGAATCAGAACTTTTTCAGGCGAGAGCGGTCTCACCACATGGACTACCTATAGAGAAATTTCTTTTAAAAGCTGAGAGAAAATATCGAGACCACACTGGATGACAGCCAATGCGGCTTTAGGCCAGGACGAGGTACAACCGATCTCATATTCACGGTTAGCTATCAGAAAAAGCCCTAGAGCATAACTAGCATAACAGTAAGCTATTTCTCCGTTTTGTAGACTTGGAAAAAGCATTTGATGGGATGCCACGTAACAAGATCTGTGAAATATTAAACCGTAGAAATGTGAAACCGAAGCTAATCCAAGCAATAAAGAGTATAATATATAAATGTAGACGTAATAATGTAAGAACGAACAACCGCTCCTCTCTAGAATTCTTCACAAGGACAGGTGTAAGACAAGGTGGTGTTCTGAGTCCTTTGTTATTCATCACTCTAATGGACGAAATTGCAACAAATGCAGGGGTAAGGTAAACAGAACTAGGGTTGGGGTGTATAAACTTCAACAAGTATACGTGTCAGAGTTGATATATGCCGATGACCTGTTAATTGTGGCAAAATCAAAGAGACTTATAAGTGAATAAGGATGTTTGAAATGAATATTGAAAAAACAGAAGCTTTAGTAATATCGAAAACTTAAGAAAATATAAATGTAAAGATGAATAATGAGACCAATACACAAGTAGATGACTTCAAGTATCTAGAATCAACAATGAAGGGACAAGAAAATGTAGAATCAGAAATAAACAGCAGGGTAATGAGTGCAACAAAATTATACTATGCACTAAATAAGTTTTATTAGAAAGAAAGAAGTAAGCCTGAGAACAAAAATGAAACTACATATTTCAAACTGTATACCAACTGGTGCTATTCTACGGTAGTGAAACGTGGACAGTAAACGACAACATGCGTAGTAAAATTCAAGCATGCGAAATGTGGTATCCGGGGTGACCAGACGTGATCGTATAAGAAACGAAGACATATTATGTTAAAGGTGCGATATTGGAAGGACCGTAGGTAGACAGACTTGAAACGAAATAGTTATCGTGGTTCGGACATATGGCGAGAATAAGTGAAGGTAGAATTGTAAGGGTATGGAAAGCGGCATCCGACAACAAACGACGAATAGGCAGGCCAGCAAGAACATGGAACGCGGATTTTGGAAAGGCTTGCTCAAAAAGAAATATTGGGTAGAGAGACTAGCTCCTGACCGAAAGGCATGGAGATGTCTGATTTCTCCACTTACCTCGACACCGTAAGGTACAAGAGGACAGCTTAAGTAAGTGAGTATAAAAATAATAAAAAGTCAATTCGTGTAACATTATATAGTTGATTAAACTGCTTACTACAAATTTCATATCATACTTTAAATTAAGTAGTTGAGTATACTGCTTACCAGTGGCGTACCGATAGATCACCGGGCCCTGGTTCCAGTTGGGATGCGGGTCCGCCCACCCAATAAAAACACACATTGTATATCAAAAGCTTTTAATAAACATTTTAAATAACAAAAAAATTTTTTCTAAAATAACTTAAAAATAATTATTATTGGTGATACCAAAAATCTCAACTAGTAAAAAAATATAGGTTTTACTATTGTGAATATTCTGGACTTTTTGTTTTCCTGAAGACAAAAATTGGTTATATAAGCTATGGCTTTTCAACATTTGCATACACTCGTGATTAGTGACTCGTTTAACCCCATAACTACAGCCTTTTCAAAAATAAGCACTTTGAACCAACGAATCTAACATATTTTATAAACAACATGAAAGTAACCAAGGAGATTTTGGGGGTTGTAACCATCCCCCCCCCCCATTTGGATGTACTTTGAGCTCTATCCCAGGCAACCAAGTGACGTCAACAACGTCGAGGAAACGTCAGTATTTGGTGGAATATATACACGTGGTTGAACATTACGTCATATCGACGTCTTTTGTAGGTGATTTTAAATACGTAAGATTAATGACGTTAAAATACGTTTAAAAGACGTTTTCATTTCAGCCAGCCTAAGTCTGACGTCACGAAATTGGGAGGAGCTTGGTAGCTTGGAGCTTAAAAGTTACAAAACTAAGGTTATGTTTGAATCCTCGTTGTCGTTTGTCCACATCGTTTGTCTGCGTTTGTCGTTTCATTTCATTGTTTGTTTGTCCTAGTATTTTGCCTATTTTGGAATTTTGGATTCATTTGGATTTTGTTGGCTGTTTTGTGTGTATTTTTTAAAACTTTTGTTTGTCATTTGTGAATTTTATAAATTTACCACAATGCAAAGTGATTATTTAAGGAAATTATTATTGGAAACTTCGCAGATGTTTTAGGAAGGTAGGCGAAACAATTTTTATTTACTATTCATTTTTCCCTGATATTTATCAATAATGATAAATTTTGCAAGCAATAACATTATTTCTTTTATTGTTTTAGATATTCATTGAAGCTGAAAATAATTGGAGATTTAGATCCATATACAATTCAGTCATCATAATTGGATTTTACAGTGCATTCCATCAATTACTGTTATAATGCTATTATAGATAGACTGGTAGAGTCTCACAGTTACTACTTTAAGCAGCAGATGAAAGCATACAAAAGCCTTCAGGCACATAAAAGCCTTCACAACTGGATTTGTTTTGAAACATTTGATGTTTTGATGATTTCTATATTATTGTTGGAAAGGTAAGTCTTTATTTTATTTATTCACCATTAAGAAATATATGGATAACAGTATTAGTGTCTTTCAGATAAATGGGTTTTAAATATTAGATTTATTTACGATTATATATCTGTATGAAACCAGACATATTGTCCTAATTTGTAAACTGTGTAACTCCATATTTCTCTGAAAATGAGTTATTACTGCCATTTATTTGAAAAAATCCCTACTCGTTTAAAAAAGGATGCACATGCATATTTTTACCAAAAGAGTAAATAGTGACATCTTCGTATACACTGTATCTCCCTTGCAGCAAATTTAGTACGAAAAATATGTAACTCCCCAGTTTGTCATACCACACGATTGACCTCACTGTTTAGAAAGTGATATTTTCAAGAAAGAGTTGGTGGTAAATAATATTAATACACTCAATAAACAATATAGGTACAAATGTTAGTACCTATCTATAAAATATTCCATTTTAGCATTCTATCTTTTAAAATGGGAGATACGTAGTATTCGCATTAGTCATATTTAGAGAAATAATTTTTTGTGCCTCTGTAAAATTTGGATAAATGGAGTTACGCAGTTTACAGATTAGGTCGATGACATGTAATTGCTATGATAGAAAAGAGAATAATAAACAGTCATGATTGTTTGTTCTAAAATTATATTATATGAATGTCTGATTTTAAAATATTCTCAATCATTGTAAAGAACGCAAATACTATAATGAAAATAAATTTTTGTAAATGATGAAAGGGTTGCCAATGCGAGTCCATTATACAATTGGATATAGTAATTGAGTCAATACTCGCAATCTTTAGTTTGTATTTTTATTAGTTGTTAAATAATCATGGGGCCCCATGATTATTTAACAACTAATAAAAATACAAACTAAAGATTGCGAGTATTGACTCAATTACTATATCCAATTGTAAATTTTTGTAGTTGAAGCATTCGTACAAAGATAAAATATTTTTTTAGGTGAAGAATTCTCAAAAAGCTAATGCTAAACCACTAGATGCTTGGGTGATAGCCAGTTCCAATGGCAAAGCAAATGCACATTGTATGTGTATGGCCGGTAATAGTGAAGTTTGCAGCCATATTGCAGCAATCTTATTTGCAGCTGAGTATGCCCACAGCGAGACAGAAGAAGAAGAACCCAATGCATGTACAGATGTTACAGCTATGTACATTCTCTGGTGAAAAACTAATGAGTTTTCAAGCTGTTCGGTCAGAGTGCTTGTTGCGCTCTCTAAACGAACTGAAATATAAGACGGCTTTGGCTTCATGTTGCAGCGATATGAAAATGGTTAGTCATTTTTAATTATAATGTACTTTTTCATCATGAGTATTTATGTATAGGGCTTTTCATTCACAGTCATTTGTTTCGAGCTTCTGTCATGTGTCACATAATATTAATATATCTACGTCATACGTTATTGGTATATACCAATGATACACACCAAAGACATATGGCGTAGATATATTAATATTATGTGACACATGACAGATGCTCGAAACAAATGATAGTCGATAAAAAGCCCTATTAGTCTTTTAAGTGTGTATTATCAGATATCACATGTAAATTGTTTTTATCATTTTAATTTGGTCATTACAGTCCCTTAATCAAAAAATATATTTTTCAGGTGTCTGTGGATCTTTTTGTATGCAAAAATTTGTAATAATTATTTGAAATTATTTTGAGGATTATAAGAGTATGGAAATATACAGTGCTAGTCAAAAGTCCGTACCCCCCCTCGTATCTTTTGAACGGTTATAATAGTGAAATTTGGAGGGAGAAAATAAACGGACGTAAGCTTCTTAACTAGTTATGACAGGTGACGTCATAGTGACAGATGACGTTACAGAGCCACTGTGACCGATAATTTTAAATGGGACCTTATGGCAAGTGATACCTCGTATGAAAGGTATTTAAAATACCTATTCAGTCATACTAATTTTGTTTGGGTTTAAGCAAATTTTGATGAATAAATGAAATAAATATAAAATTGTAGTTTCGCATTTAATTAATAAAAATTCAAAATTCCGCCTATGATTACTTGTCAAACAGGTTGACGTTGACGTAAAAACTACTAGAGAATTAAAAAACGTCAACTTTTTTGACAAAAAATCCACAGGCGGACATTTGAATTTTTATTAATTAAATTCGAAACTACAATATTATATTTATTTAATTTATTCACCAAAATCAAAATCAACTTAAACCCAAAAAAATTAGTATGACTGAATAGGTATTTTAAATACCTTTCAAACGAGGTATCACTTGCTATAAGGTCCCATTTAAAATTATCGGTCACAGTGGCTCTGTAACGTCATCTGTCACTATTACGTCACCTGTCATAACTAGTTAAGAAGCTTACGGCCGTTTATTTCCTCACTCCAAATTTCACTATTATAGGTATAACCGTTCAAAAGATACGAGGGGGGGTACGGACTTTTGACTAGCACTGTATGTGAGAATACAGACTATTATAGTTTTGTCCTATTTTTTATCATTCAATCGTCTTCTTTAAAATTTATAAATATAAAGCAGATAGTTTTCATTGAAATTCAATATATTGGGTCTTATTTGTATGTATTCATTTTTGACTAATGGTACGATTCCGATAACGACTGCAGACAGCAACTGCAAACATCAGTTGCAGTTCTCGGCGTTATGGACGTTACTACTTTGCACTATTTATCTGTATGAGACTGTCAGTTGCTAATAATTATGCAAAATAATGACGTCTGTCATGGTGACAACTGTAACTGCCATCTGCAGTCGTTGTCGGAATCGTACCTTTAAAGTGTGTGGTATAATTATAATAATTATATATATTATATAACTTAAATGGTTTAAACTTAAGTTTGTTATTACATTGTGACTTAAATGTTTAATTTGTTAATACATGATTTATTAGTTTATATGTTGTTTCACTTTTGACACAGTAAATACTTATAATATAAAAAGTGAAAATTCTATGTATATTATATATGTTGCATTGAGGATATTGTAATTCTATGCATTTTAACAAGCCTTCCATTTGGTTTTACTTAAATGGAAAAATTGCAATACTAACAATGCCCATACGAATAATTGAATGGGCCTGCCGAATAACGTTGTAAGCGCCACATGGTTTGTTTTTGAGAAGTCAAAGAAAAAGTTTTAATATTGTGATGATGGTGAGTTTATACATTTTAAGGGTTAGTAATACAGTTTTTAAATACAAAGTACAAACTGTGTTACTCACCTTTAAAATGTATAAACTCACCATTATCACAATATAAAACTTTTTCTTTGACTTCTCAAAAACAAACCATGTGGTGGACCCATTCAATTATTGTGTATTTCTAAAACCATAAAATGAAAATTAAATCTAAAAAAACGACGTAAAATCGACGT